>NC_085013.1:13366367-13638867 GCF_963854185.1 Sardina pilchardus | reverse complement strand
GAAGGCAGGCAAGAGGTGGAATTTCCTTTGCCATTCCAGTCAGGAGGGGGGGGGGGCCACGTACGTCACCTCCTCACTACACACACACACACACACACACACACACACACACACACACACACTCGTACACACACGGTCAGCTTTTCACACACACAGACACAAATACACAGTGGAGTCATTGGCGGCTGCAGTCCCTGAGGAATATGATTCAGCGTGTCACCTGCAGCCTGTGACAGCCGGGGGCAGCACGGGAAGGACAGCACTGGGCAGCACGGGACAGCACGGGATAGGGGCGGGCGGACGGGCGGCCGTGAGGCAGCTGCGGCCGCGTCTGGTCCGGAGGCCCCCGGAGCACGCACGGCCCCCTTGAACAGAGCCAAGCCAAGCCAAACAAACACAGGCCTGCACCAAGGCTTCCCACAAAACCTCAGCTCACTTCACTGTTCACCCTTCCTCCCTCCACCAACCCCCCCAGCTTTATACACACACTCACAGAAAGAATACACAGACACACACACACACACACACACACACACACACACACACACACACACAGACACACATACACATACACACACACACACACACACACACACACACACACACACACACACACACACACACACACACACACAAACACAAACACACACACAGCATAATGCATGTGCATCACAGACACGCATACCCAGACAGCCATTTATACACCCACATCCACATGCACTTGCATGGCCGTACACACTGTGTGCACCCACAGATATGTGAACTAAGAGTATAACTTCTAGCATAACTTCTGCGACCTTACTGAGTAAAAAAGAACGAGAGACACAGACCGAGAGACGGAGAGAGAGAGAGAAAGAAAGAAAGGAGAGAGAAGTGGAGCAGTGCACGGAGCAGAATATCTCCAGAAAGCGAGTTGCCATTTGGCCTAAGCTCATTAAGGTCTCTGCTGAACTCTTAATCTGTGAGAGTCCAGTGTCTGCTCAGCTGCCTTTGTGTGAGAGGGCCCGGCTGATCCGCTCAGAGAGCAGTGGGCAGCGCTCGCCTCACCTCGCCTCCCCTCTCCCTCCCAGCCAGGATGACCTGAGGGCTAGTCGCCAGGGCCTTACCTAACCTAGCCTAGCCAGCAGGCCTGCCGCAGCTCTATGGGAGGGTGTGGAGAGGGTGTGTTTCTCTCTCTCTCTCTCGCTGGTTCTCTCCATCGGGCCCCAAAGTGAAGGGGGCACCTGCCCGCGAGAGCCCCAACTCTAGTCTCTCAGTGTCAGCTGTTCACCGCATGGCAATCAGATAAAGAGCTCGCCGAATTATCAGAGGAGTACACAGGGGAGGTGGGGGCCGAAACAATAGCTCCACAAGGATTTAGCTCTCTCACACAAGACATAAGGAGCGCCCTCCCTCTCTCTCTCTTGCTCTCTCTCTCTCTCTACCTCTCTTTCTCTGTCTCTTTTTTTTCCCTTCCTTTCATCCACTCACAGATGCAAAAATCGCATTCATTCTCCCATAACATGTCAAATGCGTCTTAAGAGAACATGTCATAAAAAAAGGGCGGGGGAGCAGGAGGAGGAGGAGGAGGAGGAGGAGGAGGTGGTGGTGGGGGAGGGGGGGGGGGGGGGGGGTGCACACAGCGATTCGAGTCCAGAAAAAATGAAATAGAAAAAACACTTCTCATGCAGTGTATAATGCAGCGTGCCTGAGCCAGACTTCATGTACTCAGAATGTGCTGTTGTTGTTCTAAGGGAAGAAAATGACTGGGTTCCACTTCCTGAAGCTGAAATATCCATTGCCGGTAGTAGGCCTGGCCTAAAACTCCTCCGCTGCTCCTAGCAGCGCAGCGCAAGGCTGTGCTAAAGCGGCGAGCGCTCCGTTTCAACAGCGGCGTCTCGGCACCTTCAGGACTAATTTAAACTCAACGACACTTGAACCGAGCTCAAAAATCACACGCTGTACGCCAACGTTAGCAGCAGTGTTATTTTCCAAAGAAATCTGGATCTAAAGCTAAATTGTTTATTTTTTTTTCTTTTTGCCATAACATGGGCACGACGAGGGCAGAGGAGAGAAAAAAAACATTTCAGGGTCAAATAGTGACTTGCGCAAAACAGACACCCATGACGTCACCGGTTGCGTTAGGCGCATACGCACGCACTGTAAAAATGTTCCTTCATGTCTGCTCCGACAGGACATCAAACATGGCCACAGATGCCTCAACTGTCCTCACTCAGCGAGGCCACAAAAGCAACAGCCTTTTTCCCTCTAATTAATAATTCAAATGACCTCTCGCGGCTTCGGCATGGGCGTGCTCAATGAACGCAAAGGAACACAACACGCACCACACACACGTACACACACACACACACACACACACACACACACACACACACACACCACAAAAACACACAGTTGCCAAGACTCCCCTGAGTCTATTAAAGTTCAAACAAGCCGCAACAGAAGAAGAAGAAAAAAAAACACAAAGAGAAAAAGGGGTGAGTGTGTGTGAAAAAAAAAAAAAACACACAAACAGCATCACCCAAACACCCTTATTGTCAATCTACGCCAAGAAGCCGAGAGAGGAGCAGATCCAACCCCCTTAATAATAATCACACATGTGACTATTCCCTGTAGCTCCGAATAATTAGAAGTCAAACATGGCTCCCTCCATGCTCTTCTCTAATTGTGTTAAAGAGCCCGGTTACGGGGAGGAGGCGAGCGGGCGAGAGAGCAAACACGCAGGCTCTGTGGGCACAATAGGGCTAGATGGAGAATAAGATACGAGGAAGCCCCTCGGGTCTCCTGGGGCCGGCTTGTCTATTTGCCGGGGCTCCAGCCCCTGATAATGCGAGTTGTAATTAATATAAGAGCAGGAGACAATGCGGGGGGAAGAGGCTTGTTGTCGCGCGGCGGAGGCCACGGGAGGGCAGGCGGCTCAGCCGCTGTACTACACGGCGTTTTTTCGCACTGACACACACCTGCCTTGCCCATCAAAACACAACCCCGCTGCTCCCGCCTTTTTTTTTTTTTTTTTTTACTTCTTTTCTTTTCTCTTTTTCTCTCTGCCTCCCTCTCTCTCTTTTGGTCTCCCTATCCTATCGCTTAAAATTTCAAATAAAATTGATTTAGGACTGTCTTTGAATTTGGTCTCAAATTCCCAGGAAACCTGATGTATCTACAGAGCGAAAGTATGTGTAGCGGGGAGACACACTGAGCACAGAGGTGTGTGTGTGTGTGTGTGTGTGTGTGTGTGTGTGTGTGTGTGTGTATGTGTGTGTGTGTGTGTGTGTGTGTGTGTGTGTGCGCGTGCGAATGTGTGCGCGTGTGTGTGTGTGTGTGTGTGTGTGTGTGTGTGTGCGTGCGTATGTGTGTGCGTGTGTGTGTGCGTGTGTGTGTGTGTGCGTGTGTGTGCGTGCGTGCGTGTGTGCGTGTGTGTGTGTGGAGGGGAGTGGTGCATAGTGCTGCATGCTATGGCTGGGAACTCCGAGCTACACATCCCGTCCTGCTGACACACGAGAAACACACCAGGCCGTAAATCTCCGCCGGCTGGCGTTTCAAGACGCATCTTGCACCTAAACTCCTCACACATTTTTGTCGAATTTAACACGTAATTACATAGCCTCGCCGAAAAGACATTCAAGTGCAGGGTCACGACTATTCAACTCTTCACTATTTACAAGACCGTCAATTATCTCCCATGCTTTAAAAAAGGAACATTAATTTGCCATCAAATAATTGACAGCTGAATTGTTTTAAAATATATGAGTGTGTGGAGTATGGGGTGTGTGCGTATGTGAGTGTGTGCGTGCATGCGTGTGTGTGTGTGTGTGTTTATGTGTGTATGTGTGTGTATGTGTGTGTGCGTGCGTGTGTGTGTGTGTGCGTGTGTGTGCGTGTGTGTGTGTGTGTGTGTGTGTGACTTTGTGTGTGGCTCCATTTTCTGAAGTGGTATTTTGCACAATGCCCTGACTAGCACATTACAAGCACAATTATTTTATCAAAGGAAGCAAAAAACTTTAATCCCAAGGCGGCAAGCCTTTTGGGACCTATTCTGATGCATGTAAACAACAACATGCACAAAATCTAGGAACTGCCTCCCTCAATAACAGAGACAGATGAGGGGAAAATTATGATAAAAAAAAACAAACCTTTCGAAACACACACCAAACTGTCACTTTTTTCCCCGGCTGTACTCGTTGTGAATAAAAAAAAACAATGCACCGCATTTTTGCACAACAGACTTATGCATATTTGAGCTTACAGCTTCGCCAAATATTGCTCTCATCTGTGCCAAAGGTCGCTCTCATCTGTGCTGGCGTCGTGGCCACACATCACTCGCGAGGAGAGCAACAAGTCCTGCTTCTCTTCCATTGCTCATTAGGAAGGCATGCCAGCAGGCCCAAGCATCTGAACACTAATCAGACAGGATATGTCGAGCTAGACGCCGTACCATCACAAAACAATCATCCGAGATGGCAGATGTCACTGTGCTATGCCTCTGACTCTGTGTATAAGTGTGTACGAGTGTGTGTGTAGGGATGGGGAGGGGGGGGGGTGCTGGATCCAAACACAGGCAGCCTGCACGTGCTACTTCATTCGGAGAACCTCCACAACTGAACAAACCCACGGTTCAGCGGTTTTAGGAGCCCTGTAGGCTAAATGTAGGCAAACACACGGGTGCGCACAGGCAGCCGAACGTGGCCCAAACCATGCAAATAGCCTTAGAACTACAGACCATTAAAACACCTTTTAGAGAGAGCGAGTGGGGAGATTTAGTGCTTGCTGTGAGGTTATTATTTCTTGCGGGTTACCTTGACTTGGAAATGAACAACATGTAAACAGAGGAGCCTTCAGTGCGCCAGTGCAGGGCTTAGATAACCTACACGTAACCTCGGCAGGAACTACAAGCATGAGCCGCGAGCACTGGAGAAGAATGGGGTGCCAGAAACACACATGCCACAATATTTCTTCACGGTGCGCTCTCTCGAAAACTATGCACTGAGGCGGGAGAGGGTTTCAGCCCGAGCAAGCTGTGAAACAACTGCAGCGAACGTGAAGTGCGCTTGATTAAAAAAAAAAAGAAAGAGAGAGAGAGAGAGAGAGAGAGAGAGGGAGAGAAAACTGTGCAGTGGTGGGGCCCAGGCACAAAGACAAATTCATTAGTACTGATAATATTCAGCAGGCATTAATTCCATTCTTGGCCTTAATTGGATGTAGAATAGAGCCGGCTGAAATTTTATTGCAGTAATTAAAAGGCAAACAGGGCCGTACTGACACACGACACAACTACACTGTTCACTGGGGGAGATTGAGCTTGTTTTCACTTTTCATCCGTATGACAATATGATTAATTTGTACCCCCCCCCCCCCCCCCCCCCCATAGAAAGGAGAGTGGGAGCTTATGGATGTGTGGGGGGAGCAGTGTGTGTGTGGTGGTGGTGGGGTGGGGGGGGGAGTCTAGGGAAGTAACAGGAAGCAAATATAAGAAATCAACTACGCGACAAAGGCCTTGTCTCCTTTGACAACGCCATAATCCAATCAGCTCAAAGATAATGTAGCATTCAAGTGTAAATAAAACCCTGCTTATTAGGGTCTACCATCAGGTAGAGCAGAGAGAGAGAGAGAGAGAGAGAGAGAGAGAGAGAGAGAGAGAATAAGCACAAACGCCTGTCTCCTTCATGAAGAGCCTCATCATCCCAGGCAAAGCAACTTTCACCAAATGAGATGTAGCCCAGGGCTATATATTAAAAATGCATATCAAAGCAAAGAAAAATGGACGTGAGAGATTCTAACTAAATAAATTAGCATATCTAACTATCAAATTGCCTTCTCCCCTCTCCAACCAAAAAAGACAGAAATGAATAATAAAACATAACCAAAATAAAAAATAAAATGAATAAAACAAAAACCAGTATCTGCTTGTACTTGACATCAGATATGCCTAATGTATTTACTTTGCAGTTATATGGCTTTAATGCTCGCCTCAGCTACAAACACGCCTCTTGCTCAGGGCAAAGGCTTTCTCAGTGAAGAACATTTACAAAGTGAGAAATAAACCTACTTTGGTCTATAGCTAAGCCCATATATGCAATCTCTGCTTTGCTAATTGTATTCCAAAATTCAGAGATACATAGATACTGAAATGTTTATTCTTCAGTTCAAACTATTTCCTATTCAAATACGCTGTTCCTTGTTTAACCCTTCACTTGATGATCTTATCATTCAAAAATTGCAAGCACAGATGAAGATATAGATACTATCACTACAACAATACAACAGGTTTTGATCATGCAAGTAACTATTTTCATAATAGCGCCATTCAGGTGCGTGGCACCCTCTCAAGTCGCGTACTCGGTTAATGGCAGTGTAGGCGACAGGTCAACACTGAAAGCCATTGTGTGTGTGTGTGTGTGTGTGTGTGTGTGTGTGTGTGTGTGTGTGTGTGTGTGTGTGTGTGTGTGTGTGTGTGTGTGTGTGTGTGCGTGCGTGCGCGCACACTTAATTTGAGTTTTGCATATCAATAATCTGCCCGCATGCCTACTGCTACAAGCCAGGAAACAGTAGCCGACTGGCTAGGTCTCCCCTAACCAGCACCAGAGCGTACTTGCGAGGAACTTGCACTATGGTAGCACTGACCACACCAATTAGCTGTTGTAAAATGTCATTGCTGCCGTAAGAGACATATAAATCGCTCTAAACTAAAATACCTAATGAAGTGGTCAGTGCAAACGACTTTCGGATAAATGACCTGTCGCGCACGGCCAAAGTTTCTTTATGGCCACTCCTGATTTTCTCCATTGATATAGGGTGATATCAGCTAAATTGGGCCACTTTTTGGTAAATCGCTTGGGACAGTAATACAATGTTATCTATGCCTTTTCCAAGTGTTTTTATAATTAATAATGACTGTTTTTCATACTTTTGTGTTGAAAGTATGTAAAAAAATATAAGTATTTAGGCCCTACAGTTCTTGAAACATCAGCTGTGCCAACTTTTTTCGCATGAGCAGTTTCAGGTAAAATGGGCCAGCAGCTTCAGGTAAAATGGGCCAGTCTAATTTCAAAGGGAAATTATAAATAATTATCCATTTTAATTTTTAAAATACAATTGCTAATACAGCCACATAACATTTAGACTGCATTAAACAAACATATTCATATGTGGCATCAATAAAAACACATCGTGGGTGCAAACCCATGAGCACTTAAAAAAGTCAATTTTGGAACCTGACTGATGCCAGTGGTGTGTGTGTGTGTGTGTGGGTAGGTGTGTGTGGGTGTGTGTGGGTGTGTGTTTAGAACAAATGTGTAAATTACAAAAATTCACATTCAAAATTGATAATCGATATATTCAAAATACTAATATTACTAACTAATATTACTAGTGTGTGTGTGTGTGTGTGTGTGATAAAAACATTTTTCCTTCTTGTTTGCCATACTGGTGGTGGGGGGAGGGGGGTCATGGTAAGTGAGTGTGTGTGTGTGTGTGTGTGTGTGTGTGTGTGTGTGTGTGTGTGTGTGTGTGTGTGTGTGTGTGTGTGTGTGTGTGAGACTGTGTGCGTGCACGTGTGTGTGTGTGTGTGTGTCAGTCGGTGTGTGGGTGCATGTGTGGGTGTGTGTGTGTACACACCTACATAGGCTACACACACACAGAGAGAGAGATACACCGTGACACACACTCACACACACACACACACACACACACACACACTCACTCACACACATGTGTATCTGGCCCATTAGAATGGGCCCATAGGATGGCCCATTTTAGCTGAAACCATATGGCCCATTTTACCTGAATGGGTTAAGGTAAATTGGGCCGCCAAGAAAAACATGATTTTTCCAAAAAATATGTTCATATACCAAGCTAACAACATTAAGTCTGATGGATGCCATCAAGACAGATATTTTGCATAGTTTTTTTATGGGCAAGTTTGTTTTTTTATAGATTTATCATCCTTATAATAGTTTAGTCAGATTCGCTATGCCAGGCTACTTACCACACAGTTTTCTGGTGCAGTCTTGATTAGCATTATTGCCCTGCCCACCATAGCAACCATAAACCAATCAAATCACCTGTTACTTGTCAAGCACAGTTATGACAACAGTTTAACATCCTTTGCAGTCATTGGCTCTAAATTCCAGAGGGGCTGGGACCCCCAAACCTTAATCGGCCCATTTTACCTGATGGCCCATTTTACCTGATATCACCCTATTTAATTTTCTAATTATCAAAATTGTATGTCTTACAAGTGGCCGGATGACAATGGCGCGGTCTAAACATTGCGAGGGAGCTGGAAATTGGCTTGAGCATCAACCATCTGCCACGAAACTAAACAGGCTAGTTTATCTAATCTCTTCGGTATAAACAACAGCATGCCTCATTTCTACACTTATTCGGAGCGAGATGCAGAGTTCGCGGGGCTTTCAACCGCCGTTCCACACTACTATCCACGTTAATTCTGGTTTTGTTCACCTTGCAGTATTTAAGCAACCATGCATGCACTGCGGACATTCAAAGCCAGCCCGTCGCTATTATAACAAGACCCAACAGATGCAGTCCGTTGACTTTGCATAACACTTAAATCTGCTTTAATTCCTAATAGGCTTGAGCTTGGGCCGCTGATACATAACCAGTCATTCTGTCGTGATTCACCCAATAGGCCTATTTCTGCACTCACTCTTTAAATAGCATACACGCCATAACCACCAAAAACAATTAACAATTTAAAAAAAAACTTTAATTTTCAACAGCACATTAAACTCAAATCGTATGTTCGTGCTACATTTATTGCCCTGCAAAGCTCGTTTAAAACCACGGGATCGATCACCCAATGTAAAGGCGTGCTTCAGGTACATATTATTGAATTCAGTTCATATTGTGACCGTAAAATGGGCGCAGGGAGCAGAAGTGCTTCAGAGAGCAAGCCACAAGTCGATCAATAGGAAACAATTAAACACATTAACCAACAGCGTGTAACGTCACTACTACGCTGCCAGACGTAAAAGAAGCTCTGATGCCACATTATGAACTTGACATTGAGGGCACCCCGGCAGCTTCAGATGCATGGCTTAATACTTTCTCTGCGCTTATGAAGTAAAATCCCACAGCTATAGTTAGAGGGTTGTCTACTGGGTTGTACCCCATGGCCTTTGCAGTTGTGTTTTACGCACGAGGTTCTTTTTCAAAAAACAGCACATACAACTGAGGATCATAGCCTACACGAACGAAAGCCCATCAGTGCTAAAGAATGCTGGCCTACTCACTCTACGTTTTAACCGAGGAGCGACCATTCCAGCCAAACACAAGAGATAAACACATACAACCAAATCCTCAGATTGTACGGAATGGACACCGGGAGAGGCCTTTGACGCCTCCAACCACAACAAAAACATTACTAAATTAAAGAAAACTGACCAAACTCGCCCTATCGTAAGGAGATTTTGATTAGAACATATCATCTAAAACGATGGCTAATTACTAAAATATAGGCTATGTGACCTGTGCCTTTGCGTTTTTATTCTGTGTTCTACCAAAGAGTACACCATCGCCAGTTTAGTGACTACTCTCAAAAGCATTATCACACGCGAGCGCGCACAGACACAAACGCGCGTGCGCGCGCAAACACACACACACACACACTCTCTCTCTCACACACACACACACACACACACACACACACTGTCAACAGGCTCAGAAGCGGCGCCACACGCGCCATAGCGACACATCACGGCAAGACAATAGTCTGTTATGAAACCAATTAAACCCGTGTTACTTACGTGATCTGCTAAGTTGGTTGAAGATCCCGAGAGTTCCTCGTGGTCCGATTTTGAGCTGCCATCCCGTTCGTCAATAACTAGGTCTATTGGCATTTTCCCTTTCAAACAACTGATGTACCGATGGCAAAAATTGTCGCAGAGCTCGTGAACCTAAAGGCAAAAGAACATATATTTTTCAGGACAAGGGAAACTCCACAGGCGGTCCAAGAATAATCACAATTATGGGGCATTACCGGGCGCGACAAGGAAACAATAGTGCAATTGTTGCAGCCCTTATTATTCTCAAGAGACTGGCGCAACAAGTTGAATGCACAGAAAATAAACATGGTGCACAAGCTGATAAAATACCTAGACAAATATTTTGCATCCTCTAAACCTATACTAGCACACTCTCACCCCCATCGCATTTGATATTAAACAATGGTCAACAGTTTGATCAATATCCCACAATAGTGCGTAATGAGTGTTTGAGCATTTAATTCAACTGCAACATACATAAATATAGTAATAAAATATTAATATATAGTGCATCAAATATTTTCAGAAGAACATTATCAGTTGGTCACTACAGCGCCATGCTCTACACTGGTAGCCTATATAACCATTCTTTTTTTATTCGGCTCAAGACAAACCGCAGTAAAGACATTTAGAGGCCCATTTACCTTTTCTAACTCCAAAAGATGAAACCGCAAAACTTGTATGGCTTGTATCATCTGAAAAAAAGGAATATATAACATGCTTTAACATGGTAGCCGCTGACAGCCGTGTTGTCGTTGCACTACAATAATAAAATGTACTACCTTTGAAGGATTTCGTATTGCACTTTTTTTTAAGTAGGCCTAATTGTCCCTTTATATTTACCATGAACACTGGGCAGGTGCGTCATCTAACATTTTACAAATATTTTATCAAAGACACATAATATGACAACCTCGACTGAATGGCTGATTTCTTAAAGCAACAAATTTAGTTGCATGGGTTTAACAGAAAATGCACATCCATGCAAACGCGATGGCGGATTCACCCCTACATTGAGCCACCGCGTTAACACTCCCCTAATCAGTGCTTTCCCTCACGGCCTCCTATGGTAGCCTAATGCTCTGCCACTCGAGACCCCTCCGAGCTTCCCCTTGTTCACTTCAAAGGAACCTGTCGAACATCTGTGTTGTGCTTTTGCATCAAATCCTCCTATATTTACTTTGCAATGTCAAGAACAGGGGTGCAGGTTGGAGACAAAACAACGATAACATTTAGTGGCAAATGCAGCACATATGGATGAAATACGAAAGTGTTCTTGAATCACGCTTACCAAATTGTCCAACTCTGGATTTGAAGAGAATAGAGGTTTTTCTGCACGGACCTAAAATATCACCAGAAGCGGAGGTTAATTTGATCACGTGATATAACTATATTACACAATGACATCTACAACCATAGCCAACTGCATGGCAAAATAACAAAGTTATTTAGGAAAATAGTTCTGTATCCTAAATTAAAGTTGTGACGGGCCTCTATTGTGCTATTAGCAAAATAATGCACGTGCCAATGACAATAGGCTACCTCACGTGTCATTCGCTAGACTTATTGTAATATTTTTTACGATACAAAATTAGGAGAAACTTCTTCAGTCAGTAAATGCATTTTTAGTCCACAGTTCTTTCCTGTACTGCTATCAAAGGCTTATTCAAATATACAAAACACAAATGGCAGACGGATGTATATAAAAGTGACCTGTTTGGCAAAGACTGCGATGTCCTCGTTGAAGGAGTCGGAGGAGCAGACATCGCCGCCTGCTACCCCAGGCTCCCTGGGAGTGCACGTCGCCAGCTCACACTTCTCAAAAACCAAGGCAAGGAGGGGGAATAAAGGGTGACTGCAAGAAGGGAACATGAACTAAGCGAAACATAGCCGACTACTTAGTTTAAAGTGACATATTATAAACTAGAAGATGTTTGTAAAAGTTTAAAACATATATCGACGCCATTATTTTCTCTATTAGTGCCGGCCATGGCTTCCCTTGCTGTCTGCTTACAACTTGACATGTAAAGACAAAATCCTTTAGTTGTTCTCACACTAGCTTTGCGTCCACATGCTGTTGTACAACTAAAATAGTAATAGTTATTCTTAAAATCGACAACAAATATTATTTTTTGTAAACTAGTTCAAGCATAATGTGTTTCATTAAATAGTGTTAACTTGTATTTCATTTTCAATCCGCACAGTGATACTGTCAAAATTATAGTCCATATACATATACAAAGTGTGTGAAAATAAATAACGCGCATTTAAATATGTGTATGGTGTCCTGACCTGTTTTATTATCCATGTGTTTAGTGACTTTGTTATTGTTAATTGACAAGTCAGGGTCAAGATTATTATTTTTAAAATACAGACGACTCACATTTGACTAACACTAACAAGAGTAAACGTAGCCTAGTCATATTTTTTAAAATTAAACTGACTGTAGTTTAACCAAACGCAGAATAAGTTTAAAATGTTAGGCTAATCATGGAAATAATATTTTGCACCTACATGACAGTTCCACTTTTAACACCCCGTGTTTTGAAAGCATTTTGGAAAAAGTAGAAAATAAACACAATTATTACTCACCCATAAATTAGATCTTTGTCCCTCTTTAAAACATCGTTGACAGCTGAGCCCATGCTGGTGGGCATTACATTGGGATGGGGTGCATGTGCACCGTAGTGCTGGCTGGCGTGGAGCGGAGGTCCATGATTCAAGTGGTGGACCTGGGGTAGCGGTCGAGGAGCATGCGGATCGTACATAGATGCCGGAACTCCAACTCCGTCCATTCCCCCATAATGGGCCAGTTCATCGTACTAAAGTGAAACAAAATCATATCAGAGGAAACAAGGAAACTTTTGTATCACAGAAGTGTACAGGAGTGGTGTCAAAGAATCAAGTGATTCCTTCAAAAATGAAAGGAAAGGAAAAGGGAAAACCATAACAAACCAAACACAGTGTGTAAGCTACACGAGGTTAAAAAGTATTATTATTGTTAAGAATAGTGCGTCGAAGGAAATGACGGCACTGGTTATTCTACATTTAAGTACAAACTGATAGTTTTGAAATTACCAAAAACATTCTAAACTTCTGTATCCCCGAGGCTGAGTTACTTTCGTGTTACTTAGAGTCCCTTTAAAACAGCTCCACGAATGCCGCGGAGATCACCGGTATGGTAGGGGCTGTCACGCCGCTGGACGAGTTGAGATACAGCAAAAATGTCAAATAAAATGCCTCAGATTGTAGTAGTTTGCAAATGAACCGCCACCGGCATGCGGATAGCGATAGACGAGGCCCTCCGATAGGATTTGTATAGGTAAGTGTTGGAGATTTAAAACCTACCCTTTGCGCCATCAGGCTGCGCTCCAATAAACTCCTGGATGTGTCGTATATTCAATATCCCAGTCTGGTAAGAATGTGATTTAGTGGTAAGATTCCCTTTTCAACCAACTTGGTGAATTCTCCTATTCTCCAATGTGGTTCAGAACAAGCAGAGGCATCAGGAGTTTTGCAATTTTTCTTGTTTTCCTCTTTGCCCCCAAAAAAGAAAAAAAAATGTCAACCACCAAACTGAAGGTTACAATCGGCCCATCAACAACCTGCATGTAACTAAACTGTCGTGTCTCATGGCTTTTTGCCACTCCAGCTGTCAATCAAAGCCAGAGGTTGTCAAGGTAATGAATGAATGATGGTTGGTGATGATGTTCAAGAGAGGATGAATCTTTTTAGCCCGTTTTCATCCAACAACTCCGCGTCTCCTTTATGCCTCCGGATCGCTATCTTGTTTTATCATTACTGTAAAAAAAGAAAAAAAGTAAAAGAAATTAAGAGATTGCAATTCAGATCGTTCCTTTTCCCGGTAGGTATTTCGTCTATCTCGCAGTCTGAGATGAGTGAGTGTCAGCGAGTGTTGGCAGGTTGGCTGCTAGCTTGCTTATAGAACAGAGTCAGTTCGCAGCGCTGATCGGCGGGAGAATGAAATGACGGAACCCGGAAGTAGAGGTGGCCATAGCCAGTCCTACAGCAGCAAGAGAAAGAGAGGAGAGACCAAAGCCTGTGATATGCAGAGTATGCACACGGACGGCTTCAACTCCTCACGGGGGGAGCCAAACAACACAGCATCTGCTCTCCACCGATTTCGCTCGCAATATGAGCTCCTAAAAGTAGCAGAAGATGGACAAGAACGGAGCGCGGTTATACTGTAGCCTAATCTGCTTTTACGTTTAGCTCGGCGTTTGTGCTGGTAACATTGCAGGCAAAGAGCACAAGCCGTTTCAGTGTTAAAATACGGAGGCACCGCACATGTCGTAAGACTAACTTTTATCGGTCTGCACTCCAAAGCGCATTTCAAATAAACCACCGCTGCAGTGTGCCAACTTGTTCCAGTGGTTGTTTTGATAGTTATCGTAAGTTTTTATCAACTGTAAGTTTCCACTTAGGTGGCGATAAACTGACAACACAAAACCCCAATAGGCTATCTGAAACTCAATTCATAAGTAGGTTATACTGTAAACGACTGACAAAAATCTTATCTATTGACGCATTATTTTAATCTCCATACACGCAAACTATTTCTTCGAGAATCCAAGGCCTTTCCCCCAATGAATAAGGCAAATGAAGTGATATTGACCACCCCTTTTCAGACAAAATGAACTTTTCCAAAGAGAAAGGGTTTTTGCGAGGAAAGTAATTTTGTATGTGTCTTCCGTCCAATCGTATCTCTAGATAGAAATCCGTGCCTTACCTCAGAGTAGTCAATTACGAGAGCTCCCCAAGATCATCAATCATAGGGAGAGTTTGAAGTTTCGAGGAGGGGCAAAAGCTTTACTCATCGATTGCACTACGGCTTGCCCCTCTCTCTTTTTTCCAAGTCCAAGCTTTTTCTGACCTTAAAATCTAAACAGGCCATCACTCCCTTCTGCTATTTAGTTTCATCAATAATAGGCTAATATAGATTGTTATGCGCATGACATCACCGTATCGATACGTTTTCTCACAAATGGTAACATTTATGGCTCCGATATTTTGTTGTCGAAATTCACCATGCACGAATGGGATGCGCTTGGCACACTGGCGGGGGAATGAAATGGACGGAGCAATAAGGTCAACAATCTACCCAACAGACAAACAAGACACAAGGCTTTCCGAAGCAGTGAGAGAAATTATAACGATATCATAAACGATGCAGTGTAACAACAATTATGTTTGTGACACAAGGGGGTGGGGAGCCCTACAAGAAAAAGTAGAACTGAAGGGTTGACAAACGGCTCTGCGGACATTAACATGCAATAGAGCAAGAGAGGGGAACTCCACTGTTGAGCAGAGAGGTATGGCAGTCTCTCCCGGGCTGGTCAGCGCTGCATTCTGCGTATTGAGAGAGAGAGGCTGGCTAAGCATTTGAAGACTGATACTTTGTTATTAAATCAACACTTCCAAATACTCGCCTTTGCTGAGTCTTCTAGCCTAACCTAACGCTAGAATCATCACCGGACAAATATGGTAAGTCTTTCGAATATCCTTTTGTTACAAGCTTAGTGAATCGTCAGTAACGTGCGTCTTAAGAGGACCAGTTGGAGATAAAAGTCAAAAAGTTGAGTGTGCGTATAGTATTATCGTCATTACCGAAAGCGGTAGGAGTGGACTTAATCACAGTGCGGCAAGAAAATGAGAACCCAGGGTATTATTTGAAGCTGTCGGCATATTCCTTTACACTTGAACAGGACTTAAGTGTATTTACGTTTTCTTCTTCTTTCATTCCTGGCTTGTGTTAACCCTTGGCAAAAGGTTTGCGATTTTAATATTTTAAGCACTTGCTCTCAACACGATGACCTACAGTATAGTCAATCTACACCAACATTACTTAAGTGCATTTAAATCGTGCCCTTGGACACAGGCCAATTTGAAACTGAATTCTAATAAATGTTTGATTGGTAAACAACTAATTGTTTTCTAGCCCACTATTTATTTAGTATAGGCTCTAAAGTCCAAGACCATAGGTTAAGTTAAATAGATCAACACATTAATTGCCATACATAAAAGGCCTGAATGACAACACCACCATTCATGAGCATGAATTGTTACTATGACTTTTTTTTTTTTTTATCACACTGCTATGTTTTGGAGTGCTTTGAGTTTGTAAACAAAAAGTCCCAATAATTAACCAAGCACTGGTGGAGATATTATGTATCAAATCGGCGCACATGAATATGCCATAGTCTCTCTGCAAGAACCTTACTTTTGCAAATTGATACGCCTCAACAAGAAGCGTTTTATCTCCAAAAATAAGGGCCATGAATGAAATCAGTGTTCCAGTAGACTCGGCGTACAGGTCCCACGCCTCTGCAGAAGATGGCATTAACAGGCGGTAAAATTTCATCTCGTGGTGTCAAATTGAGGTCAGTTTAGGGTTAAAGCTCTCGGTGTCCGCGTGGGACATGCCCAGCTGCGTTCGGATTCATTAGGGGACTGAGGATCCATTTCAAGAAAAACACTATCGAGACAATCACGGGGCCAAGGAGCCACTTCGTGGCACATCCTAGTGTAGATACTGTTAAAAGTGTTACCTTTACAAACGGGTTCCCTTAACCTTTGCGCTGGATATGGCAAAACATAATTATACAGAATGCGTAATATTTGGCGATCATTTGTAATTGATTGCCATCGCTAATGCAGAGTATACTGAAAACCTCCTCTTTGAAGCTATTGCTGAGCAACTACAAACGGCGTAATCTTATTTGCAACTTTGTTTTGAGTTTGTTTACCTTTGTTTACAAAAGTGTGTAATTTAAAGCAGTGTACGATGAAAGACTCATACTTCAGATCACATTGACCTCCCTAAGACAATTCTTGTTGGTAATGCCATTTTTAAAGATGTCTGGGAATAAAGGTTGAAGCCTAGGTAATTATAAATATGCTTTGAAGTTGCATGTATCAACGCTGAGGTCAAAACTGCATGTTAAATTTAATGTAAAAACACACTCTAGCCTATGCCCAGGGTAAATTGAAGCCTCTGCTCACTCATCTGTACCAATCTTAACACTGTGTTAATGCTATCTAGGGAGTAGATGGAAATAAAGTGCAAACTGAGGAACAAACTGTATATTTTAAATAAGATTCTCCTCAACTGTATACATTTGGCAACCTCCTTAGCATTACCTCATCGTGTTGAACTCTCTTTGACCCCCAGTGAAATGTGACTTGAAGCTAGACTGCATGGGCAACTCAAATACTTGTAAAAGTTTCGCGGCTAACTGTAAATTCCTCTCTTCCAAAGTCGTGTGTTCTCCACACCAGCTCGCATGAACGAGTTGGTCAGGCTGCAAGAAAGAGAAGGGTGCCCTGCCATTCCCTTGAAATCTGTAAGGGTCTATCTGTGGCTTGAAGCATGGCAGACTATATCAAATTGCGGCCCTGTAGTGACACCTAGCGGATCCTTCCCCACACCAACAGTTAATTCACAAAAGTTGCGCTACTTCTAATTATATGATGGGGTTATAGCTTTTCTAAAATTTGTACCTTTCTAAATGTTTATTCATTTGATTGATTTCTACCGAGAATTAACGAAAAAATAATGAAGAAGTCCACAATTCAAATACACTTTTAGTATTTTATTTAGATATCCTTACCTGTTTAAAGCTGATAATCTCTCAAATATGCCCATATCGTTTTAGAAAAATGGCTTGTGTATTTGTGTAGGCTACTCTTATAAAAGTATTTGAATGTCATCCGTTTTTGTGGACTGTATCTGACAAACATTTTAGTTGGACGGAAATATTGCTTACCATTTTCTGCATTCAACCCAAAACGTGTTTATTAAAATGTGTTGATCTAAAGTGACTGCGTTGATGGTGTTATTATTATTAGGCCTATTATTATTATTATTATTATTATTATTATTATCATCATTATTATTAGGCCATTATTAGTTGTTGTTGTTCTATGCTACATTGCCTCTTATATGGTTCTCTAAAATTGCGTGTAGCCTACTAAGAGCACTTTACCGCACTGCATATTATTTAAATAACATGGACGCACAAATGTTTTAACACATTTGACGAGAAAACATTTTATACGATTCATTTATCAGTTGTGCTTTTTTATTTATTTTATTTTTCAATTTTATTTACCATATAATTTTAATCAAACGCCACGCTGACTCAATACCATTTTTTTAAAACTGCATTCTGCATAAAACAAACATTAGATTTGGCAAACGTGGAAAAAACTGAGCCCCCGATATAGGCTAAAAAGGCAGGCTATTATACATTTTCTTTTTAAAATCTCGTGAATAATATAAACTTTGCCTTCTCTGGTTTATTCGGCGCTGAAACGCAACTGATCATTTTCTAATTTAGGTAGGCTACACCGAATAGATTTGAAGATGCAGCTCCCGTTCTCGGCAACCTCCAATGCAATTTGGGGGAAGTTTAGGAAAATCGGGAAAGGAGAAAGTTAATCGGGGTGACCCTCTCTTTGTGCCTCTGTCGCTCATCATTTATCAGTCTTCAGAGGCTTTAAGTAGCAATATTGGCCCTTGTTCGTATGAAATACATGGGTCCTTATCTATACTATCGGAGCATCATTGTTCTGAATGCTTTGCAGCGAAAAGAAATGTCCGATGGAGAGGGCCTCCCCGAGTGATCAAAGGAAAACTGGCTTTAGGCGCCAGTGACATTCCCTCGTCCATTACCGATGTTATGAGACATAATTCTCTTATTCAATTCTCTTTACACTCCTAGCTCAGTGAACCCCTCCAGTCATCCAGTCAGCTATCTCAGAGGAATGTTTAACCAGTTTTGTGTATATTTGTTTTATTTGTCTATTTGAATGTTCATGTTTATTTTAGTGTTCAAGAGGCAACTTTCTGTATGCGGTGTTTTGAAGTAAAATAAAATGTTATTTACTCACAAACTCTTACAATTGGTGGCTGTGTATTCATCCTTGTGTGTATGTACGACAAGCCTTCAGGAAAGAATGTGGCCAGACTCATTATTATGCACGCACTTTTATCCCCAAAGAGCCCAGAGTACAAATAAGAGACCCCTTTTGGGAACGTACTGTAGGCTACTGTATGGTACTCTTTTCAAAAACTGGACACAGGACTCGAATGAAAGACAGGCTATATGAAAATATCAAGACTGTAGTGTTTGTTTAGTGTTAGATGTGCAATGGAGAGGCTCAAACTGATTTTTTTTTTATGTGCACCTCACCACACATTAAAATTATTCTTATAAGCCACTAGCTTCACACACTTGTTTCAGTCTGCCAACAACAGAACCAACACAGAAAGAATGCATGGAGTTATCTCACAAGTTTTTTGAAGTCGCTCAACAACGCAAACTGGGTCATGATTATGCTGAAATATGGTGCCTATTGATTGTGATGGTGGCTACACTGCTATTAATTATCACTGACGCAAACTAAGCTTATCACTGACGCAAACTAATACTGAATGAAGATATTTTCAGCTATTTGTACTCACTGCATTGACAGACTGTAATGATTCTAATCATTCACATGATTAATGATGATCATTAACTGAATAAGAAATGTTAGTCTATCAGTTTGGTTAGTTGAAATATTTGATATAACTAGAGCTTGCAAAGATGAACTCTAGGCTGATGTCGTCTTGTGTTTTGGCATCACTGAAATCTATTGAGAGAAGCTGCACGTACCATAAACCAAACATCTAATTGCAGTAAGAAAATACTGAAAAGATGTTGACGATACAGTGAGAACACAGCAATAGTGATTAATCAGGAGTCAACAGCAGAAAGGACTTTCTCTGGAAAAGTTTTTGGGGCTGACAGACAGTATAATATTTACACTATGATGTTTCAAAAAAAGTATTTATTGAAAATGAGTCTACTTAGTTGGAGCTAACTGACACACACACACATACACACACACACACACACACACACACACACACACACACACATACAAGCTGTGGAGATAAGCAATAACATTATACACTAGAGCCATCTATACTGAATAATAGCAACTTATATTGATTTTAAAGCAGCGTTGACTAGAGATGGCCGACTCAAGCGCGGTGATCCAGTGAAAGTGAGGATGGTTCTCGTAAAACGTGTGGAAAAAAGGTCGCCAATCTGTTTTGTGTTATGACTGACCCACCACAAAGTGAGTTACATCAGACCATGAGGCCTCTTGATCACAAACAACGACTTATATTTGTGGAATACATCACCAGTTTCTTCTGAGAGGGAGAAAAAGTGTGTGTGTTTGTGTGTATATGCGTGAGTGTGTTTGTGTGTGTGTGTGTGTGTGTGTGTGTGTGTGTGTACAAGAGAAAGGAGAGAGAGAGAGAGAGCGAAATCCCCTTACTCATGAATTGTTTAAAAGCCCTTCCAATTTAAACAAATGCAGTTGCCACGTTTGTTGGGTGTTTTGTTTTTCCCCGTTTCTTCCTGTTTGAGCGTTTCCCTCTCGGTTCTGGAAGAGTTCACATGATCAAGCAAGGTACCCAGGTAATTACTGAGCATTGTCAAATAAAGGGAGCACTGATTCAAATGAGGAGTGAAATATCAAAGCCAAGTGCTCCCTTTGCAGCCCGTTGCTTATCCACAGCGGAGACGGAAATGAGAGGAGTGCCACAGGGACACGGAGAGAGAGAGAGAAAGAGAGAGAGAGAGAGAGAGGGAGGGAGGCTGTGACAACAGTCAGACACACGTCTCTGAGTAAATATCGCACCATAAAGACCCACTATGCCACACACACACACACACTCAGAGAGAAATACACATGCCTAAGCGCACACACATACACACACACACATACACACACACAAACAAACAAGTAAACACATTTTTACATGTAAGACCTATATTCAGACACAGAGACATGTACACAAACAGATTAATGTATGTGGTTATGAACCAACATGCCGATGGCCAAGCAAACACATTTGCTGAGGCAATAAGTTGCTTTGAAATATGTCCTGATGTTATCCCCGTAGCCCACATCTCATTGGTTAACTCGTAGTTTGAACTCTTCAGCTGGGATATGTGGTGGTTGTGGAACTTCACTGACTAACCAGTGGTAAGGGAGCATAATCTAGACCAATGACTGATCTCACTAATAAAGTCGATTTCATTGGAGACTGTTTATGAAATTTGAGCCGTGACACAAAGAAGAGTTATGGGAGTAGTCTGCGGCAGATGTCACAGTGATTTTGAAAGTCTCTCAGTGTGACGTGTTTCAGTGCTTCAAATAACTAACAAAATCCACAGCTTGTTATGACCAAAGAGAGTCGCTACACATCCTGCAATAGTTTCAGTTTTTTTTCAAACCTAAACAGATATATTGCAACTGCTGTGTCAGTAAACACATCAGACTCCACCAGGCTCCAGAACTTTTATCAACTGAAGCGTTAAGCCTTTGTCAAAGATTCCCTTGCTTATTTGGAAAATGTTTCTTCTGTTGTTGCATCATAGCTATGGAAGTTGATATGTGCATTACACAGACTACACATATTTCAATATCTGCATAACACACACATATACAAACAAACAAACACATAAATATATATTACAAAGTTAAACAATGTCAAGCAATGTTCTTAACACAACAAATGAAACAGATCTGTTACTCTGGTTGCTGTATTTAATGGTTGGAGGCAGAAGAGGAGAGCCTGAAAGAATGTTTGAGAATTTAATACCATAAACACACACTTCCCTCCCTCTAGCTTACAGGCAGCTCTGAGGGATACTTACCATGTAAATATTCATTCAGCAATAGGACTGGATATAAATTATTGAATAAAGCAAAGAAGTGCAATGCTTCAGCATTAAATGTATGAATCGTATATGTATACATCTCTCCATAAGGCTCATGGGTGAACGTGAAGTTAAAAAAAGCCATGGGTGTGAAAAATGGTCGTGAAATAAACTGTGGAAGAACAAAATGGAGGGGAATGAAGACATGTGGACTATGTCTCCAGGACGTTTATAATGAGGTCCAAATGAAACAATATCTGCTTGAAGCCACAAAACAAAACATTTGTAAAAGGACAGTGTTTTTTTAGAGCATACCTCACAGAACATTTTATGTCTGCAGTCTCATACTGCCGAGAGAGCATTACCACAGTGCGATCAATGATGTGATTTGCAAACCATGCAAACAGAGATTATTCATCAACTGCTGTTAACATGCAGCTCTGCGATAGAGATAAAAATTTAAGGAAGGGTAAACATTTAAGACACTTTTATAGATAAAATAAGTCTCTCTGCTTTACTGGGCATATTTTCTCAGAGGATGTTTAACTCTAATATTGCAAACTCTGTCCTAGTTTTTTTTTTTTTTTCAAAACTCATTTGTAGAGGGCATAAACCTGATGCATTTCCACAACTGTCAAAAAGAATCTGTGAAAGTTTCCAGGTGTTCTGTGTCTGACCACATTCCAACCTTGATGCTTTGTTACATTGTGGCCTGTGGCTGAACTCATGACAGTCTGTCACAAGTTGACGGACCTCAAGTACCGGCTCTAGTTAGTCGGTACTTAGGGACTCCAGAGCCTGGCTTCCGAGGGGGGATTGTATCGAGTCTGCAGTCTGGCTCACCTCAAAAGTATTTCTTTGCTAACAAACAGGTAAGCCTCGGCATGCAAGTGCCTCTAGACATCTTTGGCGAAAGATATAGATAACACAAGGTTCAAAAGGTTCACTATGACTGAGTGGTTCATTCGACTGGCAAAAAAACTTTCTGCAACGAAAACATGCTCCTTCCACCACCTTGAATATGAACATGCACATGCTTCTGCCTGGAAAAATAGTTTTTCATCCAAGCAAAATGGCTTGCCATTTGGACAGGTACTGGCATTGCTATATTGCAAGTGGCCCCGTTCCCTCAGGGAGTAAATTGAGCTGGGTTTTCTACATGAGATACGAGACTACAGAATGGCTTCAATTCATAGATATGCTCTAAAAGGTACAGTCAAAATGACTGTATTTGTCTTTAGAATTCATGAAGTTTATATTACTAGCTTTGGGCCTGAAAGCTCTGTCATTGAACATATGAAGAAAACAATAGGTTTCATGAGAACACAAACTAGTGCTGGTTGGTATGTATACAATTGTATTCAACAGAACGTTGCTAGATTGCTTGGAGAAACCACACACTTCAGTGTATAATTGAACTGTTTATCCTCTCTTCACTCTCTGTGACAGAAAATCACAGATAACGTAACATTGCTCAAATACATCACTTCCTTCCTCAGAGGGATTATGTAAGCCTGGCTAGCTCTTGGCTATCAAACTATATGACTTCACCCTGCCACCTCCAACTGATTGAGGGCCATATATTATTACATCTGTGCATATTACATGTACCTTGGTTGAGGAAAACAGACCCCCGTAGGTATCCATGGATAACCACCTAGCCTAATAAAAAAATACATTTATAAATTGAACTTGAATGAAATTGAATTTATGCTCAAAAAGTCAGAGCGTTCCATTTCTCAACTTTGACTGTCATGATTTAGTTTGTCTGCAGTTGGATTTTAGCAAATAGCAACACAATTGTTGAGCATCAATCGCTATGTCTGGAATAAACTATAATAAATAATAAATAAAACATCTAGGAATAAATACAATATACACCACAATAAAGAGAATAGAGAATTGATACTTAAGTATAGCACATTTTAACAAACATCTAGGAATACAATTACAATATACACCACAATAAAGAGAAGTGATACTTACTTTTCACAACTGCGGGCCTTATAAGATGACTAAGAAGTGTTGGCATTGTGACTTTATAGTGATACTGGGTCATGTAATATATGCCCTGCAGTGCCATAAGCAGCCGTGTAATCATTCCTTATTACATGGCACTACCCACAATGACTTTACACTTTGGTTAATCACTCTAAATCAGAACTAAAGAGGTTTAATTTCATAATTCTAAATACACTCTTTAGTCTGTCAAATATAACATTTCGGATATGGTCTTTGTAAATGCCACCAAAGAATTTTGTGTGAGTAAGTTGACTGAAACGCAAACAAAGCTGCTCTGTTGGCCCAATGGCAGGCTTGCTTGTCGTTTTCATAAAATAAGATTAGATTATTAAGATAATACTATGGAAATGGTCAGTATTAAGTAAAGAGGAGAAGTGCTTGATCAACAAAGTATAATGCTCATTTACATCAGTGACTGGTTGATGTGATATCAGTTAGATAAATATAGAGGTTTGCATAAATTAGCCAAATAATGACATTCCCATATATGGTGGATGTTCAGCAGTTACTAAGATAATATTACTCAACCGGTGTTTCCTTTCCATTCCATACCTTGCTCCCAAAACCTGGAAGACTAGTGCAATATCCTTAGTCTCTTCTCCTTCACTTCATCATCGTCTGGCTGGGTTTGACCTACCTAGCAGATATTGTGAGTAGCGTACGCAGAGCCCTAAGAGTATCCCAAACTCATCACCATGTCAAGGTGACAGCACCACCCTGCAGCATGATTTTTCACCGCACAAATAGTCTTTATGTCCCACCATCTCTGAGCAGCATTAGCAAATACACATCTGCCTCTTAACCTTAATAGACAAGACCATCACAGATATAATGTGGTGTATTGATATTCCAGAAGTGAATAGACAGTGCCTCTAGGTGAGGAAGAGGGTGTACAACAACTGCCAGTATTGATAAAGAGACACATGGTTCTTAATTATGTGTGCGATGACAGAGGCGTGGGTTAGCCGCTAGTATACCCAATCTAGTGAACGCTGCAACGTGACGAGAGCTATCCAGGCAGTGATACAGCAGTCAGCTACATCAATCAACTGTTATCACCTTCTATATCACCTTTACAACTCACAGCGTAGCAGGGCTATTCAGGGAAACACAGGTATTGTTTGCCCTTAGTGAGGAAAACGTAGGGAGTGGAAGACCAATAAGAGGAAGAGGAAGAGGATGGCGAAGATACTGGCAAATGTATTTTCCTTAATTCTGCTTAGAAAATGTCATTTTGTGAGGATTTCATTGATGCACTGAGTATGATATTCTACATATCAGTGGGCAATGTACTAAATGAATACCTGAGGGCAGTTCTAGTTGTTGTATGTCTCCTTAATCATTGTGATTAAAGGTACACATCCATATTATAACTGTGTTGTTTTGATACTACATTGTTATTATCCAAAGGTCATCCCAGGTCTATCTCAGTTTATTTTTATTCACTGATGCACTAATTACATGATTTGCTCCTCTGTGAACACTGGCACTAATTGTAACATAACAACAAATATCATACTGTATGTCATCAAGACCTAATTGACAGAATTAAATGAAAATAAAACGTGGGAAATAACCATTTGTTATTTCTTTCCAAGAAATATATTTCTCCAGGAGCAACAATGTCGTCTCTCTATTTTTGCCGTATAGTGGACTGGTAGGTAATGGTCACCTAAGGATAGTGACTGCGTGCCCAGCTTGAAATGCACCAAGAGACCCTGCACCTTTATCCATTGTGTCATTTCTTTGTTCCTCGGCGCAGTGAAATTTTAAATTTAATGCATTTTCATCCGAGTACATCTGTACATGAAATTGTGCATTCTCCTTTAATATTCACTAGTGGTTAATTATTAAAGGTATGTATTTGAATTATAAATATACTAGTTATACAGAAGTAGGCAAAGCAGGCACATAGCCTGGGGCTAAATCCTTCCATTACCCATTATTTTCCAGCCTCCTGCCTCCATTTCCCTGCCTCCTATCTTTATGTCATCTCCAAAAACAGTAAGGCATTCCTTTGTACTTATCCACCCCTCCCAGTATGACCACGAAAAATGCCCCCCCTCGCTATGTATGGGTGCTGCTTCCTTGAAGTAGGATGTCACACTTGTCTTAAATATAATAAATTGCTATCTTCAAGGCGTCCCAGAATCCCGAGCACTCCCCACAGAAACCTGCCTAGTCCGCCCCCATCCAGCCGTCCAACATGTCACAAATCATCCGCCATGGCATGCTTTACAGTAAATCATTAACTTTGTCAGAAATGACTCGGCTAAGAGACAGGACCCAGAGATGCAGCAGCATATAGTCTATGTGTGGGGAATATGGAATGGTAAACAAAGAAGCCTAGGCTGCTTCTTTCTGCTGCCTCTCTCTCCCTCTCTGTTTCTCTTTCTTTCTCACACTCTCTCCATCTCTCTATCAAACACACACATATACACATGCCCCACTCTTCTGTTAGCTTCCCCCTCGTCTTCCCTCTGTCCCTGGAATCCATGAATAAAATGCCAGATGTATCAGAAAAGAGAGAGGACACCACAGTAACTGTCAAACACAAGATAAAAAGTGAGATAAAATATTAAATTCAAGTCTCTTTTCTATTCTGGGCCTGTTACGAGTTTCGCTCCCTTTTTTGTAGAATTTATGAAGAAGAAAAGTTTGTCCGCTGAAAACCTACTCTGCAGATTTTAAAGCCTAGTATCCAGTTTTTTCCCTGGAGCTCCTCATGTACAGGCCTGACAACAACTCATCATCAGAAAATATAATCTGCCAATGAATAGCTTTTTAACATGATTAATGTCATCCTAGGTGATTTGTGATACCCTTGGTTGGAGGTTTAAAGGTAATAATTACATATACATTATACGCCCCGGCTCAAGCGCAAGTATTATAAATGGCTTCTTATCAGCCTATTTCAAAGCCAAACCGGGGGATATTCTCTGGTACCTGCGAGATATCCTCTTACCTCCATCAAGGAGATCACTAATTTTCTTTCAATTTCCGCCACACTTCTCTTCAGAAGAGCCTAAAGAATGATTGATAATGGATGAAGGAAAAGCAGCGTAGTACTGTTTTTAACCTTGCTCAAGTCATTAATCCAGTTTATGCCCATGAAGGTAATAAAGGAGACAATGAATTAGTCATTAAAGCACAGGTCAGTTTATTAGAATCCCTGATTGAACTGTAAAATGACTTCTCCCAGGCTGCCTGGTCGGGGAGATCTGCACAAAGAGAAGGAGCTTCTGGAGGAGCGGGTGGGAATCATGTCTCTGTGTCAGGGGTTCAAAAGAAATACATGCTTCAAGAACATCATCTCCCGTGGACGATCAGATGCTCCACTAAACATAGTGGCCCAGCGTCTTTTGTTATACCTGTCTTGGGGTTTGGCATTGGCTACTGAATGAGATCTTTTCTCAAAATAAAATGCTGCTGTTTAACCACTCTTCTGATAAAAAATATGTATGTAATTATGGATGTGATGATATAAAATGATACAGTGACCAGTTCCAGATAAAATAGCAAAGTTGCTATTACAGTGGCTCTTGGTGGTTCAGCCTGGTTAGCTACGAAGTGGAGTTTCTTGGCTTCAACCAGACATTCCACTGTAATCTTTATGGACTGTTTGCCACTGTGGCCAATTTCACTATGTATTAATATGGCCTAAAATACTGCTCAGGTACTGAATGCTTTGTTATAACCACCATTCTTTTTATAGCATTGCGGCTAGCTCAAGCCATAGTCAATGTGCACACGTAGGCTGTATTCATTTCATTGTTTTGTCAAGATATGATCCAGCAGTCACCAGTGTTTGTTTTAGCATCTGTTCAACAACTTATTTTTTTTCTTTTCATGACATGCTTGGCTTTTATTTTTAATGGCAAAATAAACACTGTCATCCTTCCTCTTTGAAAACATCTTCCTTCCTGAAAGGCTGTTTTCGCTGGGTAATTCTCAAACAACAGTTTCTGCAGAGCCCTCCAGCTAGAGCACCAGGAGCCTGAGTCCCCTTAAGGACCATTTGTTGAGGTACGCCCCAACCTCTGCGTTATTTGATGTGCCTGTGAGATGGCACCTTTATCTTGTCACTGGCTAGAAACTCCGCTTTTCCACAACGCTCCCATTCCCCCTCGGTGTTGTTTCAGAGCAGACTTTCTGTGATCTTGACCTTTGTTCGTGCATAGCAAAAAGAATATTAGGGCGTTGATATTTTTAGAGGCTTACGACTCCAAAATAAATAAATAAAACAGATCTGGAATTTCTGAAGTGTTTATGTCAAGGAATGAGAACGCAACCGAGAGAACAGCAGTCTCTCAGACACAAAAAGGGCAAGCCCTTCTTAATGACGGCATAACTACTGTTTTTGTGCGATTTTTGTTATCCACAGAAACACATGCCAAACGCGTAGCAGAAATCTAAAAAACGCAGTGTGGTAAATTGAAGTTATTCATTCTTGCCGGAGCAGTCCTCATAATCCCGTGGTAAGTCTGAGCACTCATTTAGAGTAGCCAGTAATGAAGGCTTGACTTTATTGGTGCTTGTATGTTGGATCCCCTTTAAGTAAGCCTGATTAACTGTTTGGATTTCAGACTCTATGGGACGCCACTTAACCCTCTGCCACAGTTCACAGGAACAGTGCTCTGCCTGGGAGGGATTGAAGTGTCCATGTTAAAGCCCCAACCTCGCCGAGCGACTACTTAATTTGACAGACACCATAAAGGGGGAAGCCTCCTCGGTGGCGCTCTTCAAGAAGCCCCGGCATAAAATGTATTGTTTACTGACTTGCACTCGAGGAAGTCATTTTACACTTTGAACATCCTGACTCCCCCTCGGTTTCTCTCTCTCTCTGTCTCTCTCTCTCTCTCTCTTGGTGCCATACTGAGCTCAGTTCTTTCCCAGCGCTCTTGCTAATGTGCGACTCCCCTTTAACAGGCACCATCTCTCTAATGAGTGAAATTGCTTATGAAGGGAATCTGTTTTGGATGGCGGGCATGATTAATGCACCCTGACAAGATGTCTTTCCTCGAGGTGCGTTGCTTTGCTTTTGCTCAGCTCTAGTGGAGGCGTGACGTAACTCCTTCTCCATCTTTCTTTCTTTCTTTTTTCTTTTCTCTCTCTTTCTCTCTCTCTCTCTCATTTTCTTTTCCTCTGTCGGAGGAAGTTTTGGCCTCCCAGGGGAAGTCGATGGGTTGAATCATTTTTGGATCACGCCTTGCTCCGGAGAAACCAGGAAGTTGGTAAACACTAATATTTCACGTCCCTCACACATCCGTCCCACTGTTTGAGACGAGCTACTCCTAATTCTCCACAAGTGTTTGCTGATGCTGTGTGCACATACACACTGTACCCTTGCTATCTGTTTGCACAAACAAGTAACATGTTTGACTTAAAAACATCAACAACAAATAGAGTCCGCTTAGAAAGACAGACGTAACAGTCAAAGGAGGGGGTTGGTCGGTGACGGCTGACATTCTAGTCTAGGCCAGTGTGGGACTCCTACTAATGACATGCTGCTGTCTCAGCTGTTTGATGCTATCTGTTTCATCAGCGACCTCCATTTCCACAATGCTGAGGGATGACGGCGATGATGCTGGTGGTGATGATGATGATGATGATGATGATGATGATGATGAAAGACTGGCCATGATGAAAAGCCATTTGTTAATATTCATATTTACATCATTAGTCTCAACCAGCTAAGTGGCAACCTTGACAGGCGGCACCAGACAAAGATCCCACACCATGCGGAGTGCCGGCCACATAATAAATAGGCATTGCTCGTACATCATCCTAAACTGCAGGTGTCGTGCTGCCTGATGTATGCGCGCATTCGTGCTGAGACTTAGCAACGGGATGAGTGCACTTAGAGGCAGGCCCTCACTTAAGCCACGTGTTAAGTGTACTTCCCCGTAATTGTAGTAGCAGCTTCTTTTTAAATATAATATTTGCTTAACTCCGGCGCCTAATAAGAGGATCTCTATGAGCTAATTAACCTGCTTGGGATGTTTTGAAATAAATAATGCTGGGGAAGCTGCATCATCTATTTCGCCCAGCTGCCTAATCAGTGCCAGGTCTTTGCTCTTGTCAGTGGCCCTAACTAGCGCGGACCCGAGATCACACTTAACGCAATGAGCTTCAGCCGAACGGATTTCATTGCCGGGGCTTTTTGGCGCAAATGAGGCCGGAATAACAGGGAGCATATTGCCATCCTCTCCACAGACAAGGAAGGAGCTCTACCTGTTCCAGCCAGATGATTCCAGTCAGGGCTTAATGAAGTCACTAATGACTGACCCAGCAGAGGCAAAGGACACAGGTGACCCTTGCGAACATATGGAGGGAGAGAATAACAAGAGCAGGGCAGTGGACAGAGGACAATCGCAGGTTTTATTCCAAAGTGGCACCACAGAGGTGCGACCGTGTCAAGGATGGAAATTGAAAAAGAAGGTGGTGACTGCAGGCAACAGATGTAAGATTTGTCACCAGGCAGAGTTCAATAAAACACTCAGTGTTTAGGAATGAGGGATTGATAATATTAGACATTCCTTCCTGCGATCGCGCCGTTTAGGCTTGGTCGTCTGTTCTGGTTTGATACCGGCTCTAATTGTGTGTGACTTTCCTGGTGAATGTAGAATGAATTCCCCATAATTTCCGCTGCAGAGATAGCGACTCATCCTGTTCCTGCCATATGTTGAACTGCGAGAGGAAGGAAGGAGGTTTCAGGGAGGGAGAGAGAGAGAGAGAGAGAGAGAGAGAGAGTAGGAGAGTAGGAGTCTGTTTAGAAATGCTCGGTTTCATTATGAAGATATAATTGTCTTCCCTTAGCTGCAAAACAAAGAGCAATCAGACGACGTATTTATTTTTAATTTTCCACGCATGTTTTATCTGCACATATGCCACACAGTGGAGGGAGGTCTCTCGCTCACGAGAAAGGGAGGGGCAGAGGGGGAGATAGTGATGGTGGAAAGGAGAGAGAGAAAGAGAGAGAGAGAGAGAGAGAGAGAGAGAGAGAGAGAGAGCATTATCATAGTCTTACATTGCTGGCTGTCTATTATCGTCACTCATAGGCTTAGCCCCGGTGCAAAACGTCTCGGGAGCACAGATAATGTTCTTTTTTTTCCCCGCGCCGAAGACAGGTTGGTGGCTGTCACGGGCCCGGCCAGAATAAATGACAGGGTTCCGTCGGAGCGCCTCGGAGGCATATTAGGGCTCGGGAGCTGTCCCAAACACGAGATGAAAAATCATTTTGTTAGAGCGGCGCGGGGGTCACCCATCACTGTCTAATGCACGTGCTGATTAATTGTAAGAATGGATCAACATTATGTCCTTCCTCTGCGCCTCTTAATTGTCTACCCCCAGCCCCCCACCCCCCCACCCCTCTGTCCCCCAACTGCGCTCATTGCTCTTAGCTTAATGACGGGCCGTCTGCTTGGCTGGGGCACGTGTCTGCTCCTACACCAAGACACCACCCCTCCACCCACCTCCACACATCTCCTCACTCCTGGCCACAGCCCTTTTTTTCCAAGCTCCCCACCAAAAAAAAAAAAAAAGGCACCACAATTTCCCCCCACTCCCCCCCACCCAACATTAGGATGTTCGGGGGCTCATGTTTACGTCTATGGCAGTCAGGCAGGCCGGCTGTTAGTGTTAATGTATGTAGATTTCATTTCTGATGAGTGATTATTTGACTGCTCATTTTAGCCCGAGATTTATGGCACGTTTTCTATCTCCTGACTGCAGTGCCAGTCTTATCTTTAATGAAAGGGACGAGGGGCATTAATCAGGTTTTGTCAGCGGCCCTGACTAAGACATTAAATGTATTGTATGGGGGTAAGTAAACACGCTCCACGTCCCTCTCTACCCCACTACATCAGGCCAGAGGAGAGAGAGAGAGAGAGAGAGAGAGAGAGCGAAGAGGGGGAAAAAGCCCTCATTAAATTTATCATAATTTCACATCTGCTGTTTTTGAAGCAATGTACCATGAGGCCATAAACTGTATTACAACTGTGCATAAATTCAGCTGATTTGTGGCTGGAGTAACTAATTCCTTGAGTACATTTTAGAAAAACAAGCAGTGAGCCCTGAAATTGCAATTCCATAAAGGCCTTAAATTACTGAGTACCGAAATCAAGAACTTGCCTGAGTTGCCACGGCTACGGTGACCGTGTTACGGAGAGCGGTGGCGGCTGCGGCGCTCCCCGAGATTGAGTCAATAAAACCCGAGATGAGTGAGCCATATACTCAAACAAAATTAAAGGGAGAGGAGAGGAGAGGAGAGGAGAGGAGACGACGGCACTGGAGCCCACAGACGTGACAGAGGAGTGGGGGTGGGGGGGGACAGCGACGAGTCTCGCATCTCATTTTGCCCTTTTAACCAGGAGAATGCCTTTGAGAGACCACCACACAGCATCATCCACTCCATATTTTAGCCCCCCCACCCCACACAACCAGCACCACCACCAGCACCACCACCACCCAGCTCCCTCTCCACTCCTCTCCTCCACCCTCCTCCTCTCTGCTCGCTCTTGCCCCAGCTCCCTCAGGATGAGCCGGTGGAGGTGTGCCAGCGCCGTGTGCCAAGCTTTTCATTCACAAAGGCCAGACGTGTTATGAATCTGACAATTAGGCAAGACGGGGGTTGCATCAGTGTTGGTATTTTGGGACTGGAATGTGCCCCACATGGTAGGCACTTTTCCCCTCACCGCTCTCCGTCAATTAATGCACTGTCACTGTTTTCCCCTCTGTTATTGTTATTTACTCAGTCAAACGGATCTCGATGGCGTGGATGGAATCCCCAGAACAAACAATCCACCCTTAACTTTTTTATTTTGGTACATCAACCAGGCATTTTACTGCGTTTAAGACTTGATGAATATTTCATGCCGTGTGTTGCAGCCTCTCGTCTCTCTCACCCCCCCCCCCCTCCCCCCCTCCTCCCAGAAGTCATTTGGGACCAAGTTGAACAAGATTCTCATATTCTCACATGGAGTAAATGAATATCTTTATCGCCACGGTGGGAGCCGGGGCTGCTGAGAGAGCTGGGGCGAATAATCAGGTAGAGCAAACAGACACCAGCCAAAACAGAGCGGAGGAGGCTCCGCAATAACAACCTCTCACTTCTCCCCACAGCACGCAAACTGTTATTATGATACAGCTCGCATTAGGAAACATGGCATCCAAGGGCCACAGCAGAGGGGAGGGGAAACCTCATTGGCTGCCACTGTGCGGTTCCACATATGAGCCTCTGTGGTTTTTAAAAGCACACCGATGGCTGCGTGACATGGATAGTTGTCCTCGCTGTGGATTAAACACCCTGTTAATTAAAAGGTGCCATCGTCTTTCACAGCACAGCTCAGAGGTATCCATATAGCTCCTGTTACTGTATACTTTGATTTTTCTATTCCTGTTTAATCTATGGCGTGTATGCTTTCTGCATGATATACTATTGTGCATTTTTAATGAAACATTACTTGCTAGTCACTATTCATACGGTGCCTCTCCGATCAGAGATGTTGAAATGTCTTTCCAAATGGCCTACTGCGCTAGCCGTCTCTCTCTCTCTCTCTCTCTCTCTCTCTGTGAAGCGTGAGCGTACTGTACCTGAGAGAGGCATAAAGCCAAGTGACTTGAGGGCTCCGTTTAAAACCGACTCCCTAACAGAATGTCATTTTCATACTGAGATCATGCTGAAAGACTGGCACTTTAACGGTACACATTTACGCGTCGATTTATACATGGCGCTTCCGTAGGACGAGACCATGGAAGGTGTATTTTGACAGGAGGCCAGTGATAATTTGCACTCATATTTACTTGCCACTATACTATATACCAAGGAAGAAATGGTCTCCAGGAACAGTTCCATGGTAGTCATAACAGCAAGGAAACAGTAACACAATCACTGTGCATACCAGGGCATGTTTTTCAGCAGGGCATTACGATTTTGGGGGAGGAGGAAGAGACAGTGATTTGGATATGGTTGGCAGCGCAGAATTCCAATAATTTCTCATGCAGTGTGTAAAACAATAGCTTCCCAATTCACTTTATTAAAATACCCAATAATAATTGATTTAAAGGCTATAAAATGTGTTCATTAGAGGATTATATTTAAAAAATATTGGAAGTATACCTAAAAGTGTCACTTTTATTGTGGATGAACTGGATAATATAATTTAAAAAGAGTGTGATTATATTCAAGATTTGTCCTGCAGCATTATCTGGGAGCTCGTAAAGGGCTGAAATTTAATATGATGCTTTCAGTCAGTTTAATTGAATTTTAATTGCCACTTTGGGCAGAAGGTTTAGATCAGATCAATAAAATATTAAAGATTTGGTGCCTTGGCATGGAACAGTCTCCCGTCGTACCTTCTGCGATGTGTCTGAGGTGAAAGGGAAAAGAGCCCATGTTTATGAGCCATTTCCTTAGCCACCAACAACCTCCCAGACCAGAGCAGCACTCGGCCGTAGCTAAATAACAGCAAAGTTGAACAAGCAGAGAATCCATTAATTAACGCTGTGTTGGAAGAGTGGACGGTCACCTTCAGAGAAAGGGCTTTAATGTGCGAGAGCTATAAATATTTTGAAATGTCACACCTCGCCAAGACATCGTCAGGCCAGAACCAGGCGATAAATCAGCCGCCAAGAAAGACCAAGAAAGAAAAGATGGCTCTCTGGTATTTTAGAAATAATTACTAATACAAAAAGGGTAATGAAGGAACCAATAAATTACATTAAAAAGGACTATTAGGAGGGGATTAGTTTATAAAACTATGCGCTGGTCCTTGAAAATTACCCTACTGGAATATTGCCTGTCTTTCCCCACCTACATCATAACTCATAAAAATAAAAAATATTTTCCATAATACTGCAAAGTCCATAGATTAATGCTCAATTAATCGATGTGCTCAGATGTGCCTTTTGCCCAGCATGAGGACACAGCAGCATGATCAGCACTTTCCCATTGAGATGAATTCCAGCAGGTCTTATTAACCGAATGAACAGCCCTCCATGTATGGCGAGAGCATCTCTAATAAGATCACATTTGTCATGGGTTGGTTATGCTAAAAAGACGGGTGATATTCACATATAGCTGAGACCTAGGTATTAGGGCATGGAATGACTTCAAAGGTTGAATGACCAGAATGAAGTCCCAGTCAGCAGTCACCCGTAGAGAGGCGCAATATAGGCTCCTGTCCACCATGCACTGTAAATCTCTGCCTGCCCAGGCTAGACCCTACACCACTATAGGGCTGGGAGGAATTTATGCCCCATCCCATTGGAGGGCTCCGAGACTGAGAAATGGCATCAGCCAGCCTGTAAGGCCCATAAAAGTCCAAATTAAATATCAAATTGAACTACTGATGGATGTCGGCCTGCTCTAAATCGCCGGTTCCTCCCACAGACAGGTGCTGCTCACATAGCGGCCACCCAGACAACTTTGTTAGGGGAGCGCCCGCTTCCACTCTCCCCTGAAAAACAAAAAAGCCTCTCCACTGGCAGACAACAGCAGCAGCACCACCACTGTGGCTTAAAGGGGATAAGTGTCAAAACCGTGTGCAGGATTGTAAAAGGACCCTGATCTTTGGGGAAATCAGAGTAAATGTATTGGGTGGCCATGGAAGTATTTTTCAAGCCAAATCCCGGTATGACAACTTCTCCAAGGAGTGGGCGCTGATATTTGAATATCAGGCTTTTCAGCGTAATTGTGTGTATTTATAAACTGAGGATTGCACCCTTTCTGAGATGTGAACGTGACAATGCTTGCTGTCATGTTCGGGTTCAGCAATGCAGGATCGGTCTAATACCCTCCCTCCCATACAATAGCGGAAATCGCTAGGCTAAAAGTGTATATTATGAATCATCTATTGTCCCCTTGCTTTGTATTATCCCCCCAAGAAAATCCCAATCTGTGCACGAGATCCTGGCTGACGGACATACCATTATTCACAGGGCGGCACTTCCACTCGCCGGCAGGAGAGTTGAGAGGCAGTAAAAAGACTGCCTTCAGATTAATCCTCTCGCGCTCTCTCACTCACACTCTCTCCCTCGAAGCTGCTTCCGCATCCGAATGAAATAGAACATCCCTAGCCTTAATCAAAAACTTTTTATCATTCCCAACTGGTGAAATGGGATATTCTTATTCTTCGCATGCGTTGTGCTGAGATGACACTGGAGGAGGGAGAGAGAGAGGGAGAGAGGAGTATGTGCCGGGCTTTTGTTCTTATAACAAGTGAGCACAATTTGGTGAAGTCAGCTTCTCCCTTGCATTACATGCTTTATCTTAAGTGGAAAAAAAGAACCCTCCAATCTTGATGCATTACACAGCTACAATAATGGGCCAGTGATTCTCCACAAATGTGCCAACACCCCAATCAGTTCTCTAAGCTTGCTTTGAAAACGGTGATGATGACAAAAAGGGTTAGTGGAGGTTTAACGAAACAGAACCCAATTATCGTTGAAAAGAGGTAGAACAAGGTCAGTGAAGGGATGGATATTACAAATCCGAGGCAAAGCAAAGCTCTCGCAGCCAACCAAACTAGCAAAGTCCTCAGAAGTTTCAGGTTGAAAGGACATTTAGCTAAACTGCTTGTGTGACCTCCCAGGGTTGACTGTGGGGCTGCGATGTGATTTTGCTCACAGTGTGCTCATAGGTACCAGGTGAATCAGGGCATTAGAAGACATGCCAGCCTACGCTTTCAGCCCCTGATCATACCTCCAGCTCGCACTCTTAGTGATGGAGTGTGAATTTGTTTTCACAGAGGCGTTAATGAACTGATGAGTTTGTGTGCTTGAGAAAAGTGGGTGTTTTATTTAACAGGTTGCCAGGCAGAATAATGAACATTGAATGTGAGAGGAATGGCAAATATCCTCCAGATGTATCTGTGACTTGCATTAATGTCTAAGTAAGCCCTGTGTGCTCAACTCAAGAAGACTAAATTTAGCCATGTTACTGGACCAATATGATTCCTGCAAATATTATAACCTCACCAACAGTCAGTTTGTCAGTATGGTATAAAACCCTCAGTGGTGCACTTATTGCTAATTCACCTCTTAAACTGAGACACAATGAGAATCCCATTGTTAGAGAGTGTAGTATCGTAAACACAGGTGCTCCACTAAAAGTCCTGTTCAGTTGTTAAAGATGAACATACAATGTTTGCAGACATATCACCAGCAGAAGAATGTAGTGGTTGGACTGACTGCCTGATGTGATATTGGCAGGTAAACGCTATTTGGGAAGTCAGGTAAGTCTATAAGTCTTTTTATTGCACTTTGCAGTAGGCCTACAGACCCAACACAGTTTTGGGAGGTTAGCAAACACAGCTAACATGCAAGACATTAGCAGAAGTAGCCTTGCCTAATATCTGTATCGTGTTATTAAGGCATAAGTAAAGATACACAAGAGAGATGTTAAATTCCTTGTGCTATAGGCAGGGGACTGCTGGCAGTGACCAATCAACAACCAAACCTATTTACCATAACATACCATTCAACAATCAACAATACACAAAGAAACGATGAGCGCTAATCAAAGCTAGTAGCCTGAATGCCTAGACAAAACAAGCAACATAACCAAAGCACTAACTTGAGCAGTTCACTGGTTTTTATCAAGCTGGCATCTTCCCCATTCAGTGTTTTGATAAATAAATCTGGCCCATGACACTTACAGAAGGCTCCAGTGGTGTCTGGCATCTTGGACCCTGCCCCCTCCAGTCATGATGGGTTCCCTTGCTCCTAAGAAGCCATTGCTTCCTCTTCGCTGTTGTGGACATTTATGAACTGATCAGCAACATAACCAGACAAAAGGCAAGCCACTGATGTGGGTGCTAACAAATACCTCTCATTCTTCAATAAATTCACTTAATTATTGTAGCTGTATGATCCAATCAGCAACATAACCTAGTGGCAAATACCAATAAATACCGGGTGCCACCAAATACCAAGTACCACTCCATTCTTTGGTCATTCCGCTTCGTGGCTGCTGCTGTTCATGATCCGATCAGCATTAACAAATACCACTGAATGCCAATTACCAAACACCGGGCACCACCAAATACCAAAATATCGCTCCATTCAGTATAATAATTAGGTAAAACACACATTGTGGGTAGGATTTACAGTGACTTCTGGGTTCCCAGATGTTAGTTTCAGTCTGAAAGTTCATGCCCGTGGTGCAAGGCAAACGGCACCTCTCTTTTCAGACAGTGGAGAGGACAGGCTGGGCCCCTCTGTCCCTTTTGTGTCTGAAGGTGTGGGTTCTTATGCAGATCACTAATTGCCAGGGCCTTTGAGGAGCATGGCTTTTCTCTAGGACATGCCAGCAGAGTAAAAGACTCTCTCTCTCTTTCTCTCTCTCTCTCTCTCTCCCTTAAATTGGCAGCTGGCAGGCAAATGAATGCAGTGTGAAGTGAGCCCACAGAAGTGCAGGTTCCTGCTGTTCAGGCAACAAAGGGGCTCCATGCGAGACATCTGCTGTTCAGTTATCAGAATACATTTAGTCACGTGCCTCCAGCGCGGCCCCCACCACCCCATTAAGCCCGGGCAGGGCAGAGTGCTCTTCTCCCCAACCGCCCCGGCCCAACCCCACCCCTTCTCCTTCTTCTCCGCCTCTTCTTCCTTTCTTTCCACCGGCATTTTTTAAACATCCTTCATTCGGTGTCATTTGCCTCCATAATCCCCCCTTTTTCCCCCGCTTCCTTTATTTAAACAGTTTTAGGTCGGGCCGATAACCCTTGAGTGCTCGCTATCTGCTCCTACGTGTGAACCATGTGCGAGAGATTACAAGTGGGCCTGAGGTAAAACCAGGCAGAATCTTAATGAGCGTGCCTCACAGAGGCAAAGGTAAATTGAGCTTACCACCATGATAAATTAACCTAATGAATGCAATTGTTCTGTGGCGTGCTAGCTTGGGCTACAGCCAGATGGTCGATACTTGGCGCGCACCATTTTTTTTTACTCTCCACCCATAACCAGTAATAACCACTAATGTAGCCAGAGACCGTTTTTACATAATTGTTTGTTTTATTGCTCATATTTCAAGAAAAAAGACCTGATGTGATCAGTGTCTGGTGCTCCATGTGGATTTATTGGGATGTAAAGTTTATTTTGAACCAGGGTTGATGCATTCATCTCCATCAAGGATCATTTTGTTTCGGTGTTGGCACAATAAGTGAAGGCCCTGTCATGTGCAGAGATAGGGAAATGAACATGGGGTCATTTAAGACTCACTGGATAATCCTCTAGCCGCAATGAATCACTGAAACGCCAGACGATGTCTTTATTTATTTCATTGTTTCTAATGCTACCTTCAGAAATGTCTACTTCAGATGGGGAAGAAGGGGGGGTTCTCTGATGATGCTAACCCAAATGAGGCCTTTAGTTCTCTCTTCTTTCGTCAAGGAGGTGCACCGATCAACTCCTATCAGGTGCGCTGTCTCAGGCTCTCATTATTGTCATTGCTAAGGTGCACGAGAAGCTAAAGTGGCGGGTTCACCGCTTAGCAAAATAACCTGCTGCAGCGTAATGATAGGGCTGCGAGAACGACAGCAGCGCGCGTCCATGTAGCCGTCCCCATTGTAACTCGTGATATCCGATGTTTACTTTAAGCGCTTAATCCGACCACGTGCATAATTTGGTTAGCGTGCGTGCTCGGATGCTCGTCTTTCCCACCGAACTCAGAGCCCGTCGACATAAACATCGGGGAGAGAGAGAGCTGGCAGGGAAGCCCCCCCACGCGTCGGGGACGAGGGGGGACGGCACGCGTCCAGATGTTCCGCCGCTTTCCGGGCTATCCGTGACACTCCTCCATCACGAGCCCTTCTCCCTGAGTAAGCAGCGGAGCAGTTTGCGCCGTAATGACTGTCTCGCCTGGGGCCCTCCTGCACATCTGTGCTGTTCTCTCTGCACCCCCACCCCCCCACACCCCATCCCCCAACCTCCGCCCCAGCCCCAAATCCTGCATCTCCTCATCTCCTTAACAACCCTGACATCCCCCACGACCCCCCCCCCCACCATACACAGTCCACCCTCCCTCTCCTCTTCCTGGAGGTAACCTCCTTATGCTGTTTGCCTCATCAGCCACAGAGAATCTCTCATCCCATCAACCATACAAATAACACAGCACTTTAAACCAGATTCAGCTCAGTTTAGGAACAACTGATACTATTAACATGATCATACATTTAGTCCCCCTTCAAAATGTCTGTGCGATGAAATCCACAGTGAAATTTCAACAGAATAGAATATAACTGAAAAATTATAAAAGAAACACCACAGGTAGAAAAGAGCGACCATGTGGTTCACTGTTGTGATGGAATACCGTTCTATTGCTGTGGGTTAAGGTGACATGACTAGTGTTTCATTTATCTGCCATATTTCTGAGTCTGATCCTCTGGTGCCTACAGTCTGTCTGCATGTGGAGGTCCTAATTGGCTGTTTCATGTGTGTGTTGGGGTCTGGATGACGGGCAGTAGGGGACGTTCGGCGGTGTGGAGCCGGAGAGGCACGAGGACGAGTGTGAGAGCGCGGTGTGATTTTTGTCACACTGAGGGCTCCCCATTCGCCTCGCTCATTACCGACTCCGAGAGGAAGGTGTAACTGAAGTGTGACCATCTGCTGACCAGTCACTCCACCCACACGTGCACGCATGCACACACACACACACACACACACACACACACACAAAAACACAAGATTCACAGCTCCCTGTGGTTAGGGACACGGATGATGATGAATGGATTGATCAGCAGGCCCTTACTGTTGCCCCGAGCTTTAACACTCTCCCCCATACCACAAATTGACCCATGTTATGGGTTGTTTCATACAAACACACACCCATAGATACAGTGCACACACACACACACACACACACACACACACACATACACACACAGACACACACTACTTCCAATGTGACCACATATTACCCCTCACACACCCATACACATTACTTTCACTGTAGCCACAGATTACCCCTTAGACACTTACACACACACACACACACACACACACACACACACATACACACACACATACACACACTGTAACATGCTCCCCTGTACACATGTCACATGCAAAGCCGGTGTGCTCACCCACAGCCTTGTTTTCGGCTTCATTAAGCCACAGCAGCACACAGTTTGGGTTGACAGGATGAGGAAGCGCGGCGCGATCTCACCCCGCAGGTCCCCATTCAGATGATTACCGGGAGAAAGCCTCTCTCGTTACGGCTTGAGGGGGAAAACTACTAATTACAGGGACAGCGGCGGCTTGAAAATGAGCCATTCGTACACCTGTGGACGCTCCAGCTGGAAAGGCTGGGGATTTTTCGGCTAACTCTCGATCCCGATGGTGGGTTTCGCTTGCTTGGAACGGGGGGGCCGTTAACTTCGAGAGAGAGGGAGAGATAGGAAGAGAGAGAGAGAAAAGAAATGAAGGACAGAAACTGTCAGACATTTGAAAGGCTTTATGAAAATGATCATCCAATTAGCAACTATGATCAAATCAGGCATGAACTCTCTCTGGAAGGCTCCATAATTCTCCTTCTCTCACACTGTCTTTTTCTTGTGTGTGTGTGTGTGTGTGTGTGTGTGTGTGTGTGTGTGTGTGTGTATGTGTGTGTGTGTGTATGTGTCTGTGTGTGTGTGTGTGTGTGGTGTAATTTCACCAAGCTCAAATGAACTCGTGAGAGGAAATTCAGTTAGTTTTCTCATCACTGGTAATTATACTAATACATTGCAAATGCCTCTTACAAAATGCATGAGCCCTCCAAGCCACCTCATTACCGTGATATCATTTTTTGGCAGAGTATGTATCAAAGCCATTATCACCATGGCTATTCTCCTCTCTCTGCTCTTTCCCCCCAAAGAAAAAGAAAAGTGACTATCTGATGGGAAAAGAAAAAGTGCTGCCTTCTTCACTGTTTGGCCCCTCTTGTAATTAACTGCAACTGCTCGACAGTGTCTACGCCCTCTTTTTTTATCGCCGGTTTTATTAATCCTGTGTTCTTTCTAAATAGCTCTGTCGGAGCTTTTTTTTTACGACTGAGATGACAGGACCAGCCTCACGCTATGCGTTTTGCATATATGTCCAGCATTTTAGACCAATATTGGTTTCCCTTATTTTATGATATTGCTTATGCGTCCCTCCCTCTCTCCCTCGCCCTCTCTCTGTCTCTGTCTCTCAAAGTGTGAGATGAACTATACCCATTGACTGACATGAAAAAAACAAATGTAAAGAGATATGATGCACCCTTTCAAACCGTTATTGAACGAACCCCTCTATGTGAGAGCGATAAAAATCAAGGCAGATCTGGTTTGGTATTTTTGTCGGTTAATGTTGGCACCAGGCAGAGGCTCGTGTTGAGACATGAGTTAGTTCCAGCGTTTAACCCTACCGAGCTAATTTATGCTCTGTGGCACAGGACACTCCATCATCGCACCTCATTGGGGAGAGACAGTAATCTCATTAACCAGGATTTAATGAAATGCAAGGATACACTTCTTAATTTGAGAGATTACCGCAAGAAAAACCAGGTGTAAATCTCGGGCTCTCTTGTGTCGTCATAAATCGTACTGTAGCGAGCTCTTTCAGAGGAGAGCCGACACAGTGGGCACTGAGAATTGAGGTAGATATGGAAGATCCCACACTGTAGGCGATGCCTACCGCAGCCAGCATCACTTAGAAATAAGTCACACCATTGAAATATGCTGTATGTGAAATGTCAGCAAATGTTCACATTTTTGTGCTAAGGAGTCAATATATGTCCATATATATGAGTGTGTTGTGTAAGTATTTTAATAGTTCCAGAATTTGAGATGTGGGCTGATGCATTGGACTTTTTATGTGAGCGAGAGAAATGCATATAGAGAATAGACCACATAGCGCACAGGCTGCTCCACACTGCATTTGGATCATTTCTGGAGGGCAGAGAGGCTGGTGCCGGCTGCGTGTGTATTCCCCACTGAGCAAAGCCCAGCGTTTGTGGTCGCCAGAGAACTGACTTGGGATTCGGCATGCCACAAACCAAACAAAAATATCCTGCTCCAGATTGGAAATATCGGGGCTGACATTACTGAGAATGTGCATCTTAAATATCCTCCTGACTACTATTACGAAGTCCCACAACTGTGTTAGCCCCCAAGCCAAACAGTCAGATAGAGTGAATACTTATTAGCGTATACAGAGAAGGGAGAAGTGGGGGCTGGTGGGGGTGGGGGATGTGTGTGGCGTGGGGGGGGGGAGCAGAATAGATTTTAGTCTAGTCTTCTAAAACGTACGTGTTCATTACTGATGGTGACTGCTGTGATGGAGGGAAGGAACCACCAGAACAAAAAACCAGCCCATTGCCGGCAGCGCGATGCAGAACATTAACACTATAATTTACATAAAATTACTTACATACTGCTGCAGTAATTTAATTTGTTTGACCAGTACAGTGCAACTGTGAGGAATAGATTTGGAAAGGCACACAAGGGAGCTGTGCTTATTCTTCCAGATGGGTAGCTCTCTCACTGAATATTGCACATCGAAAATTAACAATAGGGACGGTATTAAAAAAAAAAACCTTGATTTCATTTGTAAATCGTTGCATCTTCTCCGACTTTCTCTCTCTCTCTCTCTCTCTGATCCTCTCTCTCCCACAGATATATATTACACATTATATTCATCACTTTGAAAATATTATATTGGGAAATATAGCCTACCTCCTTCACCACAATGAATATGTCTGGATATCTGTAAAATGTGAATTAGAAATATGTAAATATGATTTTTCTGTTTTCATTGAAGAACATTTTCAAAAACAGTAACTAACAGGAATTTGTGTTTTTTTGCACCATACACTTGTACTGCTGGGAATGCAACTTTGCCATGCATAAATGTATTTCACAAGGCTCATGTCTCTCCCAACCATCAACATTCTGTGCACAGTTCTTCTGTCAACAGGGCGCTCTCTGACTCTCACTCTCATTCTACCTATCACACAGACTATCTGCCTATTCCTGCTTTCCTCCTGTATTTTTTCAGTGCAAAATACCCCTTCACCCCTCTTTCTCTCTCTTTCTGCCATTCCTTTTTCTGTCTCTCTCTCTCCCCCCCTCTCTCTCTCTCTCTGTCTATCTCTACTTTCCTTGTTATTGTGGGGCGGCACATGTGTAATCAAAAACAAGATGGGCATATACATACGTACATGCGTGAGCGGGCGAGGAATGGGCAAGGGACATTTCCGCCCCTCCACCCGTCTTCTGGCTCGGATCGTTTGAATTTGTGGCAGAATTACAGAAGGTCTTATTTGCTAGGCTCGGCTGGCTTGACAGGTGAGCTGTCAGCCTCCTGTCTCTCAGAGTCTTTAGCTTCTGTCTGCTCGCCGCAAACCCTGTCAAATGACAGAAAAAACACCCACCACCACCAGAGAAAAGAACTTAATGTCCTATTCACCCTGTCGCCATTTGGAAATTGCTCAATCTTTTCCCCCCTTTTTTTCAAACAGCTGACATATTATTATATATTGTTTCCTGGGAAAAAGCATTTTCTATTATTGCCATTAGAAATATGAAAGTTTTAGAGGGAAAAAAGCCATGAAACAGGACATTTGGGAAGGGGGTGGAATTGATTGTAAGGATGTAATTATTTAAAATCGTCTGTTAATGTGTATTATCATGTCATTAAATGTAAATGAGATGAAGCGGAAGGACCCCAAAGTTGAAGACTTGTGACTTGCCTGAGAAAAAAGGGAAAAAAATATCTTGAGCCCCATATGTTTCTTCCATGAGCAGGATGCTTAGTTGGCTTTCAATGGTCTGAAAAGAAGATTTACATGTGAACAGCCTGATAATGTCACTCACCTACAGTGTAATTATAATGCACATGCAGAAAAGCCTGCTGGAGGGCTGCTACCAGAACAACCAGGCCACTCTCCCTGGAACCGTGTTTGTTTTTCAAATAGTCACGGCAAGAAACATGCCACGGGACCATTTGATTGGAAAGGCCTGATGCCCTCAGAAGCTCCACTAAAAAGAAGACAGTGTGTGTGTGGGTTGCATGTACGTGTGTGTGTGTGTATCTGGATGAGTGTGTGTGTTTCTATGTGTGTGTGTGTTTCTATGTGTGTGTGTGTGTGTGTAGCTTTGTTTTTGTGTGTGTGTGTGTGTGTGTGTGTGTGTGTGTGTGTGCGCGCGCGTGCGCGCACGTGTGCGTACTCTAGCATTTGATCCCCCAACATGAGCGAGCATCATTCCACTCCAGCAGCTTAATAAGGCTGTCTGGGCCGGCAGCTCTTTACCGCCCCGAGCCCTGTTATCAGAGACATTAGGCTGAATATTAATGTCCTGGCCCGAGACGAATACCATTAAGCCTGGCTGGCCATTTCTCTCTGTCCTTCTCCTCCACTGTACAAGAATTAATGAATCGTGGGTAACACAGAGAACAAAAAAAAAAAAATGGATCAGAGATGAGAGATTTCTCTTCAGTCTCTTTGGTTGTTATTTTTCTATTTCTTTAAGATAAATAAAAATGGTAGACGCTGAGGTTGTTTTATAGGTTTGGTCTTCTATGAGTTATACTGTATGATGTGAGATACATTTCTGCTATAAGAGCAAATACACAATATTTCTCCTTAGTCCTCTGTTCTTCCCAACCGTCTTCAATTAATTATACACATGATGGACCTCTGTGTATAGCTAGAAGGTAGATGTGGGTAAAATGACAATTTGATTATGAGTTGTTCATTTCTCTTTCCTTTTTTTTCCTTCCTTTCCCTTCTTTAACCCAAGAGGTTTACGTTTGAAGCGGGGAGTCGGGGGGAGCGAGGAGGAGAGCGAGGGAAGGCACTCATTACTCCCCTAAGTGCCGTGGCGCTCCAGCCCGGGCAAAGTGAGCTGTTAACGGATATAATTTGCGCCCAATAGCCAGAGGAGGGCTTTTGATATGCAGAGGAGCTGACCCCGCCGCCGCTGCCTTAATTGGGTTTTTAATTTTCCAGGCCATCTGACAATATCAAACATGATCCCTGAGCTTTCGCTACAATGATTGGAGGCCCCCGTGACAAGAGAGCTGCTGTTCATTTTCCTTTTTTTCTCTTCTCTTTCTTCCTCTTCTCTCCCCTCTCCTCTCCTCCATTCTCATTCAAGAAGAGAGAGAGAGAGAGAGAGAGAGAGAGAGAGAGAAAAGCCTCTGAGGTGTAAGGAGTGTGGAATGGGGAGATGGGAGAGATTGGAGGGCTTTGCCGGGCAAATTTGTCTTCATGATAATGCATCGCCGTGGCGCCTGATGCCGCCCCGCGCCAGGCACCCGTGGGTGATGGGCCTGCCTGCCTGCCGCAGCGTCCTGGAGGTGTCAAGACCGAGGCGTGCGGGATTTACATGCTGCCACAGCGGCCGATAGAGAGCTCCGAGGACACACAATAAACACAGCCATTTTTACTGTGCCATCAAGCACGGAGGAGGAAGCTGTCTGCGGCTCTGCCAACAAGGCTGGCTCAGATACCGACTACTAGTGGAGATGATTGAACTATTTCCACCCCTCTCCTGACCCTAATTTCGTTAAGTCATGATTTCATGTTTTATTAATAGTGGTAACCCGAGTTGTGTGTGTGTGTGTGGTAGGACCAGAGCTTGTCTACATGGTAGAATTACAGCCAATGTGGAACTTGCTCACCACTTTCAGAAATACCCTTTCAGCAAAGTAAATGAAGTGGTCAGAGTCAGAAAGCTGATTTCTTCCCCCCCCTTGACACATGGAAAAAAGCAAAGCTCTTCATATGGGCAGATGATTGGCTTGTAGGCCCATCAGACATTCTGTGATCAGCTCAGGATGGGGAGGACGGGGGTGGGGGGGCGGTGGGATTGGCTGACCCAGGACAGCCAGCGACATGGTGCCGCTCACAGCACTGCAGTCCTGCCAGCTCCCTGTTTGTTCAATCTGCAGGACCACACAAAGAGGTTCAACCTCCTAATCTCTTAACCAAACAAGACAGCAATTACACAGGGCGATAAAGAGGGAACATTTCCATCCAGAATGACAGTGTACTGGCCGTGGGAGTGTCACTCTCTCTCTCTCTCTCTCTCTCTCTCTCTCTCTCTCTCTCTCTCTCTTCTTTCTCTCTCTCTCTTTCTCCCTCAGTCTTCTTGGACACAGTTGCCTTTTTGTGCGTCTGAAAGGAAGAGATTCCCGCTCTCGAGCACCTGCCAGACATGCGGCAACACCTGTTCTTCACATAAACACCATGTTGATTCAGCACAGGCCATATGCTTTGGCTCTGCTTTTGTAACAATAAAAATGCACACAATTTTGACCAGTTGTTTGTGTTTTTTCCTTGGGTAGAGTTCTGGAGGGATGATTATTTATTGTCCTAGACTTGTGATGAAAGCATATCTGAAATTACAGACCGCAAAAACAATTACAACGAATTACAAACTTGCCATTTTTTCTTACATAATGTATTTATTGCTATACAGCCATAGCTAGTTTAAAGCCTCTACAGACATAATCACAATACGCCTTCAGAACCATAAAGACAGCAACAGACACATTTTCTATTTCTTTCATCACACATACATCATACATACACCCTCTCATAACTTTAATTAGTGATCACTAATATGTGTAGGGAAATGCTAATGGCTTAAGTAACAAAGCAGCTGTGTGTATTAAAATCTGCAAAGTAATTATTAGATTCAATATTAATTTAATTTGCATATTTTGTGTAGTGTGAAAATTTAGGAGGGTTTTTCTAATCAGCCTCCTGAAATAAATTAGCAGGCAACAAGACCCAAGAGGCCTGGTGGATTTCTTGAGATACAGAATGAAAGTAGCCTTGTCTGTCAGATGGGGATGAGGAACACTCCGTTTAAGCTGTGACAGCACTCTGTGTATTCCAGTCATATTCACGTTTTCAGACATCGAAAAAGTGTTTTGTTGTTTCTATGCTCGCTATGGAAGTGACAAGGCCACCATTTGTTGTTTATGTTCATTCTGCATTTGAAAATAAATAATCTCTCTAGGGTCTTACTCTCTCTCTTTCTCTCACTCTCTCTTTCTCTCTCTCTCTCTCTCTCTCTCTCTCTCTCTCTCACACACCAACACACACACACACACACACACATACACTCCCTCTCAGTTTCTCTAGTAAATAGTAATTGTAGGGTGTGGGAACATCACACACTTAGAAAGCAGTGGATACCAGCATGATCACAAAGCCCAACAGGCATTTCTTTGTCTTAGTCTTTTTATACCAAAATCTGTGCTCTTCTGCCTGTTCTTCTGCTGTGAGTGGCTGCCTTTTGAGTGAAATATGTTGTTATCTCCTTTGGAGTCTAATTGTCTGAGAAGGTTTGGAGACGAATAGTGCTACAGGGCTCAGTCCCCTGCGGACCAAATGGCTATATATGCTGCATTTTCTGTTGCCATAATTCCAAAATGTTGATGCAAAATGATACTTCAACGCATAAATCTGTTAGCATGCAGTACTATACTTCCATGTGCTTGAATGCATGGTAACGTGCACATCTCTTCCTGTGTATTTATAAAAGGCCCAGGCAGAGCAAGGACACAAGTGGTGAAACCAGGGAAAGAATGATACGTCCGTTCTGGATGTATGAATCCGGGAACATGTGAAGGTGGGGGCAAGAAAGACAGAGATAAAGAAAGAAAGGGAAAAAAATAGCTGAGAAGCCTGTCCGGTTACTGTAAATCACGTCTCTAAATGACTACACCTCAGGAAGTCGGTTCCTGGAGTCAAAAGTGTAGAGGTATTTATATAATAACACTGTTTCATTCCGGCATCCCTGCACCACACAAATGGACTTGTGCCAGGGTTCACTTTAATGTTCACCTGCAGTAATTAACAGCAGCGTAAAGGAATGGACAGACGTAAATCTACAGGACCTCCACTCTGCAACCCCCCGTACACACACACACACACACACACACACACACACACACACCTTCCTCCCCTCCTCACGTCTCCAAGGAGATAAAGATGGGAAGACAGAAGTTTGGCTGTTTCCATTGCAGAGTTTTAGTTACTCTTCCCATTTGGTATGAAAGGGTCCCCAGTCAAAAGAATGTGATTCAAAGTAGGTGGACCATTTCCTCCAGTCATCTCATGTCCATGGGTTGTCAAATTTGATTAAAAATACACTGTGCTATCTTTTACTTGCCATGCTACTTATCTTTCATTTGAGTTCATTGTCAGATTCGGGTGATGTCGTGCAGCTAACGCCCACTAAAATGATGTGGTCCTGATATAGAATCTCCATTGTGTTTGGTGTAATTTCAGGGCTTTTTCAAAGACTTCATTCATCACACAAACCCCTGGTGCCCATAGGGAAATGCTCGGCAAAAATAGTTTTTCACAGGTGGTTAAGATCGAACCAAGTACACTGTGTAAGGAACAAAAGGGACGAAGGAATATTCCAGAAACCTCTGCCTCACATTGTTGTCCTTAAAGATGTGTCCAAGAGGGAACAACAGAAATGTTACAAAAATAATAATGGTTATTTCTAACTTTTCTGTTGTGTATTACTTGATCGTGCTTAATGAAAGCCCACAGTGAAATGTTAAAGATTCACTGCACGTCAATCTTATTTAAAAAACGCAAATGTTTTTGATTATATACGGCAAAAAGGTAGATAATAAAGTGACGATGGAAGCTACTTAAAATGATGATTAAAAATGGGTACAAGTGTTAAATGCCCCTGCTGAGTTTGCTCTTAGGGGAGTGCATGCAGGGATGAGGAAAATGGTTGTTCAGGGTCAATAGTCAAGATTGGGGGAGCTTTGTCGATTAGCAACCCTTTTCTGCCGCTCTGTCTCTAACCAGACCCGGCAGTGGCACCATCAGGCTTTCTGTTGTCCTATTATTCCGCTCAGTGATTGTGATAATAGCATAGTCTTCACTCAGTCTTTTTTTAACCATTCTCTTTAAGAGGTCGATTAGGCAACATCCTTGTCTTCCATTCTCTAGAACATTCCTTGTGGTATTTCAGTGCTATTGTCTGGAGATCCTTTTATAAAATACGGGCATTTTAGTCATTTTTCTTTAATGTAAGCCACATTTTTTATTAACATTCCTTCTAAACTGTGAATGCCTCCAGTTTGCTGCACCACACGGCTAATTCTGAAGCACACTTGCTTAAGTCCTCTCGCCTTGTTTTAACAAGTTGAGACTCCTGACACACCAGCACAATAAACATCCTCCTAGTCCGTGGTGCTTATCCCTTGGTTTGCTACACAACCGGATGAAGCAGGGGGGAATCTTGTTTGTCGTTTAACCTGCTTGCTTATTTTTAACCCTCGCCACACCTATGGATTCCAGGTCAGCGCTGCACAATCCAGAGCCAGGCCGTCGGCCAAAACCTCGAGACACCCTTCCCTTTCTACCCGTGACCTCCAGCAGCCTACGTGCACGGAGAGGTGTGGGGACGCCGTGACACGGATTTGATGTAATATCACAGTGTCAATGTGGCCGAGCTGGCTCGGACTCCCAGCCCTAATGGCCTAAGAGACACTGCAGACAATCTTCCCGGGGACAGAGTAAATCCTATCAGCTCCCCACAGTGCCCCCAGCTGACAACAGCAAAGCTTGCTTGACCTCTCCCCCACCACCACCACCACCACATCCCCCACAAGCACGCCAAGCTGCCTTTACAAACCCTTTCGCAGAACCCTCTTCTCTCTCTTTTTCTTTTTTTTTATCCTCTTCTCCTCCCCCCCAGCCCCCACTATGGAGGATAAATGTGTGTGAGAAGACGTGCTAAAGAGTGGGGAGAGATGGGGTGATGCTGGCAGAGGGGGGTCAGGTCACAGAAGGACAGACAGACAGACAGGTTTTGGAGGGGGGGTTACTACTACTCTGGTAACTAAGCTATAGGCCTTCTCTATCGTAACCGATTGTTAAGTGATGTATAGTGTGATGTCTCTAAAAGCCTGAAGATTGTTTCTCTAAGAGCTTCTCAGTAAATATATTGTTTCCTTTTTTAAATCCGCACCATCTCCTGTTAGGAGTGGTAGTAATGTAATCTCTCCTCAGATTACCTTGTCTGGGAAATGGGAAATCAGGGCGCCTCAAACGTCTTTTCGGCGGAATGCCGAGATAATGATATTACTAAACAGTTCTTACTGTTATTAATTCCTCTATCTTCGCAGCAATGCTGAAAATAGAAGGTAAGACCAGACTACATATGTTTGCGGGTTTAAACGAAAGGTTCTTTCAGTGCAGGCAGCCAGTAATGGACCCCCTGCCTAACTCCAAAACCCCCATACCACCATGAGCTTTTGTATAAAACCAAATAATGAGATTGGGAGAGATAAAAGTAAAGGGAATTTAAATCCCAGGCACACATTTGCAATCTGGTTCCTTCATGCAAGTTGATGAGATTAAAGAATTCCTTGTCCCCGTGTGCCTACTTCAGGAGATGGATACACTTTGTGATTAGCTAACTGTGTGCTGAACTGTATTTTACAGATCGTTTGAATGCAGTTGCATGGATTGTTCGTCTTGCTGCTCACTTGAGTTTTGTGTATATAAATGGATCCAGATTTGGAAGATCTTTGTGGGAGGCTGTAAGCTCTTGAGCATAAAAAATGCAAACAAAGTCAGATTTTATGAGCCATGTGCCATCAATCACATGAAAACGAGTCTGCCTGCACCCAAATGGTTCATCTCATTTCAGAAGAAATCACTGAATCTCAGCAGGCTTGTGATAATATGCAGTTTTTGTTTGGCTCAAAGAGGAGATGGGCCATTCGGAGTCTACTAAAAAGTGTTCAGGGTTCAGGGAGGGGTCAGGGGGTCACCCAAGGACAGGTGTTAAGGTGGAAGTGAACCCAGGGATGGACACGGATAGCATCAGGAAGGCCAGGACCTCCCCGTGACCCTTACCTCGTTTTGGGCCACAGTTCTCCCACCCCCCCGTTCCCTAGCAGTCCCTTATCTTCCCCAGCAATTCCCCCAAAAGCTCACAGGCACGACTGGGGTCTGTCAATCAGCACGTGTGCGGGAGGTTTCACTCTCTATCTGACTTGCAGGGGATGGGAGAGTGTCGGGAGAGGCCACTGACAAATCACTTCTGCTCCTGATGTTTTTCAAGGTTTTTTTTTATCAGTGCTCTATTTTGAGAAGGCTTTTTCCCCCTCTTCAGTCTGGTTAGAGTAATGCCAAATTGCAGTAGCTTCAGCATTTCAAACTGAACCACTAACTGCTGTTGTAGTGAAAGTGAAAAATAAATTGAGAGAAGGAGACAGTATTCCTTCAGTTATAGATGGGCTCGGTTTTTACTGAAGAACATGAATTCTGTGTTATGGAGGAGGGCAATTAGGGAGTTGTGTTATGGTATGTAAAGGTTACTGTGATTACGAGACTCACAAGTCTGTCACAAAAAGCACATAAGCAGCAGGCATTCTTTTTTATCCCATCCTCTCTCCCACACTTTCACCATATATGGAGAGCCCTAATGATACACGCTGTAAACTCCTGCAAGCGCTACCTGCTAACGCTAAAAGTGACCCTTTAAACTATAATGGGGCCATATCACTCACCGTGCCAGAGAGAGAGAGAGAGAGAGAGGTGTAAAAAAACAATTTATACGTCTTTGTTCCTCTGTTTAGTGCCGTTGAGTGCTGTTTCACTTTCAGCGGTGACGAGACCTTGTAATTTTCTGAGTGTCTATCAAAGACGAATGGACGGGCCATCTGCATTAGTCCTCGGCGTGTTCCACCACACGTTCATGGCCTCTTTTTTTTAAGGGACGTGCGATAGAGGTTCTTCATTAGTTCACCACGCTTTTTGTACACAACAACGGGTGACCCAGGCCCTGGTGCTCTCCTCAGAGGCTGTAATTGTGCCATAATAGCAGTCTTGGGCCGTGTTTAAAGAGCACTAAAGGTACTCCCCCAGCCCTCTGTGAAGATGCTACGCCGAGCGGCTTCCCCGCTGTGCTAACTGCTCTTTAATGAAATGTTAGTCACAAAGAAGACATCATAAAGGCATCTCTCGACACAATGGTGTTTTATGTGGTCGTGATCCACTGCTTTGAGAGGGGAAAGTGTCACTAGTTCCTTGACAGCCGGGATTTTGTGAAAAACCTGCAGCGGATTGGTGAGATAGGGGCCTGCGGTGCCTATGGTTTCTGGAAAGTTCTTGTAGAAGCTTATAAGTTTGGAATTAACTTTCTTTTAAAATGCGAAACTACTTCAGCAAGTTGTATAGAAGTACTTCACGTGTTCATCTCCCTGCTTGGCGAGACTTGGCGTCGCTTGCTAAAGCAAGTTTAATTCTTCATAAAGCCATCGCATTTGGAATTCTACCCCTATGCTAGAGAGAAAGTAATGGCTAAGATTACTCGGAGGAAAGAAAATGAGCAACTGTGAGCATTAGAAGCTTGAGAAATTATAGCTTTCTTCCCTACTGATAAGTGCCTGGACTGTTAATCGGCCCAAGAATAGATGAGAGACCAAGAGCGGTGGACTAGACTTAGACCCACTAAGAAAACATCAGCTCATCAAAGAGAGTGAGAGAGAGGGAGGGAGAGAGAGAGAGAGGAAGAGAGGAAGAGAGAGAGAGAACACAAATGGAGCAAAGCCTTCCTGCTATCATGGTGTAGTCCCATGCATTTACTCTAAAGATATTTATTCAATTTCTTCACACTGGGGACGGAATATGATAATCCTCTAAATGTCTGCACACACCTTCCCAGTTAACACTCTCCTTATTAAAATATGCAGATTAATTTGTGACCAGTTCTGCATGTGATTATAACGCGTGGATTGGGGGTGCTCGAGCCTCGGCTCATATTTGTAATCTTCTAAATTTAACAGCGGACTGAGAGCTTGTCAATTAAACGGAAGGAAATGATGTGAGAGCGAGACTCATCTTCATCTTCTTGTTTTACGCTCGACTGGCCACCAAGTTATCGTTTACGAGGCTCCAAATAATTGCCATGGAAAGTTTTGTTGAGAGCTTGCTTTCCGAATGAATTTATGGGCTCTCTCCCGAAGACAGCCTTTCAATATGCTTTTTGCCCCACGTGTGCCCAGGCTTTGTCAATTACAACGTGTGTCAGTGGGTTAGAAAAAAGATCATGTCATTTTAGATGAGGGAGGGCCACATGAGAAGACTGCTGTGAAGTAAGACCTTAGAGAACGGATGGTATTTATGTCAGTGGTTAGAATGGGCTAGGACTAAAGTGGGTTGTATAATGTGGTACATTGAATTATCGGTTTAATTTCATATCTTTTTTGCCCTTTGGTTGAACATGACATTGGGATGGGAGAATGCCTATTTTTTCCAGGGGAATTCATGTTCAATTTAAAGGTAATAAAAATGCTTCACATTGCATGGATATAATTGATATTATATATTGGATGCATGTAACATCTTGTTCAACAACCTTCTGATGCCATTGGTATCAGCATATAATCCAATACAGATCTGTACATTTAGGCCCTCCCAATTACATGCAGAATATCTCTACATTACATCCAATGCTTTAACCACGGGAACAGCCTAATTCATAATAAGGAATTTGTCTGTATGTTTTACAGCTTAGACAGGACAGTAGGCTTATCCTATGTTGTCTCAATTCCAATCTTTCTCCTGAAAACACAGTCAAGAGTAAACTGCCGAGTACTTTGGTTTCAAAGTCGCTCAATGGTTACTTCACTTTCTGCTCAAGACAGTGACTGAGAGGTGCAGAGCGAGCTCAACAGAACCCACATCTCAACAATGAACTGCTCACAGTCTCTCTTTGTCACGAAATACAATAAAGTCATTTGGGTTAATTAAATCCAATACAAACAGTCAAGGACTGAGCCATGGTCAAATTTTCTGTCTTTCACATTTTGCCAAAATTGAATTAGGCCCGGTCCTTTGTCAGAGCATAATGGAGAAGGATGGATGTGGCTCTGCTGTCTCCGAGGCGTTATCGAGACCCTGGAGAGGGCCATTCTCCTATTGATCGTAAACCGCCAAATTGGACTAAATCCCATTTCCTTACACATCGTTTATTACCGTGCAAAATACATAGCTATAAAACACAAAGTTATTAGTGTCTGTCGATTATGAGCTTTTCAAAGAGTTGTGGCTCAGTCATATGACTTTGTAATGTTTTTTGCCTGTTTTTTTCATCTGCTCTCTCTTTTGGGAGTTTTCCAGGGCAGACAGGGGGAATGAGGTGATGTCCAGGACAAATATTCCCGGCGGGCGTTTTTTTGACTCTGATAGTGGAGGCTGGGACCTTGAAGCTGGTGCCTGTGTTGAGGTGGACTTCCCCATCCGTCTGAGCACACGGCCAGCCTCAAGGTCTCCCAACAGCCCCGACGCTCATGGACCTCACCTCAATTACATCTGCCTAGCCAGATTCCGTTACCTGAAATGACGCCCACTGGACGGTGATTGAGTGAGGTAAGAGTATTGTCAAGGTCATGTACACATCCTCCCGAAATGAAATCGACTTGTTATCGCGTGTCTAGCGCTGGACACCACACCACACTTTAATTCAGTTCTGCCGTGGTTTAATGGATTTTCACCAAGTACAAACGTATAGAGACCACACAAAACTCCATCTCTCTGTGTTGCAAACGGTTTCCCCTCTGCCTCGTTCCAGTAGACTGGGCTGTCAGCAGGTGGTGGTCTCCCAGCATGCGCTGCACAAGTGCCCACTGGCCGGACGGCCCAAGCCAGTCAGACAGAATGAGACAGGATTAGAGCCCGTTCCTGACATTTGGCACAACACCCGACTGGGGGCAGAGTTCAGTTAGCCACGGAGGGTCAGAGGTCACACTCCCAACTCCACTTCTCCTCCTGCCAGGTTGACTGGAAGAAGTGTGGAGTGACACGGACATGTGACCTCTTTCCTTTGGTTAAGACTTTGAGTGCCATTACTAACTGTAGTAGAAAACCAGCCCACTGTCATGCTTTTAGTTATGGAATTGAGCATTTTGTTCAAGGAGTCTATACTAATGTGTGTGCTGAACTGGGTCTATGTACAAATGTGCAAAAACGCTTTATATTCTGAAAGTACAAAACGTGTGCTAGTTCTCTCATACTATTTGCTCTGCTGAGATGGTCTGGCTGTGGGAAGTGGAATGATGAGTGCTGGCAAGAAAAAGAATAGGAGAAGCTACTGTGCCTGTGTCTCTTTCTATCTATCTTCGTGTGTGTGTGTGTGTGTGTGTGTGTGTGTCCTTCATGTGCATGTGTATATCTTTGTGAAAAGAGGAGGGGGGGGGGGGGGGGGGGTTGCCGTAGCAGGGTTCTCCAGTCCTTCAGTCACTTCCTTTTGCTTGACTAGTCAGCTCAGCCAGGCTCGAACCTCAGCCGTTGTCATGTTGGAGTGTGCTAATTAGGCTCCGGTCTAATTTTCCAGGATGCTCTGCTACCCTTTAAATGGCGATTTAAAATTCAAAGTGATGGTAATTGTACAAAGGCATGCTGATCTAGTAATCACCCCAGGGTTTCAGACAAGCGGGCGCTTTTTTCTCTCTCTTTCTCTGTTCCCTTTCCCTGTCTGTTGTTATTGTCTGGACCTTTAGTGGTGTTGGAAGAGGTCTTAAGTGGCCACACAAACAATGCCCCCTCGTCCCGCGTTGCTCTGCGGCTAAGCTGGGCCTTCAACAGGGCCCGCAGACCACAGGTCATGGCAACCAGCAGCTTCAAAAGCAGCAGGGCCAAATTAAATGTCAAAATAAGAGTCCACCTCTGGAGAAGAAGCAGTGGGATGGTCATTTCGAAAATAGGAGCCGTCAGGAGCAGCGGAGGGGGGTCAGGAGAGAATCAGATGGGGGGGGGGGCTTCTTCCAGCGGGCCGCTGTCAAAAAGTCATGCCACTTTCCACTGCTAGAAGTCTGGAATGATTGACACTTTCTTAATCGCTGTTTATATTTACGGATTTCCCTGTGATTTTTCTCTGCTGGACAAAAAGCAATGAATTTGGCATTCTCTAGAATGAATGAATAACCAAATGAGCGAGCCCTCTTTCTGAATAAATAGTTGGGGAGTCAAGTTAGTCTGAAAGTTATTTAAAAACTAACACAAAAATATTTTTAGGAAAACTTGTTTTGTAGCATATGTCAATGAAATGATAGATTATCAAGAATTTATGTTTTCTACCTTCAGAGGGGACCTTACATGTTAAGTATGCAGATTCTAATATTCTTAGGGAAGGGTACAAAACGTGTATTGTGGATGTCCAGTTCTGGTCAACATGGCCTCTTTCTTTGTTATACTGGAACATTTGGGATTTTTCCATCTGAGGAGGAAACACCCCTGTTGTTTGATACTATTTACTTTTATTCAGGCGTGGCTTTGGCTTTGTCAGCCGGGGTTTTTTATTTGTTCTTGAAAGGGATTCCTTGAAGTGACTGGGGTGTCAGGCTTGTGACGCTCGTCTTTTCAATTGTCTTTGCACTTGAAGGAGATGTGAGGGAGTGTGACTCCTCAGCCGTCACAATATTGATACAGTACGAAGGCTGTCTCAGCTCAGGCCCTGGCTCTAATCTGCACTGACAGCCCGCGTGGCACACCAACGAGAGCAGGTGTGACAACACACATAACAGCCACATGAAATCAGATGGAGACAACACACACACACACACACACACACACACACACACACACTTTCTGAAAGTTGGCTTGTGCTATACGCTGTGGAAGTCTCTGAGATAGGAAATTAGTTGGAAGTCGATCCTAGTTGTCTTCTATCCCCCCAATTTTGCCTGGAGTCTCACTATCTTCCCTTTCTGTCTTTGACGGAGTAGGGAAAAGGTTGTTGATAGAAGTTTCTGTGGAGGTTTTTTTTTCCACTTCTCTCACTCCGTGCTATTCAGGCTGCGTGTCACCCTTGGTTCCATTGTCTCCTTAGAGAGTGAAAAAACCCCAGTGGACAGTGTGTTTGGGGTGAAACAAAGAGACACAATAGACTTTCAGAAACACCTTGAAGTCACAGACTCATCTGTCACGCGGGGAGCCTTTGGGCAGGTGTCTGGCCACAATGGCTAAGGTCACAGACCCCCCCCATACACACACACACACACACTCTCTCTCTCTCACACACACACACACACACACACACACACACACTGCTCCATCAGATCCTTTTCTAAAAGGCCACGGTGATGGATGGGTCCATTAGAAGGTTCCATGCGCAGGCTGAAGTGGGCTTTGATGCAATGGCATGTGTGCCAACAGCGCCGCCGTTGTTTAGCCATGAGTTGTGGGACCAGTTAATGAGGATTCCACAAAGTCAATACCTGCTGATTCTTTAGGTGCAGGCGCAGCACGCGGCATTCTGACAATGGCCTTAACAAAAGACTCTCTGCTCCAAATTAGCCACGTCAGTTTGGATGACGGTCCTTCACTCACGCTGATGGCACATGAAACTCAGGTGTGCCTGTCCAAAGGAAATGCTTAGCAACCGTGAAGTGAATTAACAGTGAGCCAGGCTAACTGTTCATTTGAAGTCATCTCTTTATGGTGAAGCTTTACGTCAGCGTCTTCCGTGTCTCCTGAAAGACCTTCCACTGCCAATTTCATGTGAATTTCAAAGAAGAGAGAAAAAGTTCAAATAACAATATCTGGTCCATTTGCTCTCCACTGGGCATACGTAATAACATTTAAAAACCAGATGTACTGTATGTAGGGTGTTTTCATACATGCATTGATGGAGTATGCAGATGCAGAAATTGACTTTGCCCTAATTGTGTTGTCACCCTGTTGAAGTATTGCCAGTGAGGCATTAATTGCTGTCAATTAAAATGCAAGGTAATGGATTTTTTTCTTTCTTCTGAATCAATAAACACTAACATGCTTAATCCATTAGCTGATATGAGTGCCTTACCGAGGCCTTGAATTTCTTCACTTTTTTTCCAGCACTATTATACACGCTTCGCTGGCGGTGTCTGAGGTACAGTAATGTGTTTGTTTGTTTGTTTGTTTGGACGGATAAATATTGGGAAGATTCTGGAGAAGGAGCAGCTGTCAGATGATGAATGTGCGCGGAGCGGGCTTGTGAGATGGCATTGTTCATGGTTGCGGCCTGTGCATTTGGAGAGTTCGCCGCCTGAGTGACAAGGTGAGAATGGGCAGCAGTATGCCCCTTTTCTTTCACTGTAAACACACACACACACACACACACACACACATGCACACACACACACACACACACACACACACACACACACACACACACACACACACACACACACACACACACACACACACATATACACACACACACACACACACACACACACACACACACACACACACATATACACACACACACACACACACACACACGCACAACCGCTTCAATCTTTGTGTCTGCCCCGGCCGCTCTCCGTATCTAAGCTGCAATCTCATTCCTTGCCAGTGATCAGGTCACAGGGGTGGAGGTGGGTGGTTGTGGGTGGATGGAGGGGGGGATTTTTGTGAAGACTCCGTCTGTCTTCAGTGGAGAGAACATCAGCACCAGAGGACAAAAGACTTTTGATAACAGTGATGAAAAATCTGAGCACAAGAGAAATAGAGAGAGAATGGGAAAAAAGCGACAAACCCTTTCTACAAAGGCCTGTCAAACGATGACAGTGTTTGTTTGGATCTTACTCATTCAATTTCAGGTATCATTTTAGTTTGTTGTTTTGCAGCACAGAGCAGAGGGAAATTGATTGCTCTCATTTCTTAACGGAGAGTACTGATGAAGTATGAAGGTTTTAATCAGCGTAATTACCCTCCCCAAAAGCATTCAGTCATTCTCTGATTGGGCCCCTGGATCCGCTCACTGCCCAACCCAGTACACTTCTTTAGACTGAAGGACAAACGGTGTCATCGCAAAGGTACTTTTTGTCTTAGACACCGGCTCAAATGCTGACCTTTCCTGGCCAGACTACTTTTTCTTTTATATGCCTGTTTTTCTGTCTTGAGTCCAGTTTTTCCTCCCTCTCTTCTCTCTCCCACAGGAAAGACTTGCGTTTGTTCATTTGCGGAAGAAAGAAGTTGAAGGCCAGGACATTCTTTTCGACTGTCAGATTTGCAAAGATTGCCTCCATCATGATCCTATTAGCAGACGAGAAAATGTGACTACTTAAAATGGATTTATGGAAAATGGTTATCCAAAAAGAGTACTGCTCCCTGGATGAATTTCAGCTCTCCTCTAAAGATTTTTTTCTTCCTCTTCTCTTTTCCTTGCATACAAATTCATCCTGAGGGCCTGTATTTGTCTATTTCAAGGCCAACAAGTCTTTAAGTCATAATCCCAGACTGTAAGTACCACTTCAGGTTCCCAGCGTGCAACCTGAAAATTGTTGAGTCTAAGTTGATTTCCCAAGGGATTAATTCCTCAAGCACCTGCAGTTATTCTTAAGTCTAGTAATTATTCTTTTCTTCCCAGAGGAACTTTCCATGGGACAACCCAAAGATAATACGAGGGGGGTGGATTAGTTTTGTCCAGTCATGCTAAATCCACTCAATCATCAAAAAAGTACCCAGTAGCCCACGCTCTTGTGGTGGTAGAAGTAGTCCCAGCAACATTCGGTCGTCTCTAAACTTTGACACCCAGCTGCCGAACTTTCCAGCGGCCCTTCGCGTGGGTTTCCTGCTCTCAGGTATAGCGGAGGAAGTGGCTGAAGGCCATTCCGTGCCGGTGACGATCTCCACCAGTTGGGCTTCCGCAGGTCAGTGCCTGGTTGGGGGCCCGTTGGCTGGCACCATATGTGCAGGGAGCGGCGCACTGGCAGCCGTGCCAGAGAGAGAGAGACAGAGAGAGAGAGAGAGAAAGACAGAGAGAGAGAGAGAGAGAGAGAGAGAGAGAGAGAACTCAGGTAAGATTCCCGGATTGCCGGATCTGCCCTCTCAGAGGAGGGGAGGTGTTGAAACCTGAAGGGCCTCTCCTCATTCCCTCAGAGCATGCCACCATCTGCTCTGCACGCACTCACACACACACACACACACACACACACACACACACACACAAACAAACGTACACATGCTTGCACACACACATCAGTCCCAGCTGGCACCCTTTCATCTGCCTACCCAAAGCCCAAACCAGTGTGATGAGAGAGGTCTTCCAGTTTGACTGCAAGATGTACCTCTGAGCATCTAGCTAAATGTGTGTGTGTGTCTCTGTGTGTGTGTGTGTGAGAGAGAGAGAGAGAGAGAGAGATTATAATTGCTTTCTGAAAGTTGAGACACTCCTCGAGGGAGTTTGTGGTTGAAACACCAGTGATGTTTTACTTATCTGTCATTTGCATATTATGAGGCATACCTTAATTTCGTTTTATAGAATCCTAATGGATGGATCATTAAAATGTCTTTAATTTCTTGTTTTTTAGATTAATTACCACAGATACACAATGTATTTTTGAAAAGTATTTTTCACTGTATATATCTGTATTTCTGATAAGGATGCAAATATTGGCATTAGGGAACATTCAAACAAAGTTTGTTGCCGGAGAACAATTTGTAATCAGAGCAATACAACAGTCTTTAGGCTATTTGAACACTGCGTGTGAGCTGAGGCATTAAGTTCAGGTGAAACTGAGCCCGCTGTTTCAGTTTTTAAGAGATAAAAAAACATATTTTAATGGAATGACCAGTTTGAACATGAATTATTTCACGAAGACATGCACTGCATCTCGCTGTGACACAGGGGTCTAAATTGATTCCGTGGAAAATATCATGTGAATAATTAAAAGCACAGATTAAGCGGTGAGATAATATTTAATTAAGGTGCTTCGTTAGAATTCCTTCGTACACACCATTAATGAGCCATTAACACAACTAATTAATTAACCTGCCTCTGAATACAAAAGAGAAATCCAATCTATAATGAATATTCTTTTTTTGAGGAAGTTAATTAGCAAGGCTGTGTCCACACACGCAGAGTCACAGAGCCTAGCCAATGGAATGCTATTAATATGTTGTCAAGGCCATGGGTATAGCAAGCCCCGCAAGTTAAAGTAAAGTTTGTTTTTACTCTTCGATTGGTGAGGGGAGAGATTCCATGTATATAATAAGTCTATTTCCAACATTACAGTATAACTGTTTTACTGCTTTAAAACAACAATGCATACAGTAAGTCTCTTTGTAGCTGTTTGATTTGTTATGTTTAGAACATTGTACTGTATGTCTCAAGGGGTGAATAATATTGGACGAATTGTGCTTATTAATGATTCAAATACATTTTTTGTTACGTGCATGTAGGCACACTATCAATATAAAGCCAGTAAAAGGGACACGGAGATCACTATGGAAGAACCAGATGAAGGCAGAGAAAAGAGGAAAAAGAGAGACATGAAGGACGTCTAGAGAGAGAGAGAAACAGACAGAGATAGAGTGACACAGAGTGTGTGGGTGTGTATGTGTGTGTGTGTTGGGGGGGGGGGGGTTAAAGCCGACCCCCTGTGTGATCCAGGGTGAGACCCCCCCACCCCTCGCCTGTCTTGCCCCCGCCGCTCGGCTCGCCCCCTGTAGAGATCCCTCACCCCTGTAGCGTGAACAATCTTCTCCCATGATCCGCCAGCTAACCAACATGCATAAATAAAATTAGATATCTCCCATCACTGCGCCTCCCTGTCCGTCTATGCGTGTGTGTGTATGCGTGTCAGCTTTTCTCTGTGTGTATGCATGTGTGTCTGCGTGCACACATGACAGAGAGAGAGTCTCTTTATGTGTATGCGTGTGTGTGTGTGTGTGTGTGTGTGTGTGTGTGTGTGTGTGTGTGTGTGTGTAGCTGACGGGACAGAGCCATTTTTCTGGCTGGAATAATCTGAGGCGTCTCTGCTCCGGTCATACGTATTAATCCTGCCTTCCTATAGCCTTCCCTTATCAGCATCCCCAAAGCCCTGCTCCCTGGGGGATCCTCCCTGGCTTCTCAGCACACTTTAATCTGTCCACCGAAATTGTTAACAGGATGTAAATGGGGCCCGGGATGAAATATGGTGGCGTGTACGACACCCATGTTATTGTGAAGCCTTTTGCATGCAACATATAGATTACACAGGCGGCACGAAAAAAAGCCTGTCTGACGCCACTGACTGATGGGAGGACAAATATGTGGATCACTCTGGATGCAAATGATCACAGTGTTTTGTATCAAAGTAGCTGGGGATCTTCGGCAATGCTGCCACCGCCACCACTGCTGCAGCTTGTGCGGCGTCTGCTGTTGTTGAATGATTGAAGAGCATCGTATTTGATCTCGCTGCTCCCGTATCAGTCAGGCTCCTCCGCCGGTCCCCGCCACCGCCGCTGCTCCTCGGATCGCCTCTGATTGTCGCGTTTGCTCAGCCAAACGTGACGGGGAGCGCAGTAGAGTCTGGGGCACTACTGTATGTTTGCTGTTTGGCGGGAGCAAACAACCCCCAACCGCCACCATCACCCCCACCACCACCACCACCACCACCACCACCCCATTTGTTTACAGAGGGCAGACTCGATTCAGCCGTCCTGATAGTAGGAGTTGGAGGGCGGTCGCGGAGCTTACCTCAGAAATGAAGACCACGAGTCCTGGCAAACTGATGTGCCATCACTCAGACCTAATTAGTGTAAGTGTGAGGCGAGGTAGCTAGTTTGACATATTCAAGCCTCCTCACACTCCCCTGTCATGGTTTTGTTGGCATTTCCGAGTGAATGTTCTATGTTGCCAATGATGGTTATTAGAGGAATAGTCCACATTTTTTGGGAAAGAAAAAAAAATTGGGAGGGTGGGGGGTGTGCATGTTTTCTGCACACTTCTGCAGATCTGTCACAAATTCACAAGTCCTGTGTGTTTGGGTTGGCATGTGACTGGCTATCACTACCAGTCGACGGGGACAGCATTGTGATTTCTTGGGTTTTTTTTCCCGGTGAGCCATAATTAGTGGCTCCCAAACTCCACAACAACATGCAAAGCAGCCCAAACCGCTGGCCGGCCTGATTAAAGACGACTCGTTATCTCTGATGCGATGTCAGCACTAGGGGGTGGGTGGGTGGGTTGCTGGGAGAGTCGCCAACACAAACATGTCATCGTCGCGAGTCTCACTCGTGTGCATCCATCGCTGGAGATATGAGATCACACTGTTATGATCTTTAGAGAGCTGCTCTGGCTTTATCTATTAAGTTACACAAATATCTCATCTGTCTATACACTCTCACTAGGCCACACCTGCTTTCTGTGCCTTTGTTAACCTTTGCCATCGAAAGGTGACAATTTAAATGAAATATTTTACAGTATTATGACTTAAGACAATGTTTTGAATTCTCCACAAGGTGCATGGCATTTCTTTTTTTAATTCTATTAAAGAAATCAAGCAGTGTGTAGAGGTGTATTGTGTTCCTGTGCCTACATACGGTAGAATAGGCTGGGACTCAATCGTACCCCATGGAGACAGGTGAGGGAGAGGTTTGACAGACAGAGGCACATGACCCAGAAAATGTGCAGAGTAGAAGGGAAGGGGCTGCTGCTGCTGGTGGTGGTGGTGGTGATGGTGGCCGTGGGTGGGGAGGGTTTGGGTGGGGGCTGGGGGAGACGAGGAGTAATTGGCTTGGAGAGCCTCGGCGAACTCCTGTCCAGTCGGGCATAATTATTACAAAATCAAGTGCCGGGGCCATCCCGTGCGGCGGCAGCAACTTTTTAATGGAAATGTTACAAACAAGGCCCTCAAATGAGGACTCATTTTTGCCCGCACTCAGCAGAGCGCCGCGGCGTGAGGGTGCCAAAGCTGGCAAAGTCGTCCAGCTGCGGGCTGATTAGGAAGAGGATGGGGCTCGGCTGGAGGACGGACACGGCCGGGACTTCCTGGAGGAATAAATTTGCACCTGCCCCGTCTCCCACAATGGCCCTGGTGCCGGCGCCGGGCGACGCGCTTAATTAAAAAACATGGCTAATTTGCACACTCGCCTCGGCCCCCAAATTGGAAAGCCAGTTCACCACTGAGCGTGTTAATTTGCACAGGAAACCAGGTGATGGACAGAGAGAGAGAGAGAGAAAAATGGAAGGGGAGAGGGAGGAGAGAGAGAGAGAGAGGACCATGCGTCGCGTCATGTCAGGAGCCGGAGCCAGAGCCGGAGCCAGAGCCGGAAAAAAACCCTGGATGGTGAGGAGGGAAGCAGGAGGATTAGGCGCCGCATCCCAGTCCTGGTTACCTCCACTCCTATTTTACAGGACCAGACATAAAAGAGGCTGCAAGGAACGGGGGCCCGGAATAATCAAAGCGGCAAAGCCGGCATGGTTGTGGGATAATCTCCATAATGTGAGAACACAGAGGGACCAGGGCAGGGGGACACGTCCTCCCTCGACAGCCCGGGTGGGATTGATGAGTCTTCTGCCATGTACTTTTTTCTTGGGGAAAAAGAGGATGAATTATGACAGTTTTCATATTAGGCAGACTTATCTGGAGCAAAGAGCATTAAGTGAGCAGAGTACATCGGCCGATACCATCACAAATTGACCTGCCAATCACGTAGCCTGCTAGCTTGAAAGGTGCAGATAAGGTATTTAAGGTCACTGAGAAGAGCCGCCTCCGCTACATCTATGGGCTTTCCTCCTATTATCAATCGCATGTTATTCCCCTGATCACACGGGCATTTTCCTGCGCCACGACTCCAAATGGACTTTAGATCATTGACTGAAGTCATGGTCATTTCCCCAGATTTCCGTCGAACATGAAATCCTGTCCCATATTTCACAGATTTTCCCAAAGAGGCCCCCTTTTTTTTTAGTCATTTTTTTCTCCATTACTGAGGCAATTTGCTCAAGAAAGAGTATATTTCTAAGGCTTATGGTATAATCTGGCTGATATTTGTTCTTCTAATGAATACTAAGAAGGTATACTGGTGATCACATTCTCTCCAGATGACCCCGGCGCACTCTGATTAGGCAAGTAACGGAACTTGCATAAAAGGAACTTAAAACTGTTCTAGTTAAGATCAAATAAGCACGAGTCAATTCAAGTAATCCCTGCTAGGTATTAAAGTTGGCAAATTCTAGATAATGCCATTAGATTCCGAGATGTATGCGCAGCAGTGGGGAAGAGCTCTCATTTAGTGGCCTGAACGGTCTAAATGAAAGCTCTTGCCTTAATGGAAGGGAGGAGGGCTTAGACGAGTCTTAATTGTCACGGACAGGACATCATTATCACCGCACGGCATATCCTCAAGCCTGACGATGAGCCTTCTGTCTCTGCTCTATATACCATTTACAGTATGTGTAATTGGAGCAATTCGCTATATATATATATTTATTTATGGAATGTGGATTTGAGGAGAGAAAGTACTCGGCGTCTCAACAAAAGGCTGTGAAAAAGTTGCAGTGGGAGTGCGTGATCTGAGTCGGAAGACAAGATGAAATGGGGGAAAAAACGTGACAAGCTGGAGGGTGTGTCTGAGGCCAAAGGAGTTGAGAAGAGTGTTACATTTGGGTGAGATCACTCCTCACATTCCGCCGGAGCTGTCGTACCTGTCGCCGCGGCGATGACAGGCGGTTTGTTTGCACGGGAGGTCAGGCCCGAGTGCAGGGGAAGTGCAAGAATGCCGGCCCGGCCCGGCTCTGCTCCGCGCATCAGCTGCCTCGGCGGCGGCGGCGGTGGTGGCGGCGTGGGCAAGGTGGGGGACAAGGCAGCAGCGGAGGTGACATCTTGATTTATTGACCCCGCGGGGGTCATCTTGACCCGTGTTTGAAGTCGCAGACACAGTCGCACGTGATGCATTTCCTGCCGTCGCCCATAATGGACTGTCTCTGTGCTAAGTGAGTGCTTTTTCGTTAATGTAGTATTTTGATGCATTAAAAAATACACTCTCATCTCTGCGAAATGGTCAAGGGGGCCACATATTTATGAGGAAATTATTTCTCAAACCATTATCCTTAATGCTTCTCTTGTATACGGTTTGTCCAAACACAATGGTGTGTATCATCAAGAACTATGCTTATGCTTGTATATAAAACTCTGCTTATGCTTGTATATGAAAGTCGCATGCTGATTTTGCTACATAAAAGCATTTGTCATCCAGCAGTGTTTGGTACGCTTGTAGTTTCCTGCACAATGCATTCATGTGATTGTGTATTAGGCGGTGACCATGACGGCACATAATAGCACTTAAGAAATAAAACAATTAATGTTACCAGGGGCCAAGTCCTTCCAGCTTTTGGCCAACTTGTTCTCACTCGTTTTTTGCTTTTCTTTTCGGTTCAATATGATCAGGCTCTCCTGGTGTCATCACTTCCATAATGACTTCATCCCAAGAACAAAGCCCTAACGACCAAACACACAAACACACACGCTTGCTCTGCCCTCGCCTTTTATACCTATACAGGGCTCACTGTAAGCACAAAATCCATGGGCAAAGCAAAACACACTGCCTTTTAATCGCCACTGTGTTGCCAGCTGTCGGCGCTTGGGTGGTTGCGTGCATGTGTGTGTGTGTGTGTGTGTGTGTGTGTGTGTGGGGCGTGTGGGTGGGTAAGTGTGTGTGTGATGTTGACACTGTTGCCCGTGTGCCTCCTGTTGGGCCTGCCAGCTGCCTCTCCTCCGCTGGCTGAGGCGGCCCAAAGCGTTGCCCGCTGACAGACGTCTTTTCTCTGCCGCCGCGTGTTACTGTATCTGTGTGGGGGTTTTCCGGGCTTTTCTTTTTTCTTTTTTTTGTCAGGGGACGGGCAACAAAAGAGCGCCAGGGAGCGGAGCGTGACGCCCACAAAGGAGTCTGCACGCCTGCCCTGTTTGTCAACACTTACTTTTGCCACAAGGCTGCATATGTATACACAAACACACACACACACACACACACACACACACTTACAGATACATGTGTGCAAACATACACCCATACAGATTTACATATATAGGCAAAAAACAAAAGACATGTGTCACATTTGACAAAGTGATCATGTATTTGTAGCAGATTATTCCACTTGCATTGTGGACATATCAATCATACAGTGATAATTTCAAGGTGCCATAAAAAAAATGCATGTGCGCAGTTATACATGCACACACACACACACACACACACCTTGCAGACACACCACTGGACAGGCCAGGTGATGGTGAGCGTCACATGTGTTTTTGCGTGTTTGGTTGAGCCAAACAAGAGGAACAAAAAGAACTGAGGCCGACTCTGTGCTATGCTCCTCACTGTGGTTATGTACCGTCAACCACCAGATGTATCCTCACTGAGAAACTTGTTTACACTGCTGCAGCTGGTTAAAAGCACTGTAGGAGCAAAATGGTGAAAGCTACGCCAACGAGTACACAAGGGGATTACTAGTTCATTTACTGTGGACTGAGGAGCTCAATGTCCATGTTTCAAAAAGACAAACCAAGCTTTTTATCCAGTTTTTTTTTTTCTTTTGTCATTAGGTGGCTTATATTGTTTGTGTTGAGATTGTGGCTTGGAACCAGCAGTTCCATTTTTGAAACTGCATTTGGAGGTGCAAAACATGTGTTTTTATGTGTCGCAGACACATACTGTACATACTGTACACACCCACACCGTATATACTGTATGTATATTTGTTGCATTTATGCTGAAATGATATGGACAACAATCACCACTTAAAAAGCTTTACATGTCATTTCTGATTCAGGTAGCGCCATATTTTACTTCCTCACTTGTCAGCGTCGGGTGAATATGAAGATCCAGCATCGACACCGCTGCTGCTCTCCGGAGCCTTTTTTTAATAACACACTCTGGTACAAACACATCTGCAGCTGCTCAGAGAGAGAGAGAGAGGGAGAGAGAGGCCTCGGGTCCCACATTTACAACATCCAGAAGCTTCTATGGCCATCAGCTCCTCAGATAGGTAAAAATATGTTAAATGTATTCAGATCACTCTCAGTGCATGCATAAGATATATAAGAAGACGTCCCATATCTTGGCAGACAAGTCCATCATTAGGAAACAGCCGGGCGAGTGTTTGTGAAGCGGAAGCACGCCTACGATTTGCCTAACACACGCCAAGCCGTCCTCCCTACATCTCGGGGCCCGTAATGATATGTGACTATTTTGAGAGGAGATTGTCTTTAATATAGGAGACTTAAGGAAGAAAGAAAGTTTGTGCCGGGACGGCTGCCTCTAATTGAGCGAGGCAGCTGTGTGTGTGTGTGTGTGTGTGTGTGTGTGTGTGTGGTGGGGGCAGTTTACTGGGGACTGGGCGAGGGAGGATGAGAGTGCGTCACATGATTAAAGTGGAGATTTGAGATAGAGAGGGATGTGTGAGGTAGAGGCAGAGATAAGAGGAGAGTAACCATGTTTAAAGTGTCCTCTGATCAGACGTTCCGGGAGGGAGAGTGGTGACAGGTGTACCACAGACGCACCACTCCTACAAAAAACACACACACACACACACACAGGGATGGAGTGTTTGGTGCTGGTGTTTGTGTGTCTGTGTGTGTGTGGTGGTGGTGGTTGTTTGGGCGTTTCAAACTCAATCGCTAAAATTAGCAGTGTTTTAGAATATCTTTTTTGGTGCTTGGGGGATTGCAAACAAACATCATTTTTCTCTGCCTGTGGTCCCCAGTGGATTTGAGTTGTGCTTGCGTTGCTACATCATATTTCAGAACAATTTTGTGTTACATGCTATGAAGTGTTTTTGTGCGATAAGATGCTGGCTTATGCGGAAGCATTCCTTTAAATATGGTCTGAACAGACATTTACAGTACAGTCTCATGCCCTGCCAGGGATTTATACGAAATAACAGTGAGATAGCTAAGCATTATCTGAGGTGTCTGGCTAGAGTTAGGGTGCGGTAAGAACACTAATAGAGATTTAATAATATATGAGAAATACAACAGGAAAGTCTTTAATAATTATATTACAGAACAGAAAGACAATTGTCAAAAAAATGTCAACTCTACCTACTATATCAATATAATTTAGATCAAGATATCAATCAAGGATTGATCGATCAAGGAAACTGGAAATTAATACACGTGATTGGCCAGTTTGGTGTAGAGCCTGTGAGAGTACCATGTCCCCTTACACCGAGACACTTCCTTAGACACGTCCAGACAGACACAGGAAGCTGGTCTGACATGATGAGTGGGGGAAATGAGCTTTCATCTGCCCCTGTGTGCCGAGAGGAAAAAGACAAAAACAGAGGTGCAGACTCAGCTTTTTACTCTCAATCTCTCTCTATCTCTCTCTCTCTCTCTCTCTCTCTTTCTCTCTAGCTAGCATGGCCGTCCTCACAAAAATGTGCGACACGCCACCACTGCCGCCGCCGCCCCGATGCTCCGGCATTCCCTGCGTGTACGGTAAACATTCGGAGGGGAAAACAAATTGTTCATAAGCTACCTGTTTAATTTTTCAGGGCTCCTTCAAGCATACATTTCCATATTAGTTGTGAAGCGGCGGCTTGGCTCGGCGGGATGGATGACGCTGTCAGGGATGGGCCATAATGGAGGAGCCGTATGAGTGATTTCTACCAGGGAAAGCCTATTAGGCCTGACAAGAGGATGATGATATTAGGCCATCATCATTCAGAAGACACCACCACCCCCCACACCTTCATCCATCTCTCTCTCTCTGTCTCGCTCGTCCTCTCTCTCCCTCTCTTTCTCACTCACTTCCAGTCATGTAAGCTTTCTGTCCTTTTTTTTCTCCTTTCCTCCCTCCCTCTCTCCCTCTCTTTTTTGTCTTCTCTCTGGTGGCCAATACAAAGACAAATTCTGCCCTTTTCTTAGCCCATGAAACATTTAACATTTCATTCCGGATTCTGGCAGACGCGAGTAAAAAATGGCCTAATGAATCTTACTTATTGTCTAGCCCAAGTGCAATCATGGGGCTAAATATGAGATCTCTGTCCCCTCGTCCGTATCCACGCTGTTTCTCGGCTAGCCGGCTCACTTCTCTGCACTTGGGCTATGCCCGAAAGGGTGCTGTTGTTGCCAAGGCGATGACTGATCTTGGAGTGAGCGGTTCTCCGAAGCTATGAGGTCAAAAAGGCTTCTGAATCCTGATATCCGTACCTGTAAACGCTCAAGGAATTGTGTGAATTATAAATATCCCTCTTCTGTTTTCCGCTCTCTTTCTCCCTCTCTCCTCTCTATCCCTCCCTCAGTGTGTATGTGTTTCTCACACATTTGAAAATCAATCTCTCTCTCTCTCTCTCACTCACACACACACACACACACACACACACGTAGTCACACACACACACAGAGCGTGAACCTCACACGGGTGAGAGAGTCTGGCTCCGTCCGAGTTGTTTGCGCGCGGTCTGTGGGAACTGTGGCAAGCCTGTTTTCATGGGGGATTAGGCTCTGAAAGTGACACGCTGCCCCGGCCGCCACCCCGCCAGCGCGCTCCTTTCATGAGGCCGTGAACCTGAGACGGCCGCCCTGACCCAGCGTTTGACCCCCGCCGGCCCCCGTCCCGGCCACCGAGGGCCGAGGAGGGGGTCAGCCCCGGAGCCCCAAGCCCCATTCTGGGGGACCGATCAATGAAGCCAGCAGCGGGGCTGGAGATTGGGGTGCTTGGGGGGCAGGTGGTAGCAGGGGAGGGCTATTGTGTCCGCGGTCACTAAGCGTCAAGAAGCCACCAATGCTCACCCCTTAGTTAAACTGCTTGGTAACTTAGCTACAGAGGCCTCTATGACTTAAGCTGTTTTCAAGTCGACGGAGATTGTACTATATCAAGTATGGACACAAATGCCAGTGTGTTTTGCCTTTGGCCACACGAGTCTATAGCACATATATTGTGAAAGTATGTAAAGTAGAAGGCCAAAGTAGACGTGAGGTACATATCATACTATTCAAACTTCAATGTGTTTCAAGTGTTTGTGACTTTCTCTCACCAGACATCAGAGAGACATAAAGAGAAAATAAAGTGACAAGCTCAGAATTTTAAGATGACACATCGCAGTTTGATTTATCCCCACTTAATACAAAAAAGATGACAACATCAGATCCTCCTCCGTTTAGGTGCCTCGAAAACACTTTAATTGGAGCTCATTATGCATACTTATGCATGCATATGAAAAGCAGATGACTCCGAATGATTCCTGGCAATTTTAAGTCCCTCAGATTTTTTTGTCACGAAGGTATGCATAAAACCATCCTCCACGACAGAAATGTCCCAGGAGAGCCTGGCGAAATGTTCAAACGCTGTATGTGGTTTACTGGTTTTCATAATCCTTTCCCCTTTTTTGATATATTGTCAAAAACTTCATTTTGACGGGGAGGGGGTCATTTTAAAAAACGATATAAAGGGAGAAAAACAACAGTGGGTCACTTTTTCAGTCTGAGTCACATCTTGGCGTTTATAAACATCTCCAGGAAGAATCCCTGGTGAAGTCATTACGAGGGACCCCGGTGTAACATATTCTAAAGCACTGGCGTGTAATATCTCCCAATGAGAGATCAATTACAGCACCAGCCTTTGCTGCATGGCTTCAACAAACCGCCCCAAATGTGTTGTACTCGGACCAGATAAAAGAGGACATGCAACCGCTTTCATGCATCACCATTCCAAGGAAATTGCAATATTATTGGGAAGCACATCTGACTGCACTCCGAGAGACTGGGTCTGGGAAAATATCCTTGAAATAGATGCCGGATTATTCCCCTCTTGCGCATATGAATGTGCTCCAAATTAGAAGGGGCCATGTTTTGCAAGGACTTGGTTTAAAGGTTTTATGCAAAAACGTTCATATCTCTCCGCCTTTCCATTAGCTAGCCTTTGCTGAATTACTTAATGTGTTATAGACATTTCGCCATGAAGCAATTAAGGGATTATTGTAATACCAATCACACTGGCTGTTTGCTGTTGCACCCTGCTGTCTGTCTGGCAGGTTCAAAGCCCCAACCAGGCCGCCAATGTGAATTACACAGTCTTCTCCATCCATGAACCTTACAGCAAGGCTACACCAGTCCTGCAACTGAACCATTCCATTGGCACAGTACAGCAAATGCTGCAACAATTAGCTTCCTCTGTAATCTACTATATGGAACTGACTACACCACACATTTAAAAAAAAAAAAAAACTATACTAAAACAATTTTTATGCTCTTGAACGGAACACTTCAGTTGCGTTCTCTGTGTAGCCAGGCTGATAGACCCTCACAGGAATCGGGGAAAGACCTCATGGCAAAAAACTCTACCTGTACTTGTGTCAGAAAATGGATCACTCTTTCTTTTTTGTAAGCAGGGGAGGCCTTCCAGACAGAGTGACAACAGAGTTGCATGGCAAACAACTTCATTTGATCAGCTTTATGTAAAGCAGCCGGGAGCCAGCGAGTGGGTGAGCAGATTAATTGTAAATGTTTACAATGGATTTTGGCCTGTGTGCTAAACATGATAATCCACCCAGAGGCCCAGGGGATGCAAACGAGCAAATTAATAAAAATTGGATGCCATGGCTTATCGTGGACTTGTGTCTATTCAGTGCAAAGCCATCCTACTTTGTCTGATGGCAGTAGTCATTCCCCCAACACACACATTCGCATTAAAACTCACACAAACAAACATATATTCAATATGTTTACTAAAAACTAAAATCAGTGTAGACAACAACAGCACCTGCCATGATAGAAAATAAACTTTGCACTTTACAGACATTTTCAACCTTCTGGGCAATACTTTCTGCATTATGTTCTTATGCATTTTAATTGTATTTTCCAGTCAGGGTCAATGTCATTAATTGGCTAACCTGCAATTTTTAAACAGGTAAAGCACAATTATTTCCAGCGAAAGTCTGACAAAGGGAGATGAGCTTTCACACATTCTCCCACTCAGGGAGGGTACTAATGACGAGAAAGAGAGAGAAGAGCAGAGAGAGAGAGAGAAAGTGAGGAAGAGAGAGAAAAGAGAAAGGGATGGAGGGAGGGAATGGGGGCGGGGGGAGCCTCTGCTCGCCACACCATAATCAGCTCTGCCTTCAATCAGGAGGACTTAATTAGCTACTGTTATGAAGGTAAACGCGGCTCAGCAAAGCGTTCCACAAACAATCCAAATGCTACGCTGCACTCCTGTGTACTCCCCTCTCAAACGTGCCAGGAGACAGCCATACATACTCAATGGGCGGCGGCAAATCTATTAATTAAGCCCCCTTTTGCATGGCTGGCGAGCACAGTGTTTTTTTTATCATTCTTTTATTATTAACGCCTGTGACTGTGTGTGCTTTTGAAATGTTACCTACGTGGCTAGCAATTGCACCCGCACTGAAGCCCGTTATTAAAGATGGTCTCCTGTACAGCAGGAATAATTCTTGACAAAGTGTCTGGCGCGGTCTGCTTCATGTAAGGTACAGGTTAGCTGGGATATAAGTCTGGCCTTTAGCTCATGATTATTTGATGTTTTCATGTCTTCCTTCAGCCTCTAGGTCTATTTGATGTACACCGCACCGTATAGAACTGAGGAATAGTTTAATAACGGAAACAGTAATATTGTGGTCTGCATAGGTAGTCGTGTTTGCGATAATAGTCTGCCGGGGCATGACTGATGTGGCTATTGCCATGTCTGAGGCTGCGTGTCTGTGTCAAATATTATCTCCTCTCACCAGATGAACAATTAGGCTCCAGTTTTTAGTGTCTCTGTTCTTAGCCACTAACTTCCCTGTGATGGGAGACAGGCATACACTCATGGAAATGACACGTTTCTGTGATATTTACCAGGCACGGTCAGAGGTGTAGATTATAGCAAATTGAATTTTCTGTCCAATCTGATTTCATAACAAAGGGGAACACAATGCTCGGGGGCCAGTGCGAATGTTATCACGCGAGTATCAGCACTCCGGCAAAATTGAATTGCATTCTGAACGCCGCCACTGCCGCTGCTGCTGCTAGCGCGGCTCTCTCCCGAGCACTCCATCACTTCACTTTTACACTGGTCTTTTTTCTCTCGCCTCTCATTTCTTTTGCTCGGGTTCATTGTCGTTTTTCACCTCTTCATCCCTGAAAACGCACCTCAGCCACACACACACACACACACACACACACACACACACACACACACACACGTATACATATACACACACACCCACATCGACAAAAAAAACAAAAAAAAACGCGAGGGCCAGAAAATGAGCAGTCAGCATAACTGGCGGCGGGTGAGACTGGCCTGGATGTAGGCCATGATTTATTGCGCGGCGCTGGAGCCAGCTGCCCAGCCCCACGCTCTCAACACCACTCCGCCCAGCTTCCGACAGGACGGCTCTTTATGTAAAACAAACCATGTGTCTTCTTTTAATCTCCCTCCACTCCACTGCAACACCAAGACCCCCCCCCCCCCCCCCCAAAAGTGTCCTGAATGACAAGACGAGCTTATGTTAATTGAAGCAGGCTTAGAAATTGCTCTTGTGATCATCGGAGGAGTAGGGAGATGGCCTGATGAAAGATAGTGGTTTGAGAGTAGAATTGTTTGAAGGAAAAGAGAACAGTAGATGGAGTCTTATAAATATTGTGATTTTGATAAGAGACATATTTATTTCAAACACTTGGTGTTGAGTTCCCATTGAGAAACAGTGAATGCAGTCCATCAAATGTAAATGTGGTTCCCATTTGAGGTAGTGCTGTCAAATACCATTAGCATGGCCTTTGTAGTCATTTAGGATACGAACGACACATTTTAATATGACTTATTTTCTTTTAAGTGTTTCAAAACCAAACTTGATGCAAATCACATTTAACATTTTCATAATTCACCATGCAACCAATCTATTTTGGATTTGTTTGCTGTGACGATGGACACAAAAGCTGCTTCTGAAAAATCCACAAGCTGAACTTTATTCACAGGATCTCACTGACCAGGCGTGGACAGAGGGGCACACCAGCCTGTCAAAGTAGTGCCGAAAGCTCATGCGCCCTATTCAAGCCACACAGTGCTTGATAGATTGACAAGTGATCGAGACAAAAGTGTTTGGTCAACAAGCCATTTAAGATCCATTATTATGGAGTGTACTCTGTGTCCACTGACAGGTAAACACATCTTCATTGATCCGGTGGAAAGACAGAAAATATGTTCTCTTGTTCACCTCCATCAAGAACCTTTCACAAAAGGCAACGCGCAAACAATATGAGGAGAGAAAAAAGGGACGCTGGCACAGAATAGGCCTGACATTCTAGTCGAACGGTAAATAATGGCAAGGGCTAGCTGGGCTATCCATAACCCCTGAAATTGCTGTCTGCGACGATAAACTGTGCAACCTGTTTCTCCCAAACCCCCCCCCCCCCCCCCACCGTCTAAAGACCAACTGGGTTGATGTGGTTTTACTCTCCTTAGTGTCAGATTGGGTCTGTCTGTGGAGAAGCAGCTCAGGGTAATTCGCTAATGACTAGCAAAGCCCCGGCTGGCCAGATGCATCTGGGTCCCGAGGAAGCCACTCACTCACAGCCTCCTCCTGGTGCCTGTAGTCATTTCGCTTTAGTCAATCCATTTGGAAACTAATGAGTTGTTGGGATTACCAAATAATAGTTTTAAGGTTGCTTCGGAGGGCTGGTTAAGAGTAGTTAAAAACGACTGCTTCATGGACCAAAGCCAACAGATAATAAAAATGTTATTATTGACTGGGAATTTAAGACATTTTCATTTAAATAAAAGAAAAATCATTTGATTCTTTTATGAACGTCACTGTTTTGCGAGACAGTGGGTCTTGATGCCTTTGGATGCTATTTGGCACAAAGACACACTAATGTTTCTTTTTAAATGCATCACAGTGAAGAAGGAAACAATACCAAAGCAATTGCACAAATGAAGCCCATTAATATTCCCAGATTTGTTCTGAATGCTGGCGAGCGGCGGGCTCCTCCATGGCCTCGCCGTTATAAATGAGGGCTCTGGAAGTTGTGCCGCATTGTAATTTCTGAATGGTTGCTGTGAGTGCACGGCGAGGTTGTGCCATCACAGCAGGGAGATTATATCCTCCTGCCGTATAATGATATATAACTAACACACTTTCTCCCCCCTGTCCCACATCCCAGTGGCATCATAGAGCCCACACCACTCACACAGACAGCAGTCACATGCCCATTAAGAGCAGGGGAACTGACAGGAGGTCACCCTCCTCCATGGCTTTGTTTCAGTTTTATTTTTATTTTGACCACTTATTGTGGTACTCTCTCGCCCTGTCTCATCTCTCTCTCTCCCTCCCTCCCTTCCTCCCTCTCTCTCTCTCTCTTCCATTTTCTTCATTTCTCCCTGGGTTCTTAACTTTCCCTCCCTTACCGGGTGGCAAAAAACAAGCACAGTGGGTGATTCACACTATATTAAAAACTGTTGGTACAACAAAGAAGTCTAATCACCAGTGCAAATTATCAGTTGTAAATTAAATCCCGGCGCGGAGCGAGACGGTAATAATATTCCCGGCCTCTCCTGTTACAGTGTAATCACAATCTGAGTTTAATATCCGCATTCCCCCGAGGACCAGGCGCTTTGTGTGTGTTCTTTAAGGGTATTTTTTGCCATTTTCGAGAAAATTGTATTACCGACAATGAGTAAGAGATGGTTGTAGCACAATTCACTTTAGGGGCTGCGATAACAATGCAGTAATTCACATAATAGCCCCAGAGCAAGGCCTGATAAGATGTAAGTGAATCCGGGTGTCCTCGCGGTATTGTATTTCTATTCAATACCTCTTCAGCAACATCAAAACACCATTACAGCTTGACATCTGGAATCACTGTCAAAGACTTCAAGCCATCACTTTGCTCTCCTCATCTGTTGATTTATTCTAAGTATTCGTGCAATTTCAGCTCGGCTGTTATTTTAAGGGGCGGTCTCGAGGAGATGATGCAGTTCATATCACGGGGTCCAAGCGCTTGTCATCTTTCCTCTGTTCCCATCAGCGCTTAATGTGACGGCATTAAGCTTTTTCTCCCTCTATAAAATCATGTTATCACAAACACACAGAGACCGAATATTTGCATAAGCGTCCAACTAACTACTTAAACATTTCCAGCAGATGTTCACGAGGTGAGAGAGGATTTACAATGCACACACCATATGGATCCTTCATCTGAATGTATGTCACTCACAGTGTCCTTTCCTGCGGCATATATCTGATTATTCTGAGTTGAAATGTACAGATTATTGTATAGCCCCTTCCTGCTTTGAGGTGTAGTTAGGTGGGTGGGTGGGTGGTTATGTTGGGGGTAGTAGGGAGAGAAGAGGGTATGTGTGTCGGGGGGGGGGTACCTGGGGGTGCCCAGTGCATTTTTATGCACCAGAGCCCATGTTACTGCTGTACCTCTCGTTCCACTGCGCCCTCTTGAATACAAGCCGATTATGGATAACAACCACATTACAGCGCGATACATCAAAGAACTGGCTTAGAGCACAGTGGGGAGCCACTCCGGCACATTTCAAAACTCCAACCATTCTAACAGCCTTCGCCGAAAAACATGTGATGCACTAAATGTGTCACATTGAAAAGAGGGTTTCTGATCCATTTGACTCTGCACCTCGATGCCAGTGTGTGCGTGTGCGTGTGTGTGTGTGTGTGTGTGTGTGTTCATTAAGAGTGTTTGGTTGAGTTGAGGAGGATGTTTCTGTGAGCAAGAGAGAAAGAAAGAGAGTAATGGGTGTCCACACAGAGAAATGCAGTACTCTGCACAGTTATTGGCAGTGGGTTAAGCTTAACACGTCAGCTATAAGATGAGGCTTACACAAAACTGGTGTATGGGTGTTTTAATTGCATTTCTACAATTATGTTCACATTAATAATTAATCTAAATTGCATTATATATTAACTGTATTGATTGAACATTTCAATATCTCCTTTTAACCGTGATGATCAACTTGGTTGGTGTAAAATGTTATACATTTTTCACATGCTCCATTACCAATTGTTACTGTGTTAGAAATAACAAGCAAACCCTACTTGACAAAACAGTGACACATGAAACCCTTTGGGTTCATGCTAGTCCAACAGTCTGACATGGTCCTCAATAATGAGTACGGTGTGACTGCAGTCAAGTAAGAGCACAACTTTTGATGTTTGTGGAGCAGTTAAGAAAGGATGCCTGCCCTGGATACAAGCTTTCACTAACAACAGACAAAACAATATCATGGATTCATAACCTTCGGAGAAAGATATGTGTTATGGGAAATGGAAGGTATACCCATGCTCTTTAAAAAAGCTGCTGTATGTTTTGTACTGTTGCCTTAGTTGTGCTGAAACAAAAAACAGTTTTGTAGTTCGAATTGAGAGATAATTGAACTTGAGTGTTTACTGTAACTGTAATATTTCTGTTGGAGCTGATCAACACTTGAGGAATCTCAAGGCAATTTGAACTGCACCGGGCACTCAGCAATGTTGTTTGCATCTGTGAGTTTCCGGCAGCGAGACCTGCCAAGTCTCCCTGTGGATTACAAGGGCACTTAGATATTCCTCCCTGGCGGAACTGCAATGGAGGAGGGGGGGAGTTAGAAAATAAGTCAGTGCAGGAAAGGATTTTGAAACCCCAGAGCTAACCCTTAAATCCCTCCACACCAGCCAGCAGACACCGGCAGCACCACCGCACCAGAAACAAGGGCTATTTTCCACCAGCTCCTCTATGCTGCTCCGCTTAATTAAGAGCATTTGAGTGTCTATTAAAACACCAATGCATGGTTGATTCGGCCTGACCTCTCCTCATGCCCCCTACCCCAAACACTGCAGCTCATTATAATAGCATAATTGTAGGTAAGCATCCTACAGTATAAACAGGACTAATTAGCAATGGGAGCAGAGTTCACCGTGGCAAATGGTTCAAAATAAACCTGGTCTACAGACGTGTAAATAACCATCATTTTTACTAGTGACGTTTGGTATGAAGGTCAATTACCCAATAAGGAAGGATTAAAAGTTTATATGCAGTCGGATGTGGTGGAATGCATTAGGTGTGAAATGTAACACTGTTTCCATTTTTAAGGGTTTGATGTTAAAATACAGCCACAGTATATTACATAAAATGGTTTATTTTATACACTTTTTTTTTTATATAAGCCTGTGTAGAGACGGGAGAGACTGAGACAGGAGGAATGTATTTGCTGTGAGAGGGTATGTATATTTCATACTTCTCATATCTCCCACCAAGTTTTATGCTCCCCCAGAAAGTCGTGAAGCATTCTCATGAATTTGTCTCCTGCAGGGATCCAGGGCATAGCTGATGGTGGACAGCACTTGCTTTTTATTCTCTCTCTCTTTCTCTCTCTCCCCCTCCCTCCCTCCCTCCCTATCTGTATTCCTCCTTTAAAGGCTCCCTTTAAACTCAGGCCACTATTAGGAGCCCCAGTGCATGTTTTGGTTTCGGGGCTTTGCTGTCCGGATTAACAGCATGTTTTTTAGGGAAGTCTGTTTCCCTTGTGTGTCCCCTCTGGACAAACCCTCCCAAATAAATACAAGCCAAGTGGGAGACACATGCTGAAAGAGAGGAAGAGTGAGGGAGAGAAAGGAATGAAGCTGTTTCTTCCCCTCACGTGAAGGGGTTAAATATGGTGTTAATCTGGTCTTATTTTCAATATTGAATATAACGCTGTCATCCTTAGGCTAATGTGCACTAACTGGATATACATTGTGCGGGAATGCTCTTACTTCTTGACGTGTAACCTGCCTCTGAACCGTCAAATTTCTCATGCATTTGATCCGTCCGTTTTATATGTTTTAGGTCTTTTAAAAGCTTTTAAAGCTACTTAGTAACAGTCGGTCGATCAAAGCCACAGAGCCTTCAAGCCTCAGTTGAATTGGAGCACAATTTTTGGGATTGTCTGAAAGGAGAGTTGGACACAATGAAATCGTATTGTTTGCCTGCAGTTGAACTCTATAAACCAAACACATTGGTGTTTGAGTGAAGCAAGTTGTGCTGAAAGAGTGTTTTTTTGCAAGCATGGTTCAATACATGCAGTGTAATAGAAGTCATGTTGGTCTGGTATTAACTTTGTGCTGCAGACTGGGTTTGTGCACTTTCAGTGACCCTGGTTTTATTCAGGACCTCCTGACCTGCCTAAACTCTCTCTGAACTAGCCATTCTGGACCTTCTCACACTGGCACTTTTAAGTCAAGTAACTGTGACAATGCCTCTGAAATGTCTGACTTTTTGGGGTCCAAATTGATACCAGAGTTAACAATAATCACTTTCAAACCGTGCCACATCTGCCTCCATCACAACACACACAGGCAGAGGAGTGGACACGTCTGTCTCACAGTTCATGAAATATTCTCTCTTTTTTGCATACATTGGATAAAGTGAACGCAGGACTACAGCCGTCTGCATGTGTTTGTGTGTGTGTGTGTGTGTGTGTGTGTGTGTGTGTGTTTGCTTGCGTCTGCGTGTGTGGGAGGATGGGTGGGGGTTGTTTGGTGGAGAAGGCTAAGGTATCAAAGATCATAAAAAAGTATATGACAGCTGACAATTTCAGGCTTTTGATTAGGATTTGTTGATGTGACCAGTCCTGGGGTCTATCCAAACTCACTCCGGGGATCCCGCCTTGGCACACTGTGCTCCAGACAGAACGACCCGACAGTTGACAGAATCATGCGGCACAGCCGATTTTTTCCCCCCGTCTCCCCTCGGTGCATTCTCTCTCCCCCTTCCCTCCTGAAAGCCTAGTAATTAGAGTCTCTGGGCAACATGCAGAAACAGCGCTCACAGTGTGTGTGGTGTCATAGAGAGCCCCAATTATGCAGCCATTTTGCTTGTGGATGCAACTTGTTCTTATTGTAAATTACAGACATAGGCAAGGAGGCACTCTCACACATTCATTCTCTCCCTGACACACACATTCTCAGCCATATCGGGCAATTAAACCTTTTTTTTGAGGATAGAAATGCTAAGTGAAGCAACATTGCGGGCTCAATCAATTTAGCCCTGAAACCACTGCTTAGGTATATCAATACTCCGCTGTGCTCTCAGAGGTGGCACTGTAATATGTTGAACATATTACAGCTGAAATGGTTGTGGTTGGATAACTGAACACAATGATGGCATAGGAGACACATAAATACTTTTTTTTTTTTTTACACATTTTGGATGCCTACAGCGCTAATGATATTAAACATATTAAACAAACTATGCATTGGCAAATAAAGGTATATCAGGGAATATACCTGCCTAAATATCAAAGATTCATGTATTTTTGCGTTGGCGCTTACTCCGTAATGGGAACAATCAATCTTTTGGGTTGATTAAGTTGGAAAGGATTATCTGTTGGCCCAGGACATGAAATGACCCATTGTTAATATGAACCACACACCTTCTCAAACTCTTCTGTCCATCACGCTGTTCCAAACTTGACATCTATGACATCTTCATTCCATTAAGGCCATCCATTAAGATTTTTTTCCCCCAGATTACCACAATTATTTTATTTCTTGCTTTTTATCAACATCAGGAAGATGAATTTAAGCATACTGTATGTATTTCTTATGATGTTAGAAATAATGTATGATAATTTTCCTCTCAGAACATTCTGTTAAATCATCCTTGAATAATTCAGCACAAATGGGCTATTATCTTCAGCCCTAATATCAAATACAGTGCCATAGACATTGTCTAATGACGTTTCGAAATGGACAGAACAAGCTTCGGATGGGCCGGTCATGCCTTTGAAATGGTTTTCCTCAGGAGCAACCCTAATTGCTGATGAGCTCATTCAAAACGCACCAAATTAAATTTTCCCAAGATGACAGACAAGTTAGCGAGAGAAAAGGGCCAAATAACTACAATGATTCTTTTCAAAGCAGCAATACTGTGCCTTACACTGTATGTCATACCATAAAGGAAGGTTCCCTTTAAAAGTTTTAAAGAAATGTATCAAACAGCAGAGCATTGTCCAGAGTGCTTTAAACTTGTTCGCAACTCAATGGATCCTATTGCCTATTTAAAAGGAGTTTCATGTTACGGAGATTATAGTAGACAATTGCAAAGCAAACTTGGAACTGAAAACATATCCTTAAATCCAATATTGTAAGACTATGCTCACCAAATGTATTTGGCGAAATTACAAAGGGATCAGTGGCTAACAGCCATCCAACAAAGAAACACAGTTACAGTTGCTATGTCAGTTGGGTTGAAGCTAGCAATCATATTAAATGTCCTTGATTAAAGGTGAAATTCAGTCTAAATACAACTGGGGTCTATATTTGTATGATAACGAGTGTAAATATTTGTTGGGGACCAAAACAATGTTAAGCGGAGAAGCTCTGAGTAAGACCACAGCATGTAGGCTATTTACAACAGTAGCATTTAGCATTAGCCACACCTGTTAGCAAATCTGAATTTGCTCTGCAGGTCCCATGAAGAAAGAACCCCATTGGCCCATTTCCAAACCTCCTGTATTATGCTTATAACTGACCAAGGGTGCCAGCAATGAATTGAAACTTGAAATGTATGGTGCAATAAGCTCTTACCAAAGTGTTTTATAAGTGTAGCAAGACATCCTTCTTGTAAGGTTAAAACAAAAATTAAAGCAAAGGTTTTAAAGTTGTTTACTCAATTCCAAAACAAAGTAGGCCTACACATTCCTGAGTTTTCGTGATTCAAAAACGTACTGACATGGCCAGTCCACACCACCACAAGATGTCTCTTCAGCTAGGCAAAATGATGAAACTTTGACTGGTATCCACCTTTTACTACTGTAACACAGGTTGTACTCAACATACTAATGCAGGTTGAGCCTGAACTGTTAAAAAAATCCCCATCAAATTATAAAGGTACTTGCAACAGGGTTGCGATTGTGTCACTGTACTGTACTGTAAATTGTGTTACTGTGTACCGGTCCCCAGGTTTGTTTCACTCTATCTCCTCATATAAATTGATTCTTAAGTCCTTCCCAAGTTCTATTTGTCTTTCCTTTGGAGTATTCCTGTTCTGCGTCATTCTATCTTCTAATGCACTTTGGCATGAGAGATATATGCCTGTTACATGCCAATTATCTGTTCGTAGAAGCAGTGCTAAAAAGTTGGATCTTATTATGATCAGCAGCATACATTTATTGACAGCTTCTTTAAGAGACTGTTACTTTCACACACTTTTAAAAAGGAATAAAATCTGAACATTTGACATGACAGTTGGCATCTAATACTGTACATCCATATAGGCACCTTCACCAAATGAAGGCAATAATGTCTAATGTCACTTCAGCGAAGGTGACAGTCATCTCCCTTCACAGCAGTCACTGATAAAGGAAAGCTAGTATGAGGCAATTGACCTTGCATTGAGAATAATACAATCCCTGGACTATGTACAGTACCTCTATGTACAGTATAAAATCCTATTATGTTTAAGCACTGGAGAGATAGTGCCATTGCATGAATTCTCAGTTAGGCCATGAAACAACATCAAATTCCACTGGTGGGGAAATGCACAAAGACCATAGCTACGCCTGGTCAAAATCTCCATGTAAACCTGTTCTACACTAATGTTTATTGCAAGAACAAATTGCATTAGCTTTGCTATAACTGTGATAGGCTCCTTCAAAGATCAGTCAATGGAGGCTAATACTTTAATATTGCCTTCCATCACAAAGCGGGACCAGCAGAACTAAGTGGAACGTCATTTAGATGTTAAATCTGGAGGAGATTAGCGCTATACTTATAAACTGCTTAATGCATTGTAAAATTTCCACTGAACCTTTGGCAGCAGAATCGTTCCATTTCTCAGACACATCCAGAGAGAGAGAGGGAGAGAGAGAGAGAGAGAGAGAGAGATTATGTGGCCACACATTTTATGAAACAATCACAAGGCTAGATGCCCAGTGTTATTTTGATTTAAGAAAAGAAAGAAAGTGTTAATGAGAGGTCTTTTAATTTCTGCTCTGCTTCTGGGCATTCTAAAAATATCCTTTAATAACCATTGATGCAGGAGTCTGTGGGTATTTTCCAGAATTGTAACATGGCACACATTATGTGGATGTAATCCCTTTTTAAAATGACTCAGTGTGCTTTTTCATATTGAACACTGTTGATCTGGCAACAGTGTTGCGTTGAGCATTGCTTTTCAGGGGAAGGAATAATTTCAAGGCATTGCTGGGCTATCACAGAAATAGGCCTACATGGTACTCTATTGTGTACCACTTCCCATCTTAGCTTCTCTCTCAAATTACATGTCATGTTGCTGCATTTAATTGCTGGCGCAAAATTTGGTTGGTAAAGAGAAAATCCCCAAATTTGCAAGAGGTAAAAGACCTTTAACATGACAGGAGTTTCAAAAGAGTGTTATTGGCTTTTAATTCTGTGCCTCTATAGCCATTTCAGTGTAGATAGACAACCTTGTGTTTGTTGAGCTTTGCTGTACAATGAGCAGGTGATGGAAGCCATCACACACTCTTTTAATTTCCCCAGTTAAAACAAAACGTGACCGCCGCTGTCTTATCCTGGCGGAGTGAAACATAGCCTTGTCACACAATGTAACGAAACCATTAAATGCACAGCATTAAGGGGGGGACGAGACGCAATTAGCCAAGAAATGACTCTGATCTTAGTGACATTTGAGGAAAATCGTAACACAATATCCGGAGCGGCCGGCTGATTGACAGCCTAATCCACGTTTGATGGGTGCTGGTCCACATTCCGTGAGCGGAGCGGGTCGCGGGCAGATAACGAATACAGCTGCACATCCCTGATATGTCCGTGACGACTCGTCACCGGGCAAATTCCTCCGGTTTAAACGATGATGAAAGTATCGACCATTAATGACAGGATCATCTCCCTGCCTGAAATAAACGCTTTAATCCCCTCTGCCAGGTCCATGAATTCCTAATATGAGTTATATAAACTGTGGTAATAAATCTGCGTTAGTTCAGTTGCGTTTAAAAAAAAAAATGCAGTCTTGTCTTTGCTGTATATGAGTACATGAGTACATTGCATTTTGTTTTTAAATGATTAAATATTAGTATTGTTAAGATTTACCGTCACCGCTTTGAATACAAATGACATTTACACTGTATTCCATTTCTCTACCATATAATGTCCTCTGTATTGAGATGGTTTACTTTTCTTCATATATTTTCTTTAAAGACAGAAATCTGGGAACAGATGGTTTGGAGCTGATCGGTTCTGTGTCATGGTCCAGAGAATCCTCCAGATCAATTGCCTCTACTATATTTCTCAAAAATGTTCTTTCATTTTGGCAATGATACATTGGGCGAGTACTGTATTTTGTGTTCTTAATTCATAGCTTCAGTTGTTGATGACACCAGACTCCTCTAGGCCTAGAAAACCAGTCAGCCTCAATGGCTACATCCCAATTTCACTGCCATTTCTGAAACACAAGGATGCCAAGTCCTGCATCTTTCACCTGCACCGATTCATAAATAACAAGTCGGAATGTATGCAATGACAGCATAATTACAGAAAAATTGATGGCAAGACGATTTTGTTTTGATTTATTTCTGATGCATCAGATCTTTTCATGCCTGCTGAGAAAAGGGAGCATATGACATAAATGCAGGAGAGCCATTATGGGTTGTGCCTTTAAAAGGTATGGAAACATCATGCAAAGAGGGGAAGACCTTTGCTGGTCTTGGGTGCTTTTCATATTAGATAAAAACAGTCCACCTACCAGACGCCTGCCACACAAAAGGAGGGGAGACATCCCATAATTCTCCTCCCCTCACCGAGATGATTGTGGCTTTTTCCCCCCTTCTCTTTTTCTGTCTCCTCCTTTTTTTTTGAAGGGGGCGCCTAAAAGTGATGATTAGGGCAGAGGGAAGCAGAAGTGAATGGTTTATGAATATTTCATGTAAATGTAAGCGGCACTTACTGGACATAAGGTCTGATTGATGGGAAAGTGCCTCTAAATGCCTCGACTTTGAAGGGTTTCAGCCTCCCCCCCCCCACCTACCCCCCTCCTCCAAGGCCTCCTTCAAAACGCTACAGTTAATAGCAGAATAAAGATGTATTTAGCTGGAGAGCTCTTCATTAATGGCTTGCGTTAAACAAAAGTAGTGGCATAGGATTTGTGTCAGTGAAGTGGAGTTGAAAAGGGCTGACGGGTAGAGGGAAAAAGACAAGAGGGGGGAAAGCTTGTCTGGGGGTAAAATGCAGCTTTTAGCCGCTCCACTCTGCCATTTTCTTTTCCGCTATGTTTTTCTCTCTCTCCCTCCCTCTCTCTCTCTTTCCCTTTCTCTCTGTCTCTCGCTTGCTGAAAAACTCTCATTTCGTTTTCAAGCTTCAGCAGCAAACCTACGGGAGGCCCTCCTTGGAAATGTCAAAAACGAGATGTAGCCAGCTGCGGCGATGGCCGGCTGCACAGGCTGCTCCCTGCACTTAAGTAGAAAAGCGGACGTCAGTCCACTCACGGTTAGATGGATCATACACCTGTAGCAACGTCAGTCAAACGCTGCACCCAGTCTCAACAAAAAGGTAGACCAAGACTGATAAATGGACAGAACCTGCAGCTGCTCTAGCCATTGACATTTGTAGATTTCAGTGGATTGAGTGAGCTTCTTATGCATTTCTTTTTTCAAAATAAAAATACAATAGTGTTTTCACAGAAAACCTTTGGGAAAAAAAGTACATGTACACACACACACACACACACACACACACACACACACACACACACACACACACACACACACAACTCTCTTTTGAAAAATGACAGATACTTTTGGATGCATTTTACACTACATTGTGTTAAATGTCAATCAATCCTTTCTGCGTTTAGCCATGCCCACTTCAACATTAAGAGATGACAAATCCATCCTTTGTCTCAGGCCTTAATGAACCCTGTGCATTTCTCTGTTAACCACAAGACCATTTGCAGACAACCATCCATCACAGCTCTGCCCCCTTTATGATATTGGGTAATGAATTGAACAAAAGTGATTTGTTGTAGTAATCCCTTTGATTAATTGAACAAAGTCCTGGTATCCTATATATTTTTCTGCCACCTGTTCTCTCTCTCTCTCTCTCTCTCTTGCACCATAAAAGAATAGTCCCCAAAAGGCATTTGGCATCCTATCAATTGTAGGGTAACACTGAGGTACGTCTGGTTTTGTGCTCTTACCTTGGATTTCTATTAAAACTAAAGCGTTCAAATTATCCCCTCCGCCATTATTAATTAGCTTTAGTGCCCTTTCTCCACAATCTTTTGCCTATTATTCAGCCGGGCTGTAGAATCCTAATAACTTTGGTGTCATTTAGAAGCTTTAGAGCGTTTCAGAAGCTGAGTATTTGGACTCTTTTATCAGGCTGGATCCCTCTGGGGAGACCATTCAAATGAATGAGCTCTCTGTCAGATGTGTGTACTTCCAGCAATATTTGACGCTGTTTTGATTGTCAAGCCGAACATTGAATGTTTTTGTACCGTTGTGAGTCTCTGGCAAAGAGGTCTGCCATTCAAAAGCAGCCGTAAAAGTTGGAGATGATTTGTGTAAATCAGACTGAGGTGTGGGAGTGCAGGAGATGGATCATTGTCAAAAGGACTCTGATGGCTTTTTTTTCCCCGTGTAATGGCTACGTGTGCGAAACCTTCCTTGAATTCATTTGTTTAATCCCTTTGTTTGAAGAAGGCTGAGGTGTAAAAATGAGTGCTTGGTTGAAGGAGAATGAACGATCGCAGTTTCATCTACGCGGTGGTATTATTTTTTGCCATCAAGAAGATTTTATTGCCTATGAATTTTGAGCTCTGCCAAAGAGCTGCTCAACCATTTCTAGCGGGGATTCTCTCTTTCACACTAACAGAGAGAGAGAGAGAGAGAGAGAAGAGAGAAAATGAAACGCACACACACACACACACACGCTATCAGGTAACCGACTGCTCCCCTCTGTATTCACCTATGTCCCTGAAGGGTTTGGGTTCAGCGAAGGGACTCCGTCCCTGGGCCTGTTTGGACGTGTCCCATATTGTCCCAACTCTCTCCCACAGCACACCCATAACCCCCACCCCACCCCACCCCACCCCAGCAACTCTGACGCCACGCAGCCTGAGACCTGAGATTTCTGTGCCGCGCATCAGAGCGCCACTGAACAAGAAGCAATTTGCCGTGCTCCAGTGGTGTATGACACACACGCGTGAGTCGGCACCTCTCTTTATTCCCCTAATGGCTTCTCGTCCCCCTGACGACCAGTTATGCGTGCTCTTGTAAATAGACACATTTTTAAAGGTAAAAAAGAGAAAGTATGTGTGTGCGTGTGTGTGTGTGTGATTGGGTGGGGAGGGGTAAAGAAAGGTATAACTCTTGGTCTGCTGGTTTGACCTTGGTATGGGGTCGGGGGGAGCATGGTCTGTGATTACTCTAATCTTTCCTGGATATGTGCAGGCTGAGATGGTGTTCTGATAATTCTGAAAGGGGGTGGGGCCTGCCCATCAAGGCATAGGGGAAATAATAGTAAGAGGAGTCCATTTGCGCACCCAGGTCATAGAAGAGGGCTTGTCACAGTGTCATTTGGGTCTTTGAGAGGATGGCCCTCTGGGTCATCGGGGTGACGTGTTCCCCTGGTACTAGGGGCTACCCATATGTCTGGTCTCCCTTCACTTTTAGGGACCACTTTTCCCAATGGCTTCCCCTTCAGATGGAAATAAATGGCCCTGCCCAGTCAGGCGGAAACGTGTGAGTGGTGGAGGCGAGAAAATGCAAATTGCCTGCATTTTGTGGTGCGTCCTCTCGGCCAAAAAAGCTTGTTTGCACTCTAAAGAGGGATGCACAGGACATTGTTCATCACCCATCCCAAAAAAGGCCATGTCTTGAGGGCTACAAACAGGGGGCTTAAGTGAAGAATGAAGGATGTCTCAGGGCAGACACACACACACACACACACACACACCCTTGTTTGCGCTGTGTCACCGGTGTTTAAAAGCATTGTAATTCATCTTGTGTTCTCTGACAGAGGAGGGGGTACTGCTCTAAGATGCTCGGTTGACCCCGTCTTCCACTCTGCAGTAATTGTCTTCCCTCACCCATCTTATCACAAGCATGTTATGATTCACGGGCCACGAAATTCATGTCATTTATGGCAAGGGTTTAGGTAGTGCTTGATACTTCCCGTGTAAGTGTTCAAGCTTTACAAACCAGCATGCCGGGCCTCACTTTTTGTGCTCCGTTGTTTCAAGATAACAAAAAGAAACACAATTCAGATGCGTAACGTTACAGACAATTTCAGTACACTATTAACACTATAGCATCTGTGTTGCGTGATGCATGCTTCAAGCCAGCAGCGTATCATTAAAGGATATATCTTGTCTGGTGTTCTGATAAATGACACAAGCTGCAATCAAAGCAGCTTTGAAATGTTTTGTATGTATCCTCAAACCTGACAACTGACTTTTTTCTCCTTGCAGAAAGGAGTTGTGATTAAAGATAGATGTGAGTATACCCCTCCCCCACCAAAGTGACTCTTCTCAGTCAGAGCCTGTGTTTTCCTTTAACAATGCACCTGAGTTTTCTTATCAGTGTTTATGTCCGTGCATCCAGCTGTGAAGCTCATGCATGGAATATTCCGGAAGAAGCAAGATGGTTGAAGATTATGATCGGTAAGTATGTTCATCCGCCATTGAACTTTCTCTCTGTGTACTGTACCACAGATGAACAGGCCAGAATGTATATTTGGTCAGACTGAGTGTGTGTGTGTGTATCTCGTTGTGATTTGAATTTCAGAACCACGGGAGAATCACATGAGGACAAGGTGAACTCAATGAGCCAACCATCTGAAACCTGGTTTGTTTGAGGTAAATACGGGGAGGTATTCCCACAGCTCAGAAATCCAATTCACTGACCTTTCTGCTTGGGTGTCTCAGAGACAGGCTAACAAGCAACAGGCCATTTCAATAGCTACACACCATGTCCCCACCCAGCAAGGATCAGGCATGTCAAGCGGTCAAAAGAGGTTGCGAAACACTGAGATGTAATGATATTGACATACAACTGCATAGTGTGACCTGGTCACTGACTTGACAATCCCTTTGTAAGCTATATAAAAAAAAATACAAATAGTAAACAGTGAATATTTAGGTAAAAGGTCATCTTGGGAATAGATTTAAGTTTGGGGTGGGGTGAGGGGGGGGGTATATATTTCATTTTAATTTTTTTTTTACTGAGGTTTCCATGAAGTGTTGAATGGGGTTTGCCTCTGGTCGGGCCATTCCTATCCAATCTAGCCACTGATTCCATAATATGAGTTAGCAGCTCAATCCCAGACCATGCCAGTTGCTTCTCACAGGATTTAAGAGGTACAAAAAGTCCCGGAGCGCAGGAGAAAATGGAGGCCCCCTCACACCGCCCCTTGACGCAACAGTCCCCCTAATGTAAGTGGCATGGTGTGTCCGTGAGTTAATCATCTGCATGACAATCCCCTATGGCTGTCCACTCTTTTATTTCAGCCTCCTGTTTCCCCAGTCCCGTGACCCATGTACAATCAAGCTTCCCATTTCTTCCATGCATGTGTCTGGGTCGCTCAGTTTTGCCTCGTTTGGACGCCCCGAAATGCGAGTTGATTGCGTGTCATTGAAGTCTCAGGATGTTATTTATACTGTGTCATGGGTTTTGTGGCTGATACACCAGGATGGACCTCTGAAATTCTGCACATTTTATCATCAGATAAAATGGTTAAGATGATCTTTTTTGGCTATCCTGTCATGATTGTTGAAAGAAATGAAACGTAGGTTGAGTGGGTCTTTTATTGGATCATAATTGTTTTTTGTCTGGTTCCTTTGTTGTTCATCATTTTTTAAATGGATGCTATTTAGGCAACGAGAAAACAAACCACAGTTGACACCATAACGATCATAACCATAAAAGTAATGATCTAAGTAGCACTGGGACCTATGAACATCAGGCATACTGCCAATCCTATTCCACAGAATACTGCTGGTTCATTCTTTGCCAAAACTGTGGATGTATCCTCACCCTGACCTTATGGTAGCGTGGCATGTGGTCATGTCTCTTTTGGATTCAAACCAAGGGAGTCTGGGATAGTTTGGCCATTTTCTGATACTTATTCCACATTTATTGCTGATGGATTGCTATTTTTAAGCAGTTAAAAGGGGAAAATCTCAGAAAAAAAATATTGGAAAATAAAACAACTGCAGTTTTCATCATCTTTACCGTGAGAGGGAAGGCACACATTGTGCGTTTGCCAAACCAGACATCATTTCCTCAATCGGGGTTCAGCAGAGGAGCAAGGGCCTCTCGAGTCATCCAGTTAGTGAGGAGAGAAGGGAGAGGAGGCAGCAGCAGCAGCAGACATACAATTCTGTAACACTTTACTGTTTTGTTTGCTTTTACATTATGCTCTTTATATTTTGAATGTTCAAGATTTGAAAAAGCTGCTTGAGCTGCTTGAGCCAAATGATTATCTTGGACTAGGTTCTGTTGGGGCTCTCTGGGCCTTAGGAGGAGAGGTAACATTTGAAAAAAAAAAAAAAAAAATGACCTCAGTTTACACAAGGCACAGGTTTGGGATGCAGTTGGGTGGGGGGCGCACCGAGGGGGAAGTTTGGAGAGGATGAATGAATTGTGAAACCCACAAACTCCTATTCCTTTGATGATATTTTGAATACAACTCCCTCTTTAATCAGCCGTGGCATTGTGTTCCTGTGTTGAAAACTGTGCTGCCATTTTTTTTTGCCGTTCCTCCCCTCTTCCGGGTGTTGTCGTTACCTCTCAGCAAAATTCCACGGATTACGGTGCGCTCGTACGCCGCCTCTGAAACCCTATAGCGCTGTAATCCAAGAACAGCCCCAGCCCCACATTTATCAGCCCCTAATAGATAAATAGAAACTCTAGTCCCAGCCATGGGAGCGCATAGCATGGTTTACAAGGCTTAATTCTGAGCTGTCTACTAACCCACCCACCCACCACACACACACACACACACACACACACACACACACACACACACACACACACACACATGCAGACTATTTGTTTGGGTTTTGTTTGTTTGAAACTCTGCCATTGTTGCCATTTCAGGAAAACATAAATTCATTTGAATGCTTTAGGGATTAAAGAAATGGTGCCAGTTTACGAACATCAAACACAAGGAGCATTGAAAATGATAAAGTGCCTATGTTTGTGTCTGTGTGTGTGTGTATATATATATACTGTATATATATATATATATATATATATATATATACTGTATATATATACTATATATATACTGTATGTATATGTGTGTGCGTGCATGCGTGTGTACAGTATGTGTGTGTGTGTGTGTGTGTGTGTGTGTGTGTGTGTGTGTTTTAATCAGTGCTCATTGCCAGCGGAGGTGAGTTTTCTAAAGGTTTTTAGTTCCTCAGTGTTGAACAACTCAGCCAACACCTCACGATTTCATTGTCAAACAGGGGGCCCCGAAAACAGAAATCCCCTCCTATCAAGGAGGGATACAAACAAGGCCGTGTTTTGTTTAATGCCCGTTTGTGCTGCTTTAAAACAATGAAGCTGTCCAGCCGTGTTCCTGTCTGCTGCTGATAGTGGTAGGAAACAAGGAGCTGGACAATACTTCTGAGCAAATGGAGGCCCCGCTTCTGTTCTATCACATCAATCCCTTATCTCCTCTCATTCCTCTGTCGTTCCACAACACCAATTAGCATTCACTTCCGCTCCCCGTTGCAGGAAGGCTGCCGTGTCGCGCTGACCAAAGCAGGGGCCAAGATCTCCCTCGAGAAGCCACAGACGCAGAGAGAATGTGCCAGAGCAAGATGGCTGAAGAGGAAGTGTCTGGTCGTGGTGTGTGTGTGTGTGTGTGTGTGTGTGTCAGTGTGGGTGATGGAGTGTATGAGCATGCGTGCATTAACCATAAAGATGGATGTGTCACCGAGCTAGTGATAGGATCAACAACTGGGCAGCTTAAACAATGGTTACGCTGCATTTGTCTCTGGTAATGGAATACATCAGACGAAATGTTCAGTGTTAAATATACGTTTCCACTGCGTTTTTTATTCTATGTCTTGAATACAAATACAGAAAATATCCATTAACAGCCAGAGATGTCGTTTAATTTTATCTGTGGAGGCCCAACATTGAGTTGGTCCGGGTGATTGTTTGTGTTGCAAAGATGTCCCTTAATATACATAAATATAAACCAAGAACATAAGTATGTAAATAGAAATTTTATGACCCGTGGGCCCAGCATGCTTTTTCCCTCTCCATGCCTCCCTACTTTTCAGTACAATTATCCAGCCGTTGCTTATTGCCACATGCTGATTGCTTTCCTGCTGCTTGTCCAGCTCCAAATGAGGGCTAGCACTCGAGCTGGGAAACTAATAAACTTCAGCTGTGTGGGTGTGTGGCTGTGTGTGTGTACGTGTGTGTGTGTGTGTGTGTGTGTGTGTGTGTGTGTGTGGTGCAGTGTGCACCATTGCTCATCTAAAAAACTGCCAAGTGAGAACACTGTGACATTCTGACAGTCGAGGCGCGAGCATCCCGCTGCCGGGCCCAGGGGCATTCTAATTGGCCCACTTCCAAAATGTAATTTTTTTTAATTGCTTCGAGACACTTATCTCTCCCTCCTTTAAAATAAAAAGAAGAAAAAATGGGTAAAAAAAAAGAAAGAGAGAAAGAAAGAAAGAAAGAAAGAAAGGGAAAAATCAATGCAGATGTAATAATATCTGTAATTGTCTGCCACATTTCTGAGGCTGGCACAAAAGCCTCGGATCAATGGAGGAGAGCAGCTAAGCTGTTAGGGTTAATTTTTCCCCTTTTTTCTCCGCGGCGGCCGTAATGACAGGGAGGGTTGGGATGCTGCACTACGCCTGCCTGGGAGACGCAACTTCTACATCCTCCATTGTCTCTCCCTGCCTCTTAATTGGCCCAAATGCAGTTAGTTCTGTGCTGAAGGTTGCTGAGGCTGTGATTAATGATGCCGCCAGTCACGGCATGGATAAAAGCCGGGTGGAGGAGACAGAGAGAGGGAAAGAGAAAGAGCGAGAGAGAGAGAGAGAGAGACCCATTTGCCTTTTTCGCTTTCTTAGCTTTTTTTCCACCTATGTATCCCAATTCTTTGCAGACACGAAGAAGTTCCCATAGGTAAGCCACTGAAGTGCTGGGGTCGATTGTTTTGGCCTGCAGTTGTAATGTCCCTAATGAAAGGCTGGCCGCTACTGCCGACCGGAGAGCCTGACATCCACAGCGGCTGAAATAAGGACATTACACCTTGTCCGTCAGGCTGGCACCAAATGCCGCCGCTTATCCCGGTGGTGTTTGAGAAAAGGAATGGCTGCGTCCGCCACAGGCACCACCGCCGCTGCCGCCACCAACACCTCCCTTTCCGTGCCATCTCAGGAGACATGTGTCAAGAGTCCGGGGTAAAAAGTTCACAGGTATTAGCCTCCTAGGGGTCAGGCTGGCCTTTGACTAATTACCTCATTAGGTTTTCGCTCCAGTACGTCCTGAGCCTCACCACACCGCGGCCTGTTGCTCCGCGCGAGAAGCTAAGGAGGCAGAGCCAGAATGACCTCGAAGCACAGCCCTGGACATGTTACACTGGGGTCAGCCCTCCTGGGAATAAACAGTGTTTGTTTTTCTCTCTCTCTCTCTCTCTCTTTTCTTTCTGTCGTTCCTCCTCTGGGTTGTCTTTTCTGCTCATTACTGGGGGCCGGTGAATGCGACTGTTTGCCCGAGTTGTGTTTAAAGCCATATTGCATGGCGCGAGTGACAGCTGTGTCATGTGCACAGTCTTGGGGGGTTGAAACGCTGAAATGAATACTCCTTTGTGATGCGTGGCATTATTTATTCATGACTGTGTATGTAAATATGAAATTACGGCTCCTTTTATCGTTGGCGTTCACTGCCTTTATTTGTCTACAGCAATATGATGAGGTTCCTTTCCCCCCCACCACCCTCCATCCCCACAGCTCCACTTCCACCACTTCAACATCCACCCAAGCCAAACGCTTCTGCCAGTCAAGCAATGGCAGATATGTGTATCGCTTTTTTCCCATTCTGTGTCTTATTATGGATTTGATGGATATGCACTCATTACGGCATCAGATCATTAAGAGTGGGGTTTCCCATTAATGTTGTTTACAGGTTTCTGTGTGAGACTGTGATTTCACCATTACCAGTCTCTGTGATAGATCTCATTCCTTCTCGCCTTTCTAGAAATTAATTAATGTTTATATTTGGGTGTGTTAATAACCGCCTGGTATTTCAGAGGCATTGTTGCTCCTCAGTGAAAAATTCACCAATTACCATAAAACGTATGAAGGATAATTATGGAACAATGTAATGTCAATAGTTCTCTGATTAATCCCTCCGAAGCCAGCCAAATGGTGTGCACCGTAACTTACTAATTGATAAGCAATTTCATTTATTCTTAATTACCGAAAGGCCCATTTTCCCGCAGTCACGACAAGCCTTCCAAACCTACTTAACCAGCCAGGGGTAATGCATTTATAAAGCCATCCTTTCTTTCTCTCTCTTTTTCTTTCCTTCTCTCTCTCTCCCTCTCTCCCTCCTTTGACTTTTGGAGGGAATTCAAGTCTAATTACTCACAAGTAGGCATGTGTGCTTACAGTAGCACAAGTGCGGCTTGCCAAGCAACATTCATCTGCAAAAGCAATCTTCAGCTGCTGTTTTGGGGGTTCTGTTTGAAAGGAAGGAGGAAAGAAACTCCCATATATTTATGTGGGTGAACACTGTAGGGGTGTGTATGTGTGTGTTTGTGTGTGTGTCTCTCCCCTGGATTTGTGTGTGTGTATGTGTATGTGTGAGTTTGTCTGTGTGTGTGTGTGTGTGTGTGTGTGTGTGTGTGTGTGACAGTATATCCTCATGGATGATCAAGGAGTGGAGGGTCCAGTGATTAATTTCCCAGGTGGGGGCGACATTGCAGGTGTTGTGTGTTGCCTTCCATGAAGTGGCCGAGAGCCAATGACAAAAATCCACTTCCCTAACAACCCACAACCCTCACCTCACACCACCACCAGCGCCCCCGCCTCAGCCGCTTCCTTTCTTTCACCCCCGTCCTTTTCTACACCTCTCCACTTGTTGGGCTCCTGCACTTTTGCCAGAAAGAGGCCTCTGCTGCTCCCATACGGGGGGAGAGGCGGCGTGGAACTCTCTCCCAGGGCTTCCTCACTGTCACCCAAAAGCACCCTGGCCACTATTCCTCTCCGAGATTATCCCAGACCTGAATTCTTCATTTGGTCACACCGCCTGCTCCTGAATGGTCACCTTTGAGAAGATTAACCCTTTCATTAAAAATGCCTGACCAGGGTCAAACTACTGCCTGGCTCCGAGAGTCCAAGCCGGGCTTTGATCTATCAGCTATGGAGAAATTATTAGCAAACTCTAAGCCTTGCCATGTGATTTGTTTTTGTAAATTTGTAGAAATTATTTCTAATCCTATTATGCGGCCCAGGGGCAAACCTGCATTAAATATATGAGGCTTTTGTTGTGTGGGGGAGGGAGAATGGGTCCGGGGCTGAATGTGGGTCCATTTGGAGCTCTGGGAATGGAGACACCCTGGCAAAACGGCTCTAATCTCTTGACCAGACCCCTACACCTTTGATGAATACCCTTCCCTGGGACCGCTGTTGCCAGTCACTTCAGTTTGGGAGGGTGGGGAGTTGGTGCTGGGGGGTGGAGGGAGTGCAGGATAATCAGACTTTGTCTTTGGCCCCTTAAAACGTGAATATCACAACGCTGGCTCGTGAGACAATGAATAATTGTGACATTAACGGCGGATGTCTCGGCATACGTTATTAGGCGCTGCGTACGGGGCCTGCACAACCGGGAGAAGAGGAGGAGGAGGGGAGAAAAAAATGGCAATTTCTACACCTTCCATCTCCCTTTCAGGGGCCGACACTTTGCAGAACAAAAGTCAGTGTCTCAGCCCAAATCTCGTCTGACAACGCGTAGCAACCCGTGCTATTTTCAGCTCTTTGTGGTGCCAATCTCCTATCTCTCCCGTGACATTTTTTCAAAGAAAGAGTAGATTTCCTAGAGACTCTGCCCTTTGCAACTTCCACAGTGTATTCTTGTGCACAGAATCGGGTCCCTCCTACCCATTCTAATGCCACGGCTCCCTGCTCCCTCTCAACTACTGACCTCATAAAGGAAAATTAAGACAGCGTATCATGCTCAGAGAAAGTGAAAAAGGAAAGGGGGGAGAGAGAGAGAAAAAAAAGTTTATACAGATACTTAATTCCCAGTTGTTTTCACCCGCTGGTGGATAAAGGACTGAACCTGGGAAAGTTTGGGATAAGCAAAGTAAAGCTCGCTATATTCAGCTTTCTGTTGTTTTACATGTAAATGCAAAAGTGTGGACTTTAAGATTATAGCGGTGTCTCCTGGCTGGCAAAGGTTTGTAGGAACATAAAATCAGATCTAAAAGAATTATAGGTTGATTTCCCCTCGCGCCCAAATATAATTTTCCTGTTTAAATTTATTTTCATTTGAAAGCACCTCCTGTGCAATTTATACCAGGCACTGAGGTTTAGGTCTTTGGCATATTTATTTCTCATTTTCTTGCTAGGCCTATACTTCAACTAGTCTGCGCTAAGTCAGAAATTGCTGCATGTGTATGACTTTTCTCTTACGAGGATGGATGTGCTCTTAGAGTTGGCATGAGCCCAACATGGCACTAATTTGCCCGCCGACGCTTCGGATGTCTTCCCGTGTTATTATACCAGCCGAGAGACGAGGCAAAAGTCCTTCTAAATAACACACCTCTAATTGGCCCTGTTTTGCAGTTAATTTCCATAAAGAGTCTTGGGAGACTCACCTCGCTCTCGGAGGATGGGGGTGTCGCGTCTCGCCTCCCCGTTAATCAGAGAACACTCTCTCAGCCCGCGTCGCAAAAGGGCAGGAGGGGATTCGGCTAAATAGGAAGGGCTGACACTATATCTTCACTGGAGCAAGGTAATTGTGGGAGAGCAAATTGTTAAAAAAAAAAATCATGTGTTCAATATTTCAGTGCAGACAGCTATTTCCAATGGGTAACAATGATATTAGAATCAAACCTGACCACAGGTTGAAGAAGTTATTTTAAATATTTGTAATTTGCTGACTAATGATTTGATTGACCCTCTAGTTGTTACTAGAGCTACTTGTTACTTGCTACTTTATCCCATAATTTTGAATATTTTTGAGAGAATTGATCATAATATTTCAGTGTCAAAAAACAAATGAACAAGACTTTTTCCTCACATAGACCTCGAAACAGCACCTTTTCCCCTTTCCAGTGCAACACCATGTGGCAGCGCTTCACTGAAATTCCTGAGCCCCTTCCCCATTGTGAGTCAGGATTCCTGAGAGGCTCCTGAGCCTCCTCGGTTCTGCCTCTCCCCTCCTGTGGCCTGGATGGGAGCGCGGTGCTCGGCGTGGCCCAGAGAAAGAGAGAGAGAGACAGAGAGAGAGCGAGAGAGAGAGAAAAAAAGAGGAACTAGCTCTTTTGTGCCGGCCGCTCTACTGTAGCCGGCTCTGTGGCCATGCTGGTAATGCACCGTGCGCTGATCCCCGCTGCTGTGATTTTCCGGCTGCCATTTAACATCGGGAACCGGAGGGGTGGAGGAGAGTGAATAGAGGTGGTCTAAACAGAGCTGCCCTCCCCTCTTCCCCTTCCCCCGCACACACACACACACACACACACACACACACACTGCCAGGGCCCTGGGCCCCCAAAGCTTTACAGGATTACGGAGGGGTCCACCCGAGCCAAACAAGTCCACATCCCCCCTCGGCGCTCTGCAAACTTGAGTGTGTAGGTGACTCTGTGTGTGTGTGTGTGTGTACTGTATGTGTGTGTGTGTTAATGATGGGGGGGGGGTTGGTTGTTAGGTGTTTTCATCCTCTCCCTGTACTCACCCCACAGATGATTTCAATACTGATAAATTCCAGTGCGATCCTCATTATGATGAAAATAATCAAATGTTGCTTTTCTTGAGCGCATTACATAAAACATTTCATGCTAAATTCATTCAATGTGAAAGGTGTGTATTTAGGGGGCAGTATATATATGCAGCATCAGTGAGTAGAAAAGAGAGCAACTGCAAGTACAATAGAGGAAGCAGAAAAAAAGTCAGGAAGAAATATGCTCAAAGCCAAGGTTAAAGCCTCGCTTCTCTCTCCTGATCACCGCGGCCATTATCGGCCGTTAAGACACCACGGACAAGCTGAATGGCCGAGTAAAAACTTCATCACCGCAGCCCACAAAACGAGCAGGCGCAGAGAAAGCCACTCGATGAGGATTATTTGTACAGCAAAGCGGGCCTATTGGGTCTGTTGAATACACAAGCCCCCTCTGGTACACTTAAGTGCTTTGCAGAGAGTCTGTGGAGATGGAGCTGTCAAGTCGAGCTTTATGGGGACAATTTAACATAATGGTCAAATAAATACCGGAGTTAAAAAAAAAAAAAACACCTGTGCACACTAGTGGGAGCAGGAAGCCCATTATCATATTTTTTGAGTGACATTTTCACAGTGTTCAACAGATTTTCCCCCGCTTCCCCTGCACTGGGGTACAAGGTGTTTTGTCTGGCAGATCGAATGATGTGATTCCATTGATTTCATGTAGCCCAGCATGTTTTCCTCAGCGGGGAGCAAAAGTTTACTATAGCCGCAACTCAATTCAGTGAGCTGAGAATATTAACAATCGATATTTTATCTCAATGTAAGGAAGAGGGAAGGGAGGGTAAGCGAAGTGTGCAGGCTCAACAGTTTAGACAAAAGCGCAAGGCTTTTGTTGTTTGCGATTGGGATACTTTTTTCTTTATACAAAACCTGACTTGCTCTACCTTTTGTACACAATGTGTGTGTGTGAATGTGTGTGTGTGTGTGTGTGTGTGTGCGAGTGAGTTTCCCTCCTCACTAAATCAAGTCCAGCCAAGACAGGCAATTCAGCACAAACTTCAAAAAAGGGCTCGAGAAAGAAAAGCTTCACTTGGCCCAAGGTGGATGTGGGTAAACAGTGGCGGTTCAGGTGACCGCATACCGGCTTTGCTTTCCCCTCCAAAAAAAGAACCCCCCCCCAGTCTCATTCAGGTCAAGAAGGAGGAATGTGTTTGCTAAATGAGTGTTGTAGGCTCTTTGTTCGGCCCTGGGGCACACTGACAGAGCCGGCCGCTCGGGGTCAGGGAGGTGTCTCTGTGTCAGCGCTCTGTCACACTCCCCTGGCCCCTCTGTGCTGAGGAGGACCCGTGCAGGTGCCACAAAGAGCCTGCCGTCTCGCTAACAGGCACACACAAGGAGGTGCACGACACACAACAACACTTAACAAAGTCGTGCAAAACAAGTAAAGTCTAGCCAGACATGCACACTTAGATGTGAGTGTCCGAGTAAATCTTTTTGAGCATTTTCTGTCGTATCATATCCATCATGTTGACCTGGCATGAGTAGCCAGCATGGACCTTCAAAATGTCAAAGTCTGGGGACATTACTGATCTAGTCTGAAGGATGAGTGCTGCCAGATATTGGCAGGGCACATGCCAGTTCACCTACAGCAAAGAAGTTATTCCTCTTCCCTTAAATACACTCATCATGTGTGATAATCAAATGTTTACATGAACTACAGCAGTATGTGTTTGGGCCACACATTTGTTATTTCACCCTCTTCTTCTGTCTCTGTCTCCATTGCCCCCTAGTCTCTGCCTAGTCTTGTGTGTGATCTGCTGGTATATTTCCTTTGAGAGGAGACCCTGTCCTCACCCCCCCTGCTTGATGACTGTTAGCTCACCGGTCCCGCCTAACCCAGTCCCTCTGCTGAATGCCTCCTGACAGGTTGTTGTCCACAGAAAAGAAACCCACTTGGCTCTGTTTGTCCCTGCTCTGTCCGTCTATGTTGACACGCGGCCCTTTTGCCTGGTTTGCCTCGTCCAGAGACGCATCATTCACCTCAATGGCTCTCTCACCTCATGTCCTCTCTTCTGAGTGTACCTGACATCCACCGCCCCCCACCCACCCACCCCCGGCCTTTGTCTATCTCTTTCTCTCCTTCTTATTCTCTCTCTCTGTCATTGTCTCTTTCTTTCTCTCCTTTGGGCTCCGTGCCTGAGAGGTCAATACAAGTCTGAGGTAAATGATGAGCTTTTTACTAGCCTCGTGCTCTTGGGACAAACACTTGAAATACACAGCAGGAGCTGAAACTGAGAGGGCTTGTATGGTCCTGATAATAACCAATTTCTTTGAAGAAAATACGCCTTTTTGACACAAGCACAGTCTCCATATGCAAATACAAAATTCATTTCTAACTGGATGTAATGTTTTTGGGTGGGCATCATAGAGATAAAATCATTACTACTATGAACTGAGAATCGCCAAAAGTACCTAATCTCATTCACAAACACTCTTAAGCCGTACACAGCACAATCACATTCTTCTGGGTGGTGCAAAGCAGCTAATGGCCTCCAGGGGGCAGAAAAATCACACTGATAACTTCCGCTTGCCTCTGTGTCACCACACCACAAACTAGGGAGCAGTGCAAGGCGACAGTCAGTGGGGCCTACTAGACTGTGGTCGTCAAACAGCCCTCACTCTTGTATTTCTGAAGAAAAAAGAGAGTGAGAGAAAGAAAAAAAAAGAAAAAAAGACATCAGAAGGTCCGCCCATACTGAACCCCCCCCCCCCCTCGTCTCCACCCCCCACCACCCCCACGCCCTGTTCCGAGCAGCGGGAGCGCGTGGCTAATTTACGAGCGCGGGCGATGCCAACTTGCTCTCCGAGGAGGGCAGATTTTAACACCTCCAAATGCCGTAATGCATCCCAGCTGACCTTAATTATAAAAGCATGCCGCCTGCGTTCCATAACCTCCCCGCCTCACCCCGTACACACACACACACACACACACACACACACACACACACACGCACGCACGTGCAGAGAGATGGGGTGTGAGCAAAGCAACCTGCGGGGAGCTTTTCTGGAACACAGCTCAATGTTAATAGTTGCATCCTGAGAAGAAATCAATAAGCCTATAAAGGGTGATATCACAGTGTCTGGAAGCCCTTCTCCTCCATCCCTTCCCTTCCCTTCCTCCCTCACCTCCCCTCTACCTCTCCACATCTACCTCCCCCCATCCCTCCTTTCTTTCCCTCTCCGAACCTAACAGAGGAGAGTGTTTATGTTGGGCGTCAAAGCCACAGCTTAGGCTGCCGTTGATGCCTGGTGGTGCCGTGGAGAGGGTCAGTGGGATCCAGGAATACTTCAGGAGACTCAATCACTCCTCCACCAACACTATACCGACACATGCCTCAACCCACCAGAGAGATGGAGAGATGGAGAGATAGAGAGATGAAAGAGGCAGAGAAAGGCCTTATAAAGTTACAGTATGAGCTTAGACATTAGGCATGATGTGTGGAGTATTCAGTAAAAAATACACATTACAGGGAGACTCCGTGACACCATCACCTAGGATGACTGAGCAAGGATGAGAAGCACCACCCGACCCCCCCCCCCCCCACAAACCCCCACCCTGCCAACTGCAAGCCCCTAAAAGCCCACGTCACCTTCACATCAACGTGTGCAAATTGACTCATAATGTTGAGTTACAGTCAGGCACACGCGAGCCGGGTGGGTGCGTGGGTGGTGGGCGGGTGGGGTTGGTGGGAGCCAGGCCTGGGAGGAGGTGGTTAAGCTGTACGCATTGAGCCATCGTTGCCCTGATAAACTGCCCAGACAATAGATAACTTTTTTATGTACCTCCCCATGCAGAGCACAAATATTATGACTTCTAGTACATGAATTAACTCCCGTGCCCGGGGGGTCTTCCCTCTCAGCCGAGGTTAAGAGCTTCTTTAATTAAAGATCAATACTGTTTTGGCCGTATATTTCGCTCCGCCTCGAGACAGATGGAGTGGCTGGGGTCTGACGGGTTGGTAGGTGGAGGATGGATCCACCACAGAGGTATTGTGAAACTCATCATGGCGGAAATGCAAAACACTAAATAATTGCTCTCGGTACTTAGATCAACTCGGTTCTGTCAGGGACATATATCTGTGTGGTGTTTATTTTTGTTTTGCTTTATTGGTGGATGTTTGATGGCCCTGCCTGGGTTTAGTCACTTGCTTTGGCCTGACACTACCTTTTTTTATTTTATCTTATTCAAGTCGGTCATCTATAAAGCTGTAAAGGGAAGGCATTTTCACTTTTTGAGTGATAGTTTCATCATACAAACACAACTCTCTGACCAGTGCAGTCATGTACTCTCACTGCTGCCCCCACCCCCCCTCCCAAAAAACAAAACATATACACACACACACACTCACACACACTCTAGCCACCTGTCCAGTGTGGGATGACGGGCAGTCAGTGTTCCCTGGCGTTTGATCAAAAGCACGGCCACTCTGCTGAGGCACACACCTTTGGACCGGGTGTGTTTGTAGTGCTGGAGGTGGAAGGGGCTGAAAACACACACCTTCAGACTCCGGGCTGCAAAATTCCTCTCAGATCTCGCTAATCCGCACGGATTGTGCTTGACAGGACAGCGATCCTCACGCTGCTTTGGCGAACTTCGCCGCCCCTCCTTCGATGTGAACCTCCCGCACTTTCGGAACGCGGGTAACAAAGGCCTGATCCACTCGGCCCACCGGTAATCAGTTTCCAGGCCTGGACCCTTTATCTGGAGTTTAGCATTTTAAACCTGGCTAGCGACAGCTTCCAGTGGACTCCTTCAGACACCTCACCCACCAGAGCTTTGGGAATGTAAGTCTCCCTTCTTGAATATATTATGGGAACAAGACAGAATTCAAAAGGTATGTTTGTGCAGGTGTTCATTTTAAGGACTCAGAAAAAGACGGGAGTCAAAAGGTACGTTGATGCAGGTGCTCATGTTGAGGATGTGGAGCGGATGCATCGATAAACATGTTGACATGGAAACCGGTGTGTGTGGTGCTATTGCACTCTATGAATTATCATGCTGTTCAGCTCCATGGGAATCAATTCAGATGCACACAAACAAACACAAATAAACACACACACACACACACACAAGGGGGTGTGGTATGTATGTGATCTGTAGAATCAGATCGTAGTTCTTATCGATGCAGGCCTGGCTCTGGCTTAGCATCCCAGGGTCTCTATGGACCCATTGACCAACTTCTCCTCCTCCTCCACCTCTCTCTCTCTCTCTCCTTCTGTCTGTCTCTACCTCTCTCCCCCCTTCTTGCCCAGCCACAGAAGAGTAAGCCAGGTTAAACAGTTAAACGCCAGCAAATCCTGCACTGCCCTGTGGGAAATTTGCCTCTAATCCTAAACTTATAGGCACACAATCAAAGCCAAAAAGCCCGAGCAACAAATCTGATCCTCCAAACCACCCCACTACCCACACACACTCCCACAGCACATACACACACACACACACACACACACACACACACACACACATCCCAACAGCCCTGACACACACCCCCTTTTCCTCCCCTAACAATCTGCGGGCCTCCCGGGAGAGCAGTGAGATGGGCGGTGGACAAGGCCGAGATGGATAAATACCTAAATGATGAGACAGGCTGGGGACATGGGAGCAGTGTCTGGCTATAGCCGTTCACCTCCAATTTGGCAGCGGCGCGAAGAAAGGCAATTGGGCGGCAGCTCCCCCGCAGCAGCCAGTCCTTATTATTATAAGTTGAAGCGCGGCTCGCCGGGATGATTAATGACAGTGTCAGGGCGAAAACAAAGCGCGGCACAAGTTATCTCGCATCCACCTGCTCCGCCAGGGCGATTGCATTGCATGGGAATAGAAAAAGGCGAGCGAGCCGAGGAACTACACAAGCGCCCCGATAAAGGGAGAGGGAAGAGTGAAGAGGCTGGGGCTAGTGTGTGTGTGTGTGAGTATCCACGTGTGTGTGTGTGTGTGTGTGTATGAGAGTGGAAGAGGTGGCCAGTCTGGAGACTATGGAAGCATTTGTAATGCACACCTGCATTCACACACTCATTCACATGCACATAATATAGACCTTCCTCTCTTTCTCAAACACACACACTCAAAAATACCAGTTCACAATAAAGGATGAACCCACAACACTTTGCTGTCACTATTGCAGCTGAATTAGAAATTTTGTTAATACGCAAACATTCTTCAACAAAAAGGTCACACGTGCGCATATATTTTTAAATAGCCCTACACACACACACACGTATTTATACATGTGTGTTTGTGAAACACGAAGCACGGGAGCGAAGGTAATTCTCATCTTAGGTGTGAAACTCCGGCAGGCCCGGCGGGTGATTGATTCGACACACATAGTGGACTTTCATAGTGTCTGTGTTTGTTACACGCAGGCCCGCCGTCCCCTGCTGTATCGGCGCTGACATTTATGATGGTGTGAGAGGGAGCCTGGTCGCAGCTCTAATGAGGCAGTGAGAGGAGCCGAGGGCCGGGGGCCCAACAGCAGACAGACAGTGCCATCCAGTGGCCACTGCCGGAACTGACCGCTAAAGGTGGTATTTGGGGAAATGGCGGTATACAGTAGTAGTGTATGTGCTCTGTTTATTTTCAGGATTAGGAAGCTTTATTAAATGCAAATCTCCTGCTTATTTGTTTGTTTTGATGGGACATCTCTTGCATATGCAAAATAAGGATGTTTAAGGTATGGTTGCAGGTACAGTATGCTCTTAGAATAGAATATCCTGCAATATTATTATTATTATTAAAATGAGGTTTATGCTTGTATGGATATCTCAATCAGACTTCGGAATCTAAACGACTAAATGTGAAATGTAAAGCCCATGTATCATGTCATACAGTGTCATAACTTCATAATCACTGCTTGTCATATTGCATGCAACATGAAGCACACCAGTATCTCTGTAAGTATATCTCTGGTAAGGTTGTACAGGATGCATGTCATCTCACTGATCTTTCTTTTTAATTATTGCTTGTTAGTGTGTGTGTGTGTGTCTGATTTTGTGAGTGTGTGTGTGTGTGTATTTATTTATGAATAAGGTTTTTTAAATGTGTGTATGTCTGCACGGATGTGACAGATGAGTGTGTGTGTGTGTGTGTGTGTGAGAGAGAGATTGTGCGGGAGAGGGAGAGAGAGGGGAGGGGAAGCTCTGTCTGGACAGCGCCTGTCACATAGAGCTCCCCAAATCAGGTCAATTGGTGACAGAGAGTGGCAGTGTAGCAGTGACGAGAGAAAAAGAAAGAGAGAGAGGGAGAGAGAGAGAGAGAAAAAGAGGGAGGAAGAGAGAGAGAGCATGGTTGACCTAGATAATGACATACTACAGTGTTTTATTTATGCACACACTATATACACACATGGCCCAGGTCACATTACCACCTCCCTTCTTTGTCTGTCTCTGTGTTTGTCTACATGTTCTTCATCCATCTATCTTACACCATTCCTCTCTCTCTCGGTCTGTGTGTGTGTGAGAGAGAGAGAGAGAGAGAGAGAGAGAGAGAGAGAGAGTACAACATGGGAAGAATCTGCCATGGTGGAGAAGAGCTCTTGTTATTATGTGGAGTGTCATCCAGCAATAATGTCCTGCTAGCAGAGGACTAACTATGTTGAACATCACTGCTCCACCATGGGTCAATGGCTCCCCAATTACTTCAAACAGGCAAACCGACTCCTGCGCTTTTCCTTGGTTTAAATGAGTTGCTTTTTCAAACGGTTTACTGTGATGAGAGAGAAAGAACATGGCCTTACACCAGTGAAGATGATTGTGGAGGTTCCTCCATGTTCTCGGCGCTCTGAAATCGGCGAGCCGTTCTTGTGCAGAGGAGCCCTGCGAGGGATGAGCAGATAGAGCAGGTGAGTGGTGCTAGAATGGTGTTCCTAAAGCCCTCAAGCAGCCTCTAAGTGGCTGTGCTTCAGAGGCGAGGGTGAAGTGCTCTCAGAGATACAGCTCACCCTGGTCTGCTGAACCACCCCCCCCCCCCCAAAAAAAATAACACACACACCTACATATGTGAATCACATACAACACAAATTGTTGTATTCCGTTTGAAAAATAAAGCAGTCGATAAGGACTATTTTTTCCCAAAGCATCACTGAGCAACTACCATGGAGAGACGGTGTTACGTGTACATCTAACATTTAACAGTGGTACAGTAGTTCAACTGTTTCGGGAAGTGCACCCCGAGGTTGGTGTCAGTGGTGGAATGTCAAGAACATTTACTACTCAGCTGCCCATCAACACCCTCTATAGAATATTCTAGAGTAAAAAAAAAAAATAATATATACAAACAGAAAATGGACTAGTGACTGTGAAAGTCACTGCACCCTCTGGACAGCGTGGCCTTGCCCCAGGGTGGGAGTGCGTGTGGGATTGGGGGTAGTGTTTTGTGAGCGAGTGTGACTGTAGGGCATGCTACGCACAGCCCCTGATAGAGGGGTCAAGGGTCAGTCATATTGTAGCCCTCAGCGACGCGTCTGAGTGCGACAGTCTCAAGTGCGACCCAGTAGATACATGTGTGTAGGAATTTGTCCGCTTGTCGACTGGGCATGTAGCGCGGCTCTTGAGACAATCGGGACGCATTCCCAAACGGCTCTTCTCTTCTCGTATTTTAAGCACGTACATCCTCTGTGTCACCCATGGCGTCACATTGGGGTTATGGCTTAACGTGTCAACAAATGCACGTTGTGCATGTATATATAGGCCGTTTTTACATACCAGAGCTGTGGTTCACTTGATAAAATTGTGTCAAATATGATTTTATGCTAATTTGGTGGAAAAAATGGATATGAAATCATCATTGATTCGTAATATTTTTGAAGGAGCAATGCAGGAATGAATACAAATGCTCTCCATTTCTTATAACGTAATCTTCTATATCATATGCTGAAAAATTCAGATTATCCCTTTTTTTCAATTTTTTCAAATTTTCCAACCAACTACAATTCAACTCTGTTCACTATGAAATATTTTTTTTCTGTTGTGCCTGAGTGTGAGGAGACATCCAGCTCCTCAGAGCCATGTGGAAGGGGAATCGATGGAGTCTTAATGAGAAGCTGTGGCAGGTCTCACGGAAGCACAACTTCACTCTGCAGTATTTGGTGTTCCTCCAAAACACCGTCTTTGTGGGATTGTGCAGGCCTTTTGAAGTGCTTAGTCGAGACAACTTCCTTTGTGTGTAACAGCTCACAAAATCAAAAATCAGCCTGAAAACACCCAAAAGAATACCTGAAAGGAAACGGCATCACCGTCATGTGTGTATGTTGCTTTACACATCTCATTTAAAAAAAAAAAAAAAAAATCCCTTTCAATATCATGCATGTCTTTCTCCGAAACCAAGCTTTGCGTCTGGAGAGACGATTAATGAAACCGGGAGAATACAGGGGGGAAAAAAAATCACGGATATCTTCCACACACTCAAACGAACAACCTAGGGACAAAACATAAATTTCTCATGGCGTCTCCTTGTAGTCCCATGCTCAGACAAATGCACTTTAAGCGGGGGGGGGGGGGGATGAGGGGGGCTGCTCCTCCACACGCCGGGGTCCGGTGGGAAGCACAGATATGTGTTTATCAAAGGGCAGGAACTCTCATTCACTCTATTTCTCTCTTTTTTCCTCCGTGTGGCATACTTCTCCTTCCTCTAGGTGAACTGGTGAGAAGAACACAAAGAGCAAGGGGAGAAGGCTGAGAGCAGACACGAGGAGGCCCCTGGGTACGCCTCTGACGCGCTTTTGAAGGTGGGCTCATGGGGTCAATGGCATCCGGAATCTTCCTGTTTATCACTCTACTGTTAGTTTCTTTTAATGTTGTTTCTCTCTAGAGCGGAATTAATATGTTTCAAATCCATATTCCATGGAATCCAATGCCATTATGAATGCATTTAGGTTATTTTTTGCTAAATCATGATAAAATTCTGCTTCACTTCTTTATCACTTTAAGATGCTGTCGCTAGCAGCCTTGTCTGAGCGACTCCCTATGGTTTGAGTTGCATATCAATTCCAGTCTGTGTTTGTGTTGTTAGAATAAATGGTGATTTGGAACCAGCATGTCAGTCATCTTTTGACTGTGTATCAGGGACACTCGGGGTCTGAGATACAGAGGCTCTCTATGCAAACTCAATGAAAATTCAGTCCGTCCTTCCTCAAATGGAAGTGTTGTATACGATACACAGCTTAACTCATTTGTTTAATTACACTTCCTTACTTCTGGTTTAATGTCACAAATAAAACCTTTTTTCCCTTCTTTTTTTTTAATCTTTTTATACAACCAGTTGATTAACAGAAAAGGGAGGGAAAACTAGTCATCCAAATAAAAATGTATCAGTACATTCATAGGTTTAGTTCATACAGACAGAAAAAAATATTACCTGACAGAGCTTGTCTGTGCACAATGGTAAAGGTAAGCTATCATATTACAATTTCATTTATCAGTGGAGGATAAAGCAGTACCACCAACCACTTCATCTATTGTATGTGGATTATAATGCTCATAAAGAATACATGTTACTTAAATAATAATAGTATATTGATGCAAATAAATGGGCTAAATAGTCAATTGAATCCCATGATATTTTCTTTCATCTAAAATTATTTCATGTGATGGTTTCTGTACAATGACCAATGGTGCCGCCTAGTGGGTATACAGTATATAATTATTGTTCAAATCAGCTTCTAGTAAAGGTCTAATGAACTCTACAGAGCATCAAACAACTCCTTCATATAAATAATTCCAACGTCAAAGGCTGTAAGGCTTTTCCTTAAACAAAGATGTTCTTCTACTGGCCTTACTGACATAGAAGAAAGCTAGAGGTTTCTCATCTTCATTTTTCCAGATTATTTATTTGGAAATTTTTCAAACGATTGACTACTTACCTCACACACATTTTCAAGTGAGAAAACAACTGAAGTTGTACTATTTATGAGTGTTTTTCTCCTGTAGTGTCTCACTTTATAGTGTGAAACATTATATCATCTAGACTTCGCCATGTAATCATATTTCACAATTTTTTTTATAATATCAATTCTGATACCAAACGTGGTATGCTTAATTCTAAAACTACATTTTTGGCAGATTTGAAGTGGTAAAAAATGAGCATTGCTGATGATACTTCAAAAAGTGTGCCACAAAAGGTTACAAAACCCAACCCCCACCCCGAAACATAATTTTTCAGCAATAAAATCTCATCTGTACCCTACTTCACACTAACGCTCTTATTCTACAAACTACTACCTGACTAATCAAGGTGAATGAGACCATCGGAATGGATCAGGACAGGGGTCAGAGACAGGCCTACAGTTTTGGCACAGAGCACCTCCGTGACAGCTACACCTCTGTCTCCCTCTCTCATAGTCAGACAACGCAGACTCAGCAAAGGGAACTTTGAAGGAGGACCTATGTGTGTGTGCGAGAGAGACCGTGTTACCAAGACATCAGATGGAGGATGAGTCAGACATCAAAGTGAAATCAAAGTAACCAGCAAGCATTTAGCTGTACTGCTGCTAAATATAGTCCTCTTTTTCTGCCACTTATGCAAGCTGAAGAGCACTGTTGTGTTTCAGTCACTAGACGGGCTTTCCCAGGTCACCAAAAACACCATTCCCAACACTGAGGTCATTCAGGCTGAATGAAAACACCAATACTAACAGGGTTTTCAAGACCTACTGACATGTTTTGCTCAGAAGGAGGGTGTGCTATCGGGTAGACTACTGGTGTACAACAAAATACAGCAAACAGACAATAATCAACTGACTAGCCTACTGTAGCTGACAAAGCTATCTTTCAGATGACCGATAATAATGCTAACAGGGCCAAAGAAAGTTTATTTTTGTTACCTCAGCTGTTTCCAGGTGTGTCTGTCCCTCTATCTGTGTGCAGGATTTCACAAAACCTACAGCCCCAATTTCCATTAAACTGGGTCAAAAGGTGTAGCATGGTCTAACAACCAACTGATATTATTCAGGAACACATCCAACTCAAAGGCCAACTGTTTAATCTACTACTATTGTGTCATGTGCTTCATGCCTGGTTTGCCCTCTAGTGTTCAAAGAAAGGAAATGCATTTCTTTATGAACAGTCTCACTCATAACATTGCCTTTGGAGTTCATGAAATAGCCTGAATGTTCCCATGAGATGAAATGAATGAATGAATTAATGCAACAGTGTCACATTCTCATATCAAAGACAACATCTGATGATTATTATCAGACAGTGTTAAAGGGACACTTCACCGATTAGCATTAAGCTTTGTATCTTTAGAAAACCAGTCATGTACAGTACCAATATCACAACTTAGTCTCTAATAAACCACAGCTACAGTATATGTTCTTGGCAGAGGTATGCACTGTCTGAGTGTCCTTCTAGTTTAATAGGCCTACTGTTAAAAATCTTCTGTAGCTACTCCTAATACTTTGCCTGCTACAAAGAATAACTTAAGTGTTGCCATCTACACCACATCTATCTATCTATCAATCTATCTATTAATGCCAGGAACGTCTGTCTGTGTGTCACTCTGTCTGTCCGTTCCACGCATAACTCTCGAACCACTCATCCGACTGACCTAATATTTGACACATGTACAGTATGTATTGCTAATGACAAGATATTGTTAAATTAAGCAAAATACACTTCTACCGCAATCTTGCTAACATGACAAACTCACGTGTTGCCATTCATGGAAATTATGATGTCTCACTTAAACAACGGACCGTTTCAAGATTGTTGATATTGGATGAACATGCTGAGTCAGACACACATGCACCCATGTTGGCAGGCTGTTATAGTAACGTAACGTTGCATATGCTACTACATCAACAACCGCAGTTGCCTACTGCCCTAGCGGTTCGGTTGCCTGATCAGGTTGCTGATCTTGCAAATATGCCAACACACACGTCGGTAGCATTCTGTTAAAATGTGCATTTAAAACAGCCGCTCTTGACTATCTGGACATCGGCTATATGGGCATAACATTCATTCAAACACCACTTCCGAGTTAATAGCACTGGCATGACCATGTCATGCTCATGCGGTTAGCTTTATAATTTCCCAACAACAGCAAAAACGCACAGGTATAATGTGTCTAATATTGCCATTAGCTGCAACTAAAGAACCTTTCCCCTTGACTTTTTTTACTTTGCAAAGTCAGTAAAAACCACTAGCCTACTAACTGCATGGGCCTGATTCTACAGCATCACCAATCTAACAATCTACCTGCATCAACGTCATAGGCAACACGTTTCTTGGAAAACATTGTTTGTACGGGCACTGCACTAGTTAATTCAATGTTATAACATCCAAACAAACTAGAAAAGCACTCAAAGAGTGCAGACCTCCGCCTGTATTGTTCTTCCTTGGTTGTCATACATTACCTAAACCAGGGGGTCAGGATTTGACTGATTAGCAAGGCACTTCCTCGTCGCCATTTTCCAGGAATACATCATGTCCGGTGCCATTCTCCTCATGCTGATTGGTGGCTGTTCCACTCTCAGCTCATGCACAAGCTTAGTGTGGGCACGAGCTCTCCTTCTGTACCTTATGTCAATCAAGTCAAGTAAAACGGCACCGGAAACAAGCCCCTTAAAACGCCATGTTGAAGCCTGAAAAAATCTTTACATTTTGCCAATTTTCACTAGCCTAGCATTCCCATTGAAATGAATGGGGGCGGGACTTGTTCACTTTCTCCAGTTCTTATAATACGTCCATGACAAACTATTCAGATTGCCACCACGTGGCTATACCATGCCATAACACTGCCAAGTGAAAAACATAACTGCCTCCTGAATTCAGACGGTGATACGGATCACTCCCAAAATGTAATAATTTCTTCCTTGGGTCATTTCAGACCTTCTCTGAAAATTTAATCGTAATCCATCCATTACTTTTTGAGTTATCTTGCAAACAAACAGACAAACGAGAAAAGCACCCTGAGAGCGCAGACCTCCGCCTTCTATCAAACCGGTCGGGACGGACATCACCAATGGTGAATATGGAGAAGGGCCTGAGCAAGATGTGGTGAACTCGCTTCAGAGCTGGCCACCCCACCATGGCCTCACGGAGGCCTGATCCCCTTGATAGGGAGAGGGTCCATGGGGTCATGGTGGCGCGGATGGACAAGCTGTTCCACATCTGCCAGGCTCTGTACCATCAGCATGGGTTCAGCGGGACCCCACATCTGGTGTACAATTGTGACGAGACGGGCTTTGGAGACAAGAGCCACTCCAGGCAACGTGTCCTCTGCCGCAAGAGACAGAGGCACGTGTACGCGCAGCAGGTCACCACCAGGGACCACGTCACCGTCCACTGCTACGCGAACTCTGCTGTGGAGAGCATCCCCCCGTTTGTCATCTTTCAGGGGTGCCACCCCAGCACAGCCTGGAGGGGCCCACCAAGGCACTCTACGGCAGTGGTTCTTAACTGGTTTGGCCAAGGGACCCACAATTCCCTATGGTTACTAGGTCGCGACCCACTTTTTAAAATATATAAAGAACATATTTTATTTCTCAAAATATATTAGCCTACAATCGACAATACAAACATTTAGATTTACAAAACATTTCAACATTTAGATCCATTTAGATTTGACATCACACTGTAACTGGATGTGAACACAGCAAATAACACGAGGGGCCTATAGGCCACATTTACAATGAAAAGATCAGAGAACAATGTGCAAATTAGACCTATGCGTGTTAGGAGCATTAATGAGAGAACTGGAGATGTTTTTTAGATCTGATCAGACACTCGAGCCCCGTTCTCACATTCACTGGTATCTTGAAAAACAGAGACTTTTCCCTTTGTTTGCGCCTTCCTTGTAGCCTACACACAAACGGCGGTTTCGCCTCTGAATTCTTTCTGAAAACTCCGACAAAAGTGGAGATTCGTGGACTCGTTTCGCGTATGAATGTGAACTGAGAAAAACTAAGTAGGCTACTTGCATGCGCAAAAAGTGTGGCCAATGTTTACATTTTCATTTGGCTTTGGTGATCATGGATGCATTCCGAGTAGTTGCAAAATATAATCTAATGTTGGTGCCAACCCTTTTCGTTTTTTGCATTTGCAAATACAGTTGAAATGAAACAAGGAAGTGATTCGTTTATGTTATTGATATTTTCGGGATTCTGATTAGCTAACGTCGGCTCAAACTTCTTGTTACACCACTAAGATTTGGCATGCTCTTGGCAGCATGAACACGGGTGTCAACGAAAACTTTTCTGAAAACTGACAAGTGTGCACGATATCAAATGTTAAAATGTTGAAAACGGAGGGGAGGAAATATTCGTTTATCAACTTGTAGCCTAGTCCATGGTAGCATATCTCCGTGGCTGGGGTCAACCTTAAGTGGTTGCATGAAAAAATATACATAGCCTATATTTTTTACAACATCCCTTCGCGACCCACCCAGGACACCTCCGCGACCCACTTTTGGGTCGCGACCCACCAGTTAAGAAACACTGCTCTACGGTGTGTCGGAGAGAGGCTACATGGACAGAGACTTGTTTGTAAAGTGGCTGGGGCACTTTATTAAGTACTCCCAGTAGGGGTGGCCCTCCCTCCTCCTGTTCATGGACCAGCATGAGGCCCATGTTGGGAAGGTCGACTTCTGTCGGGTCAACCAGGTGGAGGTGGTGTGCCTTCCAGCGCACACCACCCATGTGCTCCTGCCACTGGACGTGGCGGTGTACGGTTCCCTGAAGGCGGCGTTCTTCTCAACAGTGCTGAAGTACGCGGTGGAGCAGGCCTGCACGCCTGATACCATTAAGAGCGGGTTCCGCTCTACAGGCCTGTTCTCGCTTGACAGGACAGCGGTGGACGACTCAAAGGTGAAAAAATAGCTAATGTAACTTAAATGTAATAACATTTAAAAGCATTTCAACACTGCCGCAGTAATATCATCAGTTTGCAAAATTCCCTCCATCAGGAGTGAAGATATTACTGTGCCATGTGTGGTGGCTCGCATGGGCAGAGCCCTGCGTAACAATTAAGGCACGCACGGCCAATGGCTTTGCATAGTCACGTCTTAAAACAGGATGCAATGTTTACGGTGGAAGACGCCTCAATCTTGTTCCTCGCACTTCCGGCTACGTCCCGTCGACCGGTGTTTTGGTATGTCTTTCCACTCTCTCCTACTCTCGCTTGTTTTTGTAGTAGTAATGTGATCGATCATTCTTGCTATTTATGGCTTTGTAGCACCCTACCTGTCGCTGGCCTTACTTGGCTCTGTTCGTTGGATTGTGCCGGTTGAATGCTTGCATCCCGTGTTGTTGGGTGATATTCTGAACCGAAGAGCTAGCTGGAGCCAGCGAGTGTTTTGGCCTGGGAGGGAAACAGCTGATTTCCTGGTAGGTAGCAACTTTGAGTCGTGCTTCGTTACTGTTTGCTTTATGGCTGACTATAATTGTGTATTTTATCATGTTTTGTAGATACCGTGGGTTTGGGGATAGCGACCACTGCTGTTTTGCCACACTTTATCTTCACGACGAGCACTTCGTTTGCGTTTGTAACGCGCTGACCGTGAAGACGCCGACAATTCATTTTAAAGGGCTAAGTGCCAATTGTCTTTTGTCTGTGTGTTCGTGAATGTGTGTTTGTGAATGTTTGTGCATTTTACCGTGTGCATGTAGAGTGTTGGTGTGGGTTCATTGTTGAATGTGCATGTATGGTTTTCTTTGTGTTGTGTGTTCGTTTACTTTGTTTTGATTTTGGGGTTCTACACTGGCAGGAGGCATTGGGTAGCATAGCTGTGGATTGCTAGTGCTTGTGTTACGGCCTTCTTAACTTTAGCTTTTCGTTTGTATTTGTGTTCTGTCTGTCTGTTATTCTTTTGGCTTTGATTTATTATTCTTTCTTTATTTTGTGTTAGACATTGGTGGGAGGCTTTTGTACTGCTGTGGATCATCAGTGATCCCTGTTGTGTGTCTACCACAAGTCTTTTTGGGTTTGTTCTATTATTTCGTTATTTTGTGTTAGACATTGGTGGGAGGCCATTTGTACTGCTGTGGATCATCAGTGATCCTTGTTGTCTGTCCACCTCAAGTCTCTTTGGGTTTAATTGGTTATTTTTCTATGTTTTGTGTTTAACATTGGTGGGAGGCCTTTTGTTACACTGCTGCGGATCACCATTGATCCGTGTGGCTGGCCAACCACACCTTATGACAATTGTTGTATTTCTGTCTGTTTGTGTGTTTGTGAGTGTAACCCTCATCCACTCATTTCCCTTGTTCTCCTGTTTGCCTCCAGGTGCTGAGAGCCCAAAGCAGGGAAGACTATCTCCTCATCCAGGTGGTGGTGTCCCCCTATTGTGTGCTGTGCTCACGTGTGCATCTTGAACGTGTGCTGCCTTTGGCCTTTGCGGTGCTGTGTGTGTGTGACCACGTGTGAGTGTACTTCTGGGATTCCCTCCCCCATTTGACTTGATATGTCGTCCCCCTGCCGGTAAGCCTCAGCCCTGCGATTAACTACCTCCCCTGTCCTCTGTATGGTATGAATGAGAAGTGTCTTGTCTATTGTTTATAAAATAACTCATTGTGATTAATAAAATATAAATTATTATTGGAACCACGTCTCTGTTGCAGTTAGTAACGAGCCTGTGTGCTCTGCATCTGATTTTGGGGTGATATAGATACTTCTCTAGGTGCAAGTCCTAGAGTGGCGTAGTCTGGCATTACATAGCTACCACTACAATCTGGCGTAGTTTTGGCAGGATATACTTCCTAAGTAACCGAGATGTGTGTTCCAATACTTTAATCATATTTCCAGTTTTGCTCTTGTTGTTTTGGTTGTCGGTGTAAGCTATTTTGATATCAGCGTTCTAATTAACTGTGTCTGTGTTGGCAAAACAGCAGTGGGCTTGGGTTGATCATCTTTGCATTTGGCCACCTTGTTCCTCTGGCAGTGTACCAGGTCCCAACCATTTCGCAGTAAGTACATTTTTTCTTGTTCACGGTCATGGCGGAGGAGCTACAAGAGCTTAGAGATGCAGTAGCACAGCTTAGGGCAGAAAATGAGCGACTGAAGCAAGGACCATCTCGTGCTCCTCAGGCACCAACAGATCCATCTCACCCTACTGGTCCGGGTCTTTCTGTAACAGAAAGGTTGGTGTTTGTGCCTCGTGACAGAAAATGTCCTAAGTTTAATGGTAGGTCAGGGATTAACATCGATGAATGGATTGAAGAGGTGGGGGCCTGTATGCGGGCTCGCCACCTTTCAGTCATTGACCAAGCCTTCTTTCTCTTTGATCACCTGGAGGGTGAGGCTAGAGAAGAGGTTAAGTATCGGCCAAATGCTGATAGGAATGATCCTGAAAAGATTATGGCTATCCTAAGGGAATTGTATGGCTGCTCCCAGTCGTATGTAGCTCTGCAAGAGGCGTTCTTCTCTAGAAAACAGCAGGACGGGGAAACATTACTAGAGTTTTCATTAGCTTTGATGAGTCTCATGGAAAGAATCGAACGGTGTGCACCTGATGGATTAGTGAATGCTAAAGTCTTGTTGCGTGACCAGTTCTCTGAACATGTGATTGATGGGGCCTTGAGCCGAGAACTTAAGCAACTCACACGGCGCCAACCGACCATGACCATGCTGGAAATTAGAGCAGAGGCTATAAGGTGGGAACGGGAAGGTATGCCAGGAAGTGTGAGGGGGCGTAGCCTGTCAGTTCCATCTGTACTTGGCGTGCAGTATGCAGTGCAAGGAGAGCCTAGAACAGTGCCCAACAACTCTTCCCAAGGATCTGAGTTGTCGGAGTTAAAAGACATGTTAAAGCGTCAACAGGAGCAATTAAATCAGCTCTCACAGAGTGTTGCCCTATTACAAGGGCCTCGAAATGTGTCTCGTGGTGGATCTCGTGGCAGTAGCATCATATGTCGGCGGTGCCAGCAGCCTGGGCATTATGCCCAAGAGTGTGATGGAGAACGGGTCCCTCATGGTCAGGCCTCCTTGGCAGGGCACTCTAGGGGTAGTAGACAGTTTTCCCATCGTTCGACGGCGGAAAACTAGCACCCACCGAACTGCAGGGCCAAAGTTCAGGTGGGGGACCAGATGGCTCAAGTGCTTCTGTTAGGTCTAGTTTAATATCATCTTGTCCATATTTGAATGTTTTTTTTGGTGGGGTTTCCGTACCCTGCTTAATAGACACTGGGTCCATGGTGTCTACGATTACTGAAACCTTCTTTGTAAACCACTTTGAGCCATGGGGTTCAGATAGACTTCGCTCTTGTCAATGGCTGCAACTCCGGGCAGCCAATGGACTTGCAATTCCTTATGTGGGGTTCCTGGAACTAGATGTGCAGCTTTGTGGGAAGTCAATACCTCATTGCGGTGTGTTAGTGGTGAGGGATCCACCTGGTGGGGGAGGTTCCCATGCACCAGGAGTGATTGGCATGAATATACTGAGCAAATGTTACAACGAACTGTTCGGCCAGCATGGCCCTGCTCTTTTCAACCTGCCTTCTGTCTCTCAGGCCCACAGCTCTGTTGTTGAAGCCTTGCAGTGGTGTCATCATGTGGAGAGTCATCCAGTAAGGCCAGGGAGGGTCAAAGTCTGTGGTAGCAGCGCTTATCGGATTCCAGGTGGCACTATGGTAATAGTCGCAGCAACCTGCTCAGCACAATTTTCTCACTCACCTGCTTTGTTTGAGCCTACAGATAAAGGACTGCCGGCTGGCTTGTTGGTCTCTCCATCTTTGGTCAGGGTAACTCGTAGCACTGGTTACATACCAGTAGTCAATGTAAGCTCTGAAGATGTTCTGTTGTACCCTCGTACTGACCTGGGTAGCCTGTGCTGTGCGCAAGTGGTTAGTTTGCCAACAACTATAACTGAGGTTAACACTGTGACTGCAACTGTTGCTTCTCAAACAGTCGCACCGTCGGTGAAGGATCAGATTGAAGCAACTGACCTCTCCATCTTGCCGGCATCAGATCAAAATCAGGTTAGGGCCCTATTGCATAGGTTCAGTGGAGTTTTTGCTTCCTATGAAGGAGATCTGGGTTGTACCAACCTCATTTCTCATAACATTCCACTGGTTGATGACATCCCGGTTCGACAGCGACACCGGCGCATCCCACCCTCTGAGTATGAGGTAGCTAAGGCTCATATCAATCAGCTGTTAGAAGCACAGATCATCACCGAGAGTTGCAGCCCCTATGCTTCCCCCATAGTTTTGGTACGGAAAAAGGACGGTAGTCTGCGCATGTGTGTTGACTACCGTCAGCTGAATGCTAGAACTCGTAAGGATGCATTTCCCCTCCCTCGCATCGAGGAGTCCCTTGATGCACTGGCAGGAGCCCGCTGGTTCTCCACTATGGATTTAGCCAGCGGGTACAACCAGGTTCCTGTTGATGTTGGTGATCGTGCTAAGACGGCTTTTTGTACACCCTTTGGCCTGTTCGAATGGACTCGCATGCCCTTTGGGCTCTGTAACGCTCCTGCAACCTTCCAAAGGTTAATGGAGCGTCTTTTTGGGGATCAACAGTGTCAGACTTTGTTACTGTACCTTGATGACATTGTAATATTTTCCTCTTCAGTCTCCCAACATCTTGAACGCTTGGAACTTGTCCTGGGTCGTTTACAGAAAGAAGGCCTTAAGGCCAAGTTAAGCAAATGTGCCTTCTTTAAACAGGAGGTGGGCTACTTAGGCCATGTCATTTCAAGTCAGGGGGTGGCTACAGATCCCAAAAAGATTGAGGCAGTGGCCAACTGGCGCTGTCCTAGTACTGTCTCTGAGGTGCGCTCTTTCTTAGGCTTCGCCAGTTATTACCGGCGGTTTGTGGAGGGATTCGCCAAGCTGGCAGCCCCCCTCCATAAGTTGGTGGCATCGTTGGGTGGTACCAAGTCCAAACGGGGTTCAGGCCAGAACGTTGAATCCCGGTGGTCGGAGGCTTGTCAGCAAAGCTTTGAGGGCTTGAAAAAGAAGCTTACCACCGCCTCTGTCCTTGCCTATGCTGACTTTAGCTTGCCGTTTATTTTAGAGGTGGATGCCAGTTATAGTGGGTTGGGGGCAGTCCTGTCCCAAGAGCAGGGTGGGAAAGTGCGCCCCATTGCATATGCCAGCCGGGGTCTGAGGCCCACTGAGCGCAACATGTCCAACTACAGCTCTATGAAGCTGGAGTTTCTTGCGCTCAAGTGGGCCATGACCGAAAAATTTAGGGAGTACTTGCTGGGACACCGCTGTGTGGTTTACACAGATAACAACCCCTTAAGCCACCTGTCTTCAGCAAAACTAGGAGCCTTGGAACAGCGTTGGGCTGCGCAGCTGGCTTCCTTTGATTTTGAGGTGAGATACCGCTCTGGTAGGCAGAATCGTAATGCCGACGCCCTTTCCCGACAACATCCCACGGACCCCCCTGGCCTGGCAGACTTTGTTCAGGGTACAGATCTGCCGAGTTCACTGCAACAGGCTTTGGAGTCCCAGCCCAGAATCCAAGTTACCCAGGCAGCTATTACAGCCCTGCCTGGGCATAGCATGTTGGAGGTGCAGTCCATGCAGGAAGCTGACCCCACATTCAAAGAGGTTTTTACATACTGGAGAAAGAAAGTACGACCTAGCCCTGACGAGCGGAGACTCCTGTCCAAGTCTGCATTAGTTCTCCTGCGTCAGTGGGACCGGTTGGTGGAGAGGGACGGTGTTATGTATCGTAAGGTATTCCGTCCAGCAGGTGAGGAAGAGTGTTTTCAGCTGCTCCTCCCTGACAGTCTGCGAACAGATGTCTTGACCCAGTTGCATCATGAACATGGTCACCAGGGCACCGAACGTACCCTAGAGTTGGTTAGGAGGCGGTGTTATTGGCCCGGGATGTCCACTGATGTAACTCGTTGGTGCCTCGAATGTGAGCGTTGCCAGGCCGCCAAAGACACCAAACCCCTTGCCCGTAGTTTCATGGGGCATCTGTTGGCCTCGCGGCCACATGAGGTGCTCGCTATGGATTTTACTGTGCTGGAACCATCTCGATCGGGTGTAGAGAACGTTTTGGTCATAACTGATGTATTCAGCAAATATTCATTGGCCATTCCCACCAGAGACCAACGCGCATCCACTGTGGCCCAGGTACTTGTGGCTGAGTGGTTTTATAAGTTTGGCGTGCCGGCCCGTATCCATTCGGATCAAGGTAGATGTTTTGAAGCAGGCCTCATTCAGCAGCTGTGCCAGCTCTATGGGATTGAAAAATCCCGCACTACCCCTTACCACCCGGCAGGAAATGGCCAGTGCGAGCGTTTTAATCGCACTTTACATAACCTCCTCCGTACCCTGCCGGTGACCCGTAAAAGGGATTGGGTAGCCTGCCTTCCGCAGTTACTATTCTGTTATAATACCACCCCGCACACAGTGACCGGAGAGTCTCCCTACTTTTTGATGTTCGGGCAAGAGCCACGCCTGCCGATTGATTTCTTGTTGGGCACCGTGCAAGAGCCCATCGCAGGTACAGTTCATGACTGGGTGCGCGAACATCAGACCAGGCTGCAGGTGGCCTTTGAGGGAGCCAGAGGCCGTCTGCAGGCCGCAGCACATAAGAGAAAAGAGAACCATGATCGTCAAGTTCATGATGCGCCACTGGGGGAGGGCCAATTGGTCTATCTCCGCGACTATAGTGTAAGAGGCCGACATAAAATCCAGGACCTGTGGAGCCCAGTGGTGTACGAAGTTGTCAAATCCCCCCCGGCTGGCCGAGGAGTGTATACCATCGCGCCGGTGACTGATCGCAGTAAGGTAAAGCATGTACATCGCAGTCTCTTGAAGGCACGCTTAGGGGTAAACTCGGTGGCGTGCCCCTCCCAGACTGACCCATTGGTCACCAATACTGCTTTGGAGGAGGGAGAGACTGACTGTGACCTGGTACTCCTGGCCCCAAATTCTGCGTTACCCCTTGCGGAAGTATCAGTGGCTACTCCTGCCCACTTAGGTGCCGGGCCTGCGCATCCTTTGTCCTCAGCTGACGAATTACCAGTGGCACGTCCTGTTATGGTGGAACCCCCTACCATAGCCATCAGCAGGCCAGTGACTTCTACATCTTCACTGGACAGTGAGCCTAGCACTAGTGATACGGCCGTACGTCGTTCCACACGGACTACGGCGGGCCAGCATTCCAATATCCATCATTTACCCCAAGCGGCATCCAGTGCAATTTCTGCCTTCTTTCGACCCTGGAATCCCAACAGTGAGCCTTAACGGTCACATCGTCGGGACGACGACTGAAAAAGTGGGGTCAGATTGTGGTGGCTCGCATGGGCAGAGCCCTGCGTAACAATTAAGGCACGCACGGCCAATGGCTTTGCATAGTCACGTCTTAAAACAGGATGCAATGTTTACGGTGGAAGACGCCTCAATCTTGTTCCTCGCACTTCCGGCTACGTCCCGTCGACCGGTGTTTTGGTATGTCTTTCCACTCTCTCCTACTCTCGCTTGTTTTTGTAGTAGTAATGTGATCGATCATTCTTGCTATTTATGGCTTTGTAGCACCCTACCTGTCGCTGGCCTTACTTGGCTCTGTTCGTTGGATTGTGCCGGTTGAATGCTTGCATCCCGTGTTGTTGGGTGATATTCTGAACCGAAGAGCTAGCTGGAGCCAGCGAGTGTTTTGGCCTGGGAGGGAAACAGCTGATTTCCTGGTAGGTAGCAACTTTGAGTCGTGCTTCGTTACTGTTTGCTTTATGGCTGACTATAATTGTGTATTTTATCATGTTTTGTAGATACCGTGGGTTTGGGGATAGCGACCACTGCTGTTTTGCCACACTTTATCTTCACGACGAGCACTTCGTTTGCGTTTGTAACGCGCTGACCGTGAAGACGCCGACAATTCATTTTAAAGGGCTAAGTGCCAATTGTCTTTTGTCTGTGTGTTCGTGAATGTGTGTTTGTGAATGTTTGTGCATTTTACCGTGTGCATGTAGAGTGTTGGTGTGGGTTCATTGTTGAATGTGCATGTATGGTTTTCTTTGTGTTGTGTGTTCGTTTACTTTGTTTTGATTTTGGGGTTCTACACTGGCAGGAGGCATTGGGTAGCATAGCTGTGGATTGCTAGTGCTTGTGTTACGGCCTTCTTAACTTTAGCTTTTCGTTTGTATTTGTGTTCTGTCTGTCTGTTATTCTTTTGGCTTTGATTTATTATTCTTTCTTTATTTTGTGTTAGACATTGGTGGGAGGCTTTTGTACTGCTGTGGATCATCAGTGATCCCTGTTGTGTGTCTACCACAAGTCTTTTTGGGTTTGTTCTATTATTTCGTTATTTTGTGTTAGACATTGGTGGGAGGCCATTTGTACTGCTGTGGATCATCAGTGATCCTTGTTGTCTGTCCACCTCAAGTCTCTTTGGGTTTAATTGGTTATTTTTCTATGTTTTGTGTTTAACATTGGTGGGAGGCCTTTTGTTACACTGCTGCGGATCACCATTGATCCGTGTGGCTGGCCAACCACACCTTATGACAATTGTTGTATTTCTGTCTGTTTGTGTGTTTGTGAGTGTAACCCTCATCCACTCATTTCCCTTGTTCTCCTGTTTGCCTCCAGGTGCTGAGAGCCCAAAGCAGGGAAGACTATCTCCTCATCCAGGTGGTGGTGTCCCCCTATTGTGTGCTGTGCTCACGTGTGCATCTTGAACGTGTGCTGCCTTTGGCCTTTGCGGTGCTGTGTGTGTGTGACCACGTGTGAGTGTACTTCTGGGATTCCCTCCCCCATTTGACTTGATATGTCGTCCCCCTGCCGGTAAGCCTCAGCCCTGCGATTAACTACCTCCCCTGTCCTCTGTATGGTATGAATGAGAAGTGTCTTGTCTATTGTTTATAAAATAACTCATTGTGATTAATAAAATATAAATTATTATTGGAACCACGTCTCTGTTGCAGTTAGTAACGAGCCTGTGTGCTCTGCATCTGATTTTGGGGTGATATAGATACTTCTCTAGGTGCAAGTCCTAGAGTGGCGTAGTCTGGCATTACATAGCTACCACTACAATCGGAAGTGACTGAGCATCATTAACTTTGAAAATTTGTTTCATTTTGTATTGTTATTTCTTGGGAAACTCCACAGTAATGGTAAACGAAAGTGTTACAAGAGATTGAATCGTTCTAGGATGTCACTCTTTGCTCAGGATTTAGCAGTACTGCTATTTGGGCGAGAGACTCATGCCTGCTTCATGCCTTACAGGCAACGGAAGCCAGAAAGAGCCTTTGGATGCAGAGGAGTTGAACGTTCTGAAGTGGAGCAATGCTACAATTAAAAAGGCCTTAAACATTCGATTTGCACAAGAGAGTACAAAACACTTCAGGACTTGCATCTTCCTCTGACAGGACTAAGGACCCTGCAAATTTCAGCCTGGCATTCTAGTGGAGGTGTTTTGCTTGACTGACCAGTTTCATCGAAAACAGTAATATTTCCTCCCGCCCCCAGTGTCCCTATCCGCTATTGCAACCTTGCAGTTTCTGCAGGAGACGATTGCTCCTTGTTTACATCTCGAAGTGTGAGACGCGTATGGAACAAGAAGAACCACGCTTGCAATTTATATATTTATATATAGCCAATATATGTATAAATATACACGATAAAGCTGTAGGGGAAGCTCTGCAGAGAAATATGCAAGCATAAAACGAGCTAAAACGAAAAACGAAACCAGAAATGAAATCGCCAATCCTGCATAGTTCCCCTTTAGAATGTTTGAATTTGACACATGTGTGGTACAAGGAATCTTGCTGCTCTGCGTTATTTGCGTCTTTCATTGTGTCATGCGCAGTGTGACGGGTTAACAAGTCTGTTATGTTTTGCATGTTCTCGGGTTCAGTTCCCATGCGATGAAGTTACACATGTTAACACATTAATAATGCCATGTTGTTATCCACCTTATTCCTTAACCCGGAAATATGCATCGTTGCGATGGTTACGATACTGTTTTCAACTTCCGTTCATTCTGTTAACATGTGCGTTCTCCGTAGCTAACTAGATTATGCCTCAACTTAGATTTCTTTCGAAATGTTGACAATTCTGCCCTCAACATGTATATACTACATCATATATAACCAATATAAAATAGAAAAGTTTACTTTTATATGCGTTATGATATGTTAAGCACCGTTAACCGTCACGTTAAAATAGATACAATGCAGCTTCGCCGGAAATAGAAAACCGTTTCGGTGTCATGGCGACCCCCATTGTTGGCTGCGGAATATCGTGGATACTCTTTAGTGTAGGGTTTCTCAACGGGGGCGTTCGGACAGTGTTGGGGGGCGGTGTGGACGAGGCAGCATAGAGGGGGGCGCTCGGGCACAAATAGGGAGCGTGAATCACTGTTATTCATCTCAACTTTCAAGTACCTGACAGCGACTACACATACAGTGTTCATTTGAATTTTGATTAAAACAATGTCTTTGTACAAATTATTGACTTAATGTCAATGCTACTAGTTGTTTCTCAAACTATGGGCCGCTGACCGGCACCGGTCCGCAACGTGAACACTGCAGGCCCACGGAGCCACAGAGTGAAATTATTCCCGGCGCTTCGTCTGACTTGCAATTGATCAAGCAATCGCCGACCAATAGAAAAAGAAAACATACCTTTCTGCAACCAGGAAATACTCGCTAATTTGGCGTCTTCAAACATACAGGCATGCAATTAAGTGGTGGTATGAGCGTGCATTCAATGCATGCATGTGCGCGTTTACGCGAGAGAAACTGAAACTACTCGATAACGTTGGTAGCAAAGCTCCGCCGCAACCGGTTGGAAGGCTATTTAATTATGTAACAACATTTAATAGAACGAAGTGGATTCTTCCAACGTCCATAAAAACAGAGCAGTGACTACAGTGTCGCATTGTGCATTGTTCGGGCAAATTTGAATATAACATGGCCAAAAGCTATTGAAGCATATCTTCCTGTTAAACTCCAAATAGTGACTTATGCCTATCTGCTCCGCCATTTACCATATACAAAGCTGGTGTTGTGTTTCCTGAATCCTTACATTCAGGCATTTGAATGAAATGTTATTAAAAACCATGTCCATTTTTTCCATTTGCCTACCTGTGTATGATGCTTGCATGAGGTAAACATCCAAAAACAATGGCACCCATATAATTGCTGTTTTGAGAAGTATTTTTCCATGCAAGCATTATGCAACCATGCAAAAGCAATGCAGCTATTGTATTTATTTTATGACCACCGAAAAAATATTTTAGAGTTTAGAGCATTTTAATCTAGGCTACAAACGTAGCAGGTTAATTTTAATTTTGATTAGCCTATGCCAAAGTTGTTTTGCGTTTAAATAGCCTTATTCACTCATTTTGTTCAGAGTGAAGACAATCAAAGTCCCAATTCAAACCATCATCATTACTGTTTAACGATTTACAGTACGATTGGCAGCTATCTATTTTTTTCTCTCGGTGTTCAATTTGATTAGCCTGATGACGTCATACTCAATTCTTGTCAGAATATGAGTCTGAAACTGCTCCATTCAGCTGCAATTATGGGGCGTGATTCAACCGATACAGGGCGGGGGGGATAGCTCTGCACTCATTGGATAGACCAAACCAAACAGAACAAGTTATTGGCTGTCAGTATCTGTGAAATCTAAGACAACGAAATATGTAGCAGGGTAGGCTATATGGAAAACATCCTCCTTCGTTTTTAAAAATAATTCCTTCAAACTGTATGCAATGAACAGCTGGGGAAGTGTGTGTCGTTCACCCAACTAGCAAACAGACATTTTTAAACAAACGGGAACAACATCACCCAAACATGCTGTTTTAACTTGGTGAAAGTGAAACTGAAGTTTTCCCACATATCCACGTTGGTCTAAGGCTGCGTTTACACTGCCAGTTTGAAGTGACCCAAATCCGATTTTTTGCTCTCATGTGGCACGTATCCGATCTGTGCCACGACAGTGTAAACAGAAAAAAAACACATGAATTCCGATCTCCTCAGATCGGATACAGGCCCCTTTCGTATGTGGTTTTAAATCAGATATGGATCGGATTTGTGTGCATGTGTCTACAGTCTAAACAGACAAATCGGATATTCCAGTGCAATGCGTCCCACACGTCATTAATCTGTGACAATTTTGCGCCTGGTGACGTTAGGTTACAATTCCAAGGTGACGCTCTGGCGGACAAGGAGCGTGTTAAAAGTTGCCCTATTTAATACTTTGATAGACTATTACGTTTCCGTAGACCATGTATTGAGAATAAAACATTTGTAGCCTACCTAATTATCTACAATCGTAGGCCTATAGCCATCCAAATATGAATGGTCTACTGTAAATAGCCTACAACCCAGGCGCGTAGGAACCGCGGGGGTCGGGACACCCCCAATGTTGGACCCCCTCCCGAAAGAAAAACGCTGCAAAGTACAGATGTTGTTGATTACTTAGCTCAATTATATCCTCCTGAGTTACGGCCCCATAACTATAGCTATCGCTGCGCATCGGAGGTCTTTTACATTGTGTTTTAAGAATGTTTCCCGAAACGAAGCCCGTCTCAATAATGCAGCATGGAGCACTTCCTCACTCCTCTCTTAGTCCAAATATTTAGTGTACGGCAGGGCTATTCAATTAGTTTGTAATAGGGGCCAGTTCATGAAAAGTATGACAACTGAGGGGCCGGAGAAATACCGCTTGAAATATGAGTATTAGGCCTACGTACAAATGCAGATACAATAAACTACAACAGCACCAATATGGGTGTTCAAATGTTGCATTTTGTAAATGCATATCAGATTCCGTCCCTTATTAGACATTCTCGGATAATATCGTTTTTTGGTGGTTATTTGTGTTTTGGGAATATTTCTGCCACCACAGGCCCAGACTACCACAGTGGTAGGCCAACATTGGGAAGGTGACACTGGATCTATATTGCTAATATGTTGCATTTTGTAAAAGCATAAATATTTTGTGGTTATTTTGTTGTATTTGTGTTTCGGGAATATTTCTGCCACAGGCCCAGACTACCACAGTGGTAGGCATTGGGAAGGTGACACTGGACCTGCATTGCTATGGCTAATATGAAATCTGTGTTAACATTAACAGCAATGGAATCTGAGCTTTGCGCAGTAACTGCTTGGTCCATACAATTTCCAATGGGCACAAACAGGTTTCAAACAGTGTTTAAATGAATTAAATGTGCGTAATCGGTCGCATATGTAACTCTTCTCAACATACATTTAACGTTCCCACCATTTAAATTGGATGAACGTGTTCACAAATCAATGTTACTTACAGTGGACTTGACATCAAGGCGATGGATGTGTATTAGTTTCACACTGAAACTATTTGCGTGGTGCAACCCGTTAAAATGTTAGTAGCTTATAATACTCCAACGTAGTGGCAATTTACGTTGAAACTAAGCTAAGATGGGACTTATGTTCAACTCGGTCAAAACGTTACGTGCAATTGGCTGAGGTGCAGTGCCTGCAGGACTTCAGAGCGAGTGAGAGCATGCAACAGAACTGATGCCACCAAAGTTAAACTTTTAAACCGACTCCTATTTCCTCCAATAGCTACATTACGAGTGGCAAATGTTTTCGCGAGGATCTGCTTGGACTTGAGAGGCACACTACCGGTGAGATTTCATGCACCAAAAATGCTTCATGCTTTGAGGAAAACAGCTTGGATTCGGCGCTCGTCAACATGTTGGTGACGCTGCGTAAAAACGAAGCAATAACGCACCTCTTTGTATAATATCCAGTAACAAAGTAGCCTATAAACGGCAACGCACCACACAGAACATTATTTATAGGCGCTACTCGCAGTGTAGCCTATCACTGCACCTCCATTATCGTGTTGCACCAGCTATTTACATCTCTACCGATCATAAGGATTTGCTCATATATAACATCAGCCAACACTTCAAGGGCCACTACAAAGTATCTCGGGGGCCGGATCCGGCCCGCGGGCCGCTAATTGAAGAGCCCTGGTGTACGGCCTTCTTTCATTCTTTTCGAAATAGTTAAGAGGATAGCCTATTGTGGGTGAATACAGTAGTCTACGATAGCCTAAATATAGTCTTATGGCTGTCGCTTTTAAATGTAGGCTTATCACTTGCGAAATCGGACGTGGCACATAGCCTAATTATCTGGTTACCTGGATTTAGCAAGTCCATACACTTTATTCATCCTATTATAGGCTATGCTTTTAAAATTAAATGTGTAACAATTTGCCCCTTATTATAATCTACACACTGTCACGACGCACATAAGGTTACGGGCGGATATGAGCAACCGAAGGCCTCGGTTGACTTAAGATAAACGGGCAGAATGCCTGTTTACAAACTAGGCTACGTAAAACATGCAACATTATCTAACAAATGAAAAAACACAAATGAAAGATGAATAGGCTACTCACTGTATTTTGTCACAAATTAAGCAATGAGCTCGTTCGTGGCCACCTAGCGCGCAACTTACGCGCTGAGGTGAAGGCCCGACAAATAGGCTACTAATTAACACAAAGCTTCATAATGCACAAACAAACACCCCCTCAAAGTTCAGTGTCCATAGGCTACGTCCAAACAATAAACATAAGAAGCCGACAGTCAAAAACGACAACGAGATCTCCCAGACACGAAAAACAATGTTTATCTCACAGTTTGTTGAGTATCGTCAACACTGATGCGCAAGGCAATCTCAGCTTTCGTGTTCGTTAGCTGTATTCCAATGAGAAAAATCCACAAGGAAATGGTCACGGCAATGCAGCATACAGGAATCTTTTAACCACGTTACTTTGTTGAGCTGGCTGCATACAGGTAACAATAGCCACAGCGCGCTCTCCCTGCGTCTCCATTTAAACTAAGGGCAAACCCATTCATTGTGCCCAAAACGCGCATCCATCTGTCAGCTGACATACAATTTACTTAGATGGCATATGAAAAGTCAAGAAGAAGAAACATATTTTCATTTAAGCAACGTTTATGCAACCACGTAAAGGGAAGCATTGGGGGAGTCAGTTGTCCTACAGACTAGCTGTGTGTGTTTTCAGGGAAGAAATGTGTTCTGAACAGCCTATGTGCAGATGTTCTTCCCAGTTCCAAATAGGTTAAGAAAAAGACTGAAATACATATTTTCAAAGCGGCATCTTACAGAGGGCCATTAAAACTTCAGCAATAGGTTTTGTTTATCTCTTATGTGACTTATAATTCGCCCCCTTTATTTATTAATATAAAAAAAATGCGCGCGCAACGGAACTCATTCTTGTCCCCCCCAATGCTTAGGTCTACTACGTTCCTACGCGCCTGCCAACCAGAGATATTAAGCAAAAAAGTGCCAAATTCAAGCATCGCGATTTGTAGGCTATTAGCCTATTTTTTAAAACTGCAACTGCAGTTCTGTTTGTTAAACTTTGCTTCGTGAAATTTGAATGGGTAGACTTCAATCACATGTCGTTCATTTCGTCAGTCCCTCGATCTGTTTCAAGTTAACATGAGTGCCATTTGATTTATAGGCCTATAGTCACAGCAAATGCAATTAAATGAAAATAAAAAACATGACCTAGACCTGTGCGGGTTAGTTGCATAGACAGTGAAAGAGTTAGTTGTAACACCCGTCACTGGCAAAATTAACTGATTTTATCGCGCATGTTGCGAGCAATTATGATTGCGAGTTATGGATTATTTTTATGTGCCGCGATCACACCCAATGAAAGTTAACACAGCAACTTCAAATATCAGTGTTGGACCAATTGCTTCAGACATGTAAGAAATAAGCAGTTCATCAACTATATTAACAGGTTTTATCAAGTCGATAGGACCAAAATAAGCCTATTTAAAGGTTATTGTGAGCTAGCATAAACCGTATGGTTTGCAATGGCTAATCACTCATACAACTAGCTTTTAACAGTCATACATTTGGACCTTTTTTTGTTGATTATATATGAAAACAGATGTTCTTTGTTTAAGCCAGCAGTGTTTTGTGTTAAAATATGTTATAGGATTCACGATTTTAGCACTGTTACAACCATGACGCTATACTGTTACAACTGTAGCCTACCGCACTTTTTAATGGCTGCGTAGGTTGGAACAAAGGTACATGTCACTGTTAAGTTAAGTTATTAACAAACTGCAACATATTTGTTACATTCTGTTTCAACTTTCATGGAGTAGAGATGTATGACTCTGTTCTGGTCAAGTTTCACTGCTCTCAAGGCTATCGTCTTTGTGTAAAGCTAGTTTGAACTGAGAAAATAAAAAAGTGTTACGATTGTGCTGGTTCTCCCCTACAAGAAACTTTTAGCCCATGCGCATGCGGGCCATTTCAAGTGTCTGGCAAATGTAAACACACATGATCGGATTTGGGTCACTGGCGAAAGTAGATGTAAACATGCAATCAAAAAAATCGGATATGAGCACAAAATCGGAATTGAGCATATCCGATCTGCAGTCTAAACGCAGCCTAAGTGTTCAGAAATAGTTGTGTGAATCCGTGATAAAACCTCCGTTTCAATAGCTAAGATAAACGAAAGGCCCAACTGCATGAACAAATTATGCATTCATAGCGTTTCTGTTGCAATCAAAATCAACCTAAGCCAACACGGTCTCACACCCAACTCGTCGAACGAGGACGCATGCAGTCGTGAACGTCCCTGCTGTTCATCTGTCAATCATCGCGTAAAGCCCGCCCTGACAACGTGATTGGTCCGAACAGATCTGTATCTCGAATAGTAGCAACTGAACGGAGCAGTGCCAGACCGAAGTTCCCTGCAGAAAAAGAATGGAGGCGGGGCTAAACTTCGGTCTGGCATCCAGGCTACAATTTGATGACTTACGATGAAAATCCTGTAGATGGCGCTTGTAAATCGAACTGAAATCTTCTAGTTTGCCTTAATGTTACGACATATCTTCTTTTCGTCCATCTATGGTTTTGGTCTACTTTTCTACCTCGTGCAGGAGCAGACATGAAGCTGATTTAAGCCTCGTTTGAATAAACGAGGGCAAGATGCAGCTAACTTGAGTTAGAGTTACTTCACCCCATAACTCCACCCACTTCACATTTCTGAAAAAGGCTTTTAAACTGGGCGAAACGTTCTGAAATTTGGAGAGGGAGTGCAGCACTGCTGCAACCAATCAACCATGGTGATTTCGAGTCAATCTGGGATTGAGTGCTGCAGACAATGGCTTATCACAGGTAGGCTAATCAGGGTAGCAGGTGTTGGGGCGTTTCAGTCCCAATTTGTAACGACCCGGTGACGTAGTGTTAAGGCCCGATCACATTATAGACGGCATGCGCTGCGCTCACCGCTAGGTTGCTCTTGGTTGAGATAACGTTCTACGATTTTTGTTGTTGTTACCGCTCCTATTTCTATGGTTACTGCTGGGCTCCGCGCAAAAGACCATTCACTTACAGCGCGCCGCGGTCAAAGTTGAACATGTTTCAACTTTGACCGCGGCAAGCGCAACAGCGGCAAAGCCCATTGAAATGAATGGGTTTCATAGCGCATGCCGCCTGTAATCTGATCGGGCCTTTAGACTAGAAGTGCAGGACAACGTCAGCATTCCAATAGTATTTTGGACCAACATGCCATGGCATGTTTCAAACTGGAGTATGCGCGGAGAGCAATATCTCCAATACAAAATCAGACGAAATGTTTTGTCTTTTGCCGAGAAACACAATTTTTGTCAATATTAACCCTGGTAATAGTACAGTTCACCACTTATGAGTATTTTCAATCAATCAACAGCTCAAAAAAACTATTTTAGGGTGCAGTGACCCTTGAATGGAACGGCTTCAGCCTGAAGTGAAAGTATACGCTAGTTCAAGCCAGGCTATTTCTGTTGAGCGCCGCCTTGTTTAGTGAGGTTGATGGAATACCCCCAGGGAGACTCTGGCGATGTCACTTTGCGTGGTCACACAGTATCAGCAACCCATGTTGACTGGTACAACAACAAGATGGAAACAGGTCGTGGCATACCACTTTGCGAGTGATTCATCTAATGGTGCGGTATACAAACCAATTGTCACAGAAATAATAGGCCGCGTTCAGACTGCAGACGAATCTGATTCAAATCTGATTCCTTCTCATATCCGATTTTTAGGGCTGACTGTTCACACTGCCTTTAGCAAGTGTCCAAATCGGATATGGCTCTGTTCAGACTGGGTCACATCAGTAACAGATCTGACAGGTTGCTGTAGCAACGAAAACAAACATTTTTGTCATCAGGAGGAAATACTTGCCAATTTGGTGTGATTAAACAGGTATCCGCCGCTCATTCCGACATACCAGCACTCCGACATTGACGTCCAATTGTCGTAGTGGAGTCATGTCTCCTTATGGGAAAAAGTCCCACCACTCCGACATTTTTTTTTTTTCATGGTCGCAGTGGCGGTATTTAACTTTTTTCCCAAACAACGTGCCATTCCGACATGAGGTAATTAATAGGCTATTAATGTTACAGTTATTATTTTGCTGTCACTCGTCTGTTTTATGGCCTAGAAGGTTGTATTTGGTATCTGTGGATAGCTCTAGCTCTCCTCTTTTATCTGACATGCAAGCCATATCTTTTTGACCACTGTTTCACGAGTAAATCAAACGAAATAGCGGTAGCCGAAGCTATATGACATTCTTATTTGTTTGTCACTTCGTCTGTTTTTATAACACAAAAGGATCGATGTGTTTGGTATCAATGGAAAGCTCTGTTTCTCCTCTTTCATTTGATATGCGTGTCATGTCTGTGCGATGCCTGGTCCCGGAGTAATTCAAGCGAGAGCAGTGGCTGCGTGGGTGAACGCAGAGCAATATAGACTGTAAATATGATATACTTTGATTTAAATTCATGATTTTATTTTATTGTCATACTTGATCGTACAGACACGTGTCTAGTCTCGTTGGAAAGCCCCGGTTCTGCTCTTTCATGCAATATAGGTCTCATCTCGCTGTGGCTAATAATCGCGGAGCAATGTAACAGAGAAGAATGGGTGTGTTTTTTGCGTCCGTCGGGCTCATAGGGTCCGTTAAATTGACTTGGAAAAAAATAGGATTTGTAAACTGTCGGAATGGGGGTACTAAAATGTGTCGGATTGGCAGCATGTCGAAATAGCAGCATGTCGAAATAGAGGCATGTCTAAATGGAAGCATGTCGTAGTGGTCGCATGTCTGAGTGGCAGCATGTAACCGATTAAACATAGAACAATACAACTAGGTGAGTGTTCATTGAATGCATGCATGCGTGTGTGCATTTGCGCGACAGAAACCGAAACTAATCGGTGGCAAGCTCCGCTTCAAACTGTTGGAAGGCTATTTAATTATTTAACGGCATTTAATAGAACAACGTGGATTCTTGCAACTTCCATAGAAACAGAGAAGAGACTGTATAATGCACTATTTAGCATTGAGTATTGTTAAGTCACGTATAATATAACATGGTCAAAAGACATAGCCGTAACGTTGGCCCACAATTCGAAATAGGTGGGCGGTGACGCGCGTCACGCCACGGACAGTCAAATCCGATCTGAGTGTTTGGAGCTGTTCAGACTGAGACGCATCTGTCCATATCCGATACAAATGCGATATGAAACTACCTCCTGGATGTGGTTTTCAAAAATCGGATTTCATGTGACCTGTCACTGTTCAGACTTCAAAAGTGACATCCGATTCAAATCGGAATGGGCTAAAAATCGGATTTTGGCTGGCAGTCTGAACACAGCCATAGAGGGCTGAATCTCTAGGGCTGCACGTAACTTGCATTACAACCGACATGGGAAGCCCTAATCGAGCAATGTGGAAAGCATTTGGGATATATCTTAACACAACATCAGTGCCACATCCGTCTTCACCGGCCAGAAAACTGCACTTCATGCCAGATGTCCCACATCTTATCAAAAACCTTAAAAGCGTATTCACACCTGCCTTGTTTAGTTCGATTAAAACGAACTCAAGTTCGTTTCTTGCTTGGTTCGGACCTTTTTGACTGGTGTGAATACAATCACTCGAACTCTGGTGCGGACCAAACAAGCGGACCGAGACCCAGCTGAGGAGGTGGTCTCGGAGCGATTCCTATCGAACCCTGGTGCGGTACGTTTATGGTGTGAAAGCAGCCCGACCTCGATCCGACCCAGTTGCAGAAATCTACCTTTTTTGGATTTGACGAGCTCCCGTAGTTTTAGCGCATTATGGGAAATGTAGGATAGGTCCGTGACGCACAACAGCTGTAAGCAGCAGTGGGCTAACGTTTTTTTGGCAACAATAATTTGATTTTGCATCTCCTACCCGTTCCGTCTTCCGTAGGCCTGCTGTTAGCGTGTTGGACACACATGATGAGAGCTCTTCTCAGCTGTTTTGCTGCACGTCTTCGTCGTTGCAAAATTACGAGCATGATATTGTTAAACTTGCATCAAACGGTCTTGACGCTCAAGCACTTCTGCAAAGCTGTAATTGTATAAACTATATTGCTAGGATAATAACGAGTACAGTACGCAAACATAGTATTTACGTGGGCCAACTTTGACTTTGGCTTCCTATTCTTCACCCCACCTACACGTTTACCAGCCAATGGTTGAACGACCATGGCACATGTGCTTTTGTTTATAAATTCTGGTCCGGTTGCAATTAATCACAGTGTGAAAGCGAATCGCACTAAAAAGAAAAAAAAAATGGTCCGGACCAAAGCAAGTGAACTAACGGACATTCCTGGTGTAAATACGCCCTAAAAGTGCCCTGGGGCCTCATTTATAAAACTTTGCGCAGGATGTACGCCAGAAGATGGCGTGCGCTCAAAACTCAGAAAGTGCGTGCAAACAGAAATATTCTGATTTATAAAACCGTGCGCACGCACGTTCCACGCCAATTTCCCTTTATAAATCAAGCTCTACTCTACATTTGCGGCACCTGTGCGTACCTCAAGACACACCCATAATTGCTTATAAATATTCAGCGAAACGCCCTTAATGAATATTGATGTCTGTGGACAACATGCCAAAAACAGCGGGAAAGAAAAAAAACGCAACTTCATTGACTGTTTGTGGGTTCCTAAATGGCGTGAGCCGCCACCGTTTCAGCGGATATCCACTGTCACCTACAACATAACTTGAATGAGTAAAGGGTAAATGTTTAGAAATGGTCGAAAAATTGTTACAAATTCTGTTAGGATTTACACACAGGATTTAAACACGACTCGCCCGCACCTACAGTAGAAGCCACCATCGCGCACAACTCCAGCATTCAGTCTGCGCCCAACGCTGCCACAGTATGTCTCAATATGAATCAGGCCAACATTTGTGAGCAACATGTCCGTGTCACATATATAACTTGGACATTGAGGGAATGAAAATGCTTCCTGTTAACAAAGGCACATTTATTTTCACTCGGTGCTCTTATAGCAACATGATTGCAGTCAATAGCACGGATCACAATTGGGAAATTAGACTTTGCTGCGTTTTTATTTGCCTGTTCACCGTATAAGGAAAGTTGATGTAGTTTGGTGATGAAGCAGTTACATCTCCTAACACGTCTGGCAAAATTCGGCTGAAGGTTGGCTATCCCAGTCCGGTCAGCCAGTTCTCGATTCAGCCAGTGGCAAGAAAGCCGATGCAAGTCAGCACTTACTGTATATAGCCTACCATTTGCAAGCTAACAAGCAACATGTTTGAGCCTTGATGTATTATTGACAAATAACAAAACATGCATGAAAGCCATAAGTGGATAATTAACAAAACATACATAGGCATAGCCTGCATGTCTTTCTCCCATCAAATAAGATGGCATTTTTGACGGGCGCACGAAACAACAATCAACCACGTTTTAGATTTTAAACAGGATTAGGTTAAGGCAGTTATGTCATTGATGCGCGTCATTGCGCGATGTTATGCTTGTGTTAAACTTCAATTAATGAACCAATTTCGGGTCGTTGTACCTGTTTCCTCCTGAGGTCGCAGTTTCTGCTTTTCCCTTTTTTGTGCGTACGCATGGGTCAGAGCTTGCGTGGAGGTGCGCACATTTTCCCGTCAAGTTCACTTTTTATAAATACCAAAGCTTGCGTAGAACAAGGCGTACGCATTCTTTTGTGCGTACGCATCGTTTATAAATGAGGCCCCTGGTCCGGACAGGTTTTTGTAGTTCCCGAAAGCATTCTAACAAGATAGAACCTCCCCTCCAACGAAGTGTCTGTGGCCCCTCTTAAAGACCTGTTGGCTTTTCAGGAGGATATGGCTTTTAAAATTGCCCCCAATCTCACACCAGCTTCCATTGCACCGTCACACTATGACAAGATGAAGGTTGGTCCTGCCCTAAATATCTTCAGTAAGGCAATAAGTGCTGGTTTACAGTATTTAGTGCAGCAGCAGGCATCCCCAGTCCTACCTCACTACCGCATGGTTCCTGGAACAGATGAACCATTGGTTTCATCTTGATCTAAGGGTGTTTTCACACTTGGTCCCTTTCAGCCATCTAAACGAACTCAGATCGATGACTCAGCATTTTTTGCGCATATGTGAACACTCCAAATGTACCCAGACCCCTTTAAAACGAACCGAACTGAGACTACCTTGGGATGTGGTCTCAGTGATTTTTTCTCAGTGATAGTGATTTTTTTTACCCTATTCACCTGTAGTTTATCCGCCTTATATTCAACACATTGGACAAGAGAGGCTTATATATGAAATTGCCCAAGGGATATCACCGGGCACCCTCTTAAATCTTATAAAGAGTTACACCTAGTCTACTACATTCTGCAAAAAAAAAAAAAAAACTTTAACCGACAAAACCAGGTTCACCTAAATTATGGCATTTGGCTGCCGGACTATGTAGCTGTGGAATTAATTTGAACGCGCGGGGGCACCTTCGGCTTCCGATACTGACGCCAGCTCAGCTAATAGGGATGGGCGATATGGCCTAAAATCTATATTGCAATATACATTGCCTATTGCGATATAAAAAATATAATAAAACCATTTCAGATCAAGTTACATAGACCATAAGGAAAGACAGATTTGGGGTTTTCATAAGATGTAACCCAGCTTACAATCGGGCCACCTCCGGTGCTGTCAGCTGAGTTGCGGCATCGGCTCCCTGCTAGAAATTAGGAGCGGGCCGCTTCCGTAAAACCTGCGGCGCAGTCGGCTGACTCGCAGCATCGGCGGAGTCGTGGCAACTGCAATCGGGCCACGTTATTTTGCCACTTGCAGGCATCAACACAACTTTAACAAACAAAAAAAAGAAGAAAAAATGTTTGTTCGTCTACCATTAGGTTAGGCTACTGAAACAAAATGTCAGCCAAAATAAATATTTTTCCGACCAACATTAACATGCAGAATAATCTTGTGTTTACTTGGGATGGGATGGGTGGCCTACATGTAGGCTACAACGTTTTGTTAGCAACAAGTCTGCAAGTAATTTCACTGGCCAATTCAGATTTTTACCAGCATTGACAGGTGACTGCGTTAGCTTAATGCACGATTGCTGTTAACTGGACGCTCGGCTCAGACCCTTTTGCCAGTATGAAGCCGATTTCAACGGTTGCAAGCACGCAATCAGTTCAGGAAGAAGAGGACCCAACATCGCACGCTTGACTTCTGCTCTCGAGAGAAATCACGGTGAACTTGAGGTAAGTCTTGTCTAACATTAACTTAAAAAGCATAAACAATTGAGTTCCCTTAACATTTTACATTAACTCAACATATTTCGAGTTATTGCTGATTAAATGTTGATTATTCTCGATTCGTTTAAATTTTGTTCGTGAAGTTCGTTCTTCTATCCCTCCGATGAAACGAAAAGGAAGATTTTAGAAATGCGATTCAATTAACAAATATTAGTTAGGACAACAACCGATTTTTTTTTTTTATGATATCTCAGTAAAGTAGTGCAAGTTGGGGTAGTATCAAACATTTTCTATGCTATATATAGCCGCAGCCATTTTAAGAATTAAAAAAAGAAAATTGGTCATTACACAAGTTTACTACCGTAATTTCCCGACTATTTACCGTGGCTTATACATTGATTTTGCAAAATTTCTTCAGCTATGAGGTTAATACAGGGGGGCAGTTAATATGGTGTTAATATGGTTTTGTTTCTTTTAACTTGCATAAAACACTGTCCTGCGGCTTATACACAATGCGGCTTATATGTGGGAAATTACTGTACATCCGGCATGTCGGTCGGGGGATTTTGTTCGGTTTTCACAGTCAGCGACTAAATTCCCAGTCAGACAGAAATCATGGGTTGTAGCCGACTGGAATCGCGGCACGCTCCCGTCAAGTAGATTGTTTAATGTAAGGGCCGGTGCCCACCAGACACCTGTGCTGCGCGCCATGACAAGAAAAAAAAGTACTCCATTGTTTTTCACGGCGTAAAGCCCACTAGAAACGTCTATGCGCTGCAGCCGCACGACTAATGGGATCTCTGGTCAATGGTTCATTTTCGGACTAATGAGATGTCGGTCCAATGGTATGGAACCAGTGCCACCAACTGGTCAAAGTTGGAAAACATGTTCATGCCCATAACGTTAGATCCGTATGGATGATTTTGATAAAACGTATATTGGAAACCTCTGACTTTGTCCAAGTCAGAGTAAAGCGACTTTAGGTGCATAGTTTATCCGATTGTCATGAAACTTGGCACTTTGGTGTAGTCCCACGTTCTTGTTAAGGATAGAAGGACATTACGTAGTTGAATTTCCGATGGTGGTTGAACAATCTTTTTTACAAATGTATTAAATTACTTCAATATTATTCATATCATTAAATTGTCCTGTTGAAATTGAAAAATAAACATATTTATTTTATTATTATTATTATTATTTTAAATCTCTAGAAACCTAAACAGATGGCCACCTCGCTCTACTTTCGTTTTCGCATTACGCCTGGCCCTCATCACACCTGAAATCCCTTCCCTATGACTGCCCTACCATCGCTTGCTGTGCTTCCCTGCCTGGATTCCTGGCACACGCATCCTAGCGACCCATTACTTTCCGAAATTACTAATGGACAATTTATTCCCTACACTGTACTATTTGAACTTTCTGATACTACAAATGACTTTACTCTACTGTAACTGACCCTAGGCAGATGGGTAGGGCCCTAGAGTCGTGGATCTGTCCAAGGTTTCTTCCTATATGTATCTCCAATTCTAGGGAGTATTTCATTGCCCCTCATGGGCTCTCTTTGAATGTTAAACACTCTTTAAAGCGCCAGGAGACGTGTAATGCTTTGGCGCTCTATGACTCATCAAAACAAACGTCACTTGCTTGCTTGCCTTTCGCCTGCTGGTGTCTTCAAACATTAAACATGAACATGAAACTTTACAGAAATGTATTATGGAACTTTCCATATTCCTATAAGGTGTTCAGACCAGAATGTATCAAAGGTTAGATATGTTAATACAGTTTTTGGGTGGTTGGTATGGTTTAATAATGTTATTAGTTATGGCGTTAGATCCCCCCGCCATCATTTGCTGCGTTTACATGAGAGCTTTAATTCAGAATAAAACCAAGTTAAATCGGAATAAAAGTTAATTCCGCTTTAAAAGAGACCATGTAAACCCTTATTCCGCTTGAAAATGATTATTCCGAATTAAACTTAATTCCGATTTAAGTGGTTGGTTTATTCCGATGTTAAAGCGGAATTAACTCCCCTCCTTGATCATGTAAACCTTTATTCCGATTAAAAGTTTATTCCGTTTGTTTGGCGCATGCTCGTACAAGGAGGAAGAAGAAGCGCATGCTCGTTTCATGGTTAATTCGGCTCCGTCTTCTTCCCCCCTTCTCCGACAGTCTTCTCCTCCTCAGCTAGCAAACGTGAAGCTTGACAATATTCTCGAGCAGCTGGCTAAATAGTAGGCCTATTATCAGAGTTACTGTGAAACCCGTTTTCATTATGTTATTGTCCATGCTGTAACGTTAACCCGAGATGACAAAAAAGTTGCTAGCCAGCTAAAGTTTGTTTTCTTCCTGTAGACCTTATTAGGCTACGTTCATGCGCCGCCTGTCCAATCGGAACCCTTCCCGACCCCCAGACGTTCAGCAGAATACAATAAAGCGTAATTAACGTATGTTCCATGTAAACGCCAATTCGGAATTATTATTTCCATGTAAACTCGAAGGAGAATATTTTAATTCCGATCTATTTAATTCTGAATAAACTAATTCAGAATTAAAAACATCATATAAACGTGGCCATTGTCATTCTAGCATGAGCCTAACTTACCAGTGTTGAACTGTATTTGTGAAATGGCATTTTTAATGATCTTAGCCTACCATCATGAGCTGATAGACACCTCAGTCATATGCTACAATATTACTCTGATGTGAAGAAACTGTTACCAATTTCATAATGAAGTATTAACATGATATTATATGGCATGTATTTTTCACCATGTGATATCATCCAACTGTTAGTCGTATCACTTCATTTTAGTGTATGAAAATGTAGGTGAGATTACACTAGACCTATGTCTAATACTAATTACTGTATGTCCTAATAATAAATGAGTCAATTATATTGTGATGAGATCATAGTCAACGTAATCTACATGTCTTTTAGTTTAATACAGTTATATATAAGTTTTATGTGTGAAGTTTAATATGTGCCATCATGAACACTAAGCCATTACAAGTTTTTGTTATCTATTGTTTCCATTACATACGTTATTTGAATTAGCAATGGTGTGTTGTCTGTTGATTTTGAATTACATTTTAAAAGATAATACCATGAAAGTACAGATTATAGTACATCACTAATGTTTGTCGTAATCTAAAGCTATTGTTTTACATTATTGTTATTATTTTTGCTTTGCTATGTTTACTGAAGTCAGAGTGTGAGCTAATGTTTTTGAAGGTTTTTCCATAACTGCAATGCATGGTGAACTTCAGAAATGAAGATCTGGACAAATTGCTGGATTTCACCTTAAATATCTTCAATAATTTGGAATCCCACACAATATTGAAATAACAAAACATATTTATTTACAAGTAAATACAAAAATGAACACAATTGTTAAATTAAAATATAAAACACATAATTAAATAATTATGGACAACATAAAACAAATATAACAACATTTGAAACAAAACCAAAAAAATATATAGAAATCTAAAACTGATCCTCTTGTTCTATAATGTTGCAGAAAAAAAGAACAAGTCAGTGAACTCATATTAGAGGGTAGGTGTAATAAAAGCAGGTGTAACCTACACTATATAACTGATACATGAATAAGGTAATATTACAATAGTTTGGAAAGATGCACTGAATACATCAATTGTTATGTTTTGATATAGAATGACCTTAAAGTATTTTCAATGAAGTGAACTAGATACCGTCCGCAGCAAAGGCAGTGGCATCCTCTGTCTGCCCGCCTTCCACATCCGACATATCCACTTCTTCTAAGATTTTAACATAAAAAACACAAGTCGTCTTAACTATTAGAAGGTAGGTATGTAATCAAAGCAAGTGTAACCTAAACCAGTTTTACCCAACCTTTTTTCCTTGAAGGCCCCCACCCCCCCCACCTGAAGCCCGACCTGAAGATTACTTAACTATAAATGTGTCAAAGATGCACCGAATACATCAATTGTTATGTTTTGATATAGAGTGACCTTAAAGTATTTTCAATGAAATAGACTAGGCCTACTTACGATCCACAGCAAAGGCAGCGGCAGCTGCCTCAGCCTCCTTGAATGCCTCAACATCACTTGTCAGCTTTTGTATCATGCTATTTTTTACTTTTACTTTGACATTTTGCGTCAGCCCACTTATTTTCTTCTTGTTAGTTTTTAAAGTTGTCATTACGGACACACCAATGGCAGTTATGTCTGCCGCGATCTGAGACCTCTCTACTGCCGGGTCTTGGCAACGATACTGTTAAAAGGCAGAGGCAACCTAAAATTAGATTATATAAATCTATTTGTAATACAATATTGATACATGATGAAATATAACTTACCACCAGCAACTCCAGCTGGTCTCTTAATTTGTCCAGCTCGACATCTCCTACCTTAGGAAGCTTGGTTGGGGACTGCATATTTGCCATGATCTGTATCAAATTGGAATTTAAATATCACCTTCCTAAAAATTAGCCCAATAAAACCTGCTAAAAAAGGCCATTGTATGTCAATTATGTAACAAAACAGATATAATAAATGACACATGCAAATATTTGAACATGTTTTTGTAACGTAAGCGATTTAAAATGTTAAACTCGGTCAACAAACAAACATCATTTTTTACGAATCATGATCTCCTCACTTCTACCTAGTTCTTCCTATCTATGTAGCAGGACTAGGTCCATGCCCATTTTAATTAACTTGGCAGTGCCCTTCTGAGTGGCTCTGGGCAATTGGAGGTGAGCCAATCAGTACGTGGGAGCGGCTTTTTAAAGTTTTAGCTTTTGTTTTGAAGGCTGACGTCCTAGCTACATTGTTAGCCTGACTCCAGCCTTCACCGTTCCCCGTATTGGCTTCTCCTCTGGCCGGTTCCGTGTGTCCGCCGACTTCTCGGTAGGTGATTGTGGTATTGTGTTCGTAGTTGGCTACGTTTGCATCATTCGGTGGGCTAACTCAAACATTGGGGTTTTAGGAGTGCAGCTAGTCGCTGAGCACGGGCCTTATGACTGACCACATCTGAGCGGTAGGTCACGTTAACTGTTTTTAAACTAATATGTAAACTTGCGTGGGTTTAATTGTATGTTCTTTGTGTAGCAGATGTCGGGCGTACAGTGAGCGGCAACATCAAGGCGTCTTGGTCCCAGTTCCGACGAACGCTGCTGTTTTGTCTTGTTTTGTTTTGCGTTTGTCTTGTTTGTTTCATTCCGTTTGTTGCATCGGCTGTGTTAAGCCACGAAGTTGATTAACTGAAGTGACGACAGGTGTGTGCTGTTTGTTTACCGAGTGACTACGAATTCAGTTCGGTTGTGGAGGCTATCCTTACCTTGTTGCACTGCGTGTCATAATTTGTCACCATAAGCCAGCGTGAAGTGATTGATTTACACTGTTTGCTGTGACAACTGAGTGCTGTGCATTGTAGTGCTGTGTATTCACGAGTGTCTCATTCCCTGAATAGCCACCATACTGACTGGATATCACCGGGCACCCTCTTAAATCTTAAAGAGGTACACCTACTCTACTAGATTCAGCAAAAAAAAAAACTTTAACCAACAAAACCAGGTCTGACCTGGGTTGGTTGCAACCTGACCCCATGGCTTAGTGACTGGTCTGGTCTGCCAAAAGCTCACGAGAACCTTAAAGGAACACTTCACTTTTGTCGGTTAAAGTTTTTTTTTTTGCTGAATCTAGTAGAGTAGATGTACCTCTTTAAGATTTAAGAGGGTGCCCGGTGATATCCCTTGGGCAATTTCGTATATTAAGCCTTTCTTGTCCAATGTGTTGAATATAAGGCGGATATGGATGAGTTTCCTCTCTCACTCGGAGAACAAAATCTCCACTTCACAAGCATCTACATACACCAAACTTTTCAGTCTTATACCTAACCATGTTTAGAAGGCCTTTGCAGAGGGGTTTGTTGATATATTATTCTTAGCCTGATTTACATGACATTTTATTCCAAAAAACATGGCGAAAATGGATTTTTTAAAGGCTGGTATAGTATTTTCTGATTTACTGAATAACTAAATGAGATATTCATAATTCCCTCTCTAAAATACTTTTTATCTCTTATGTCAACAAAATGAAAAGAACAAATTGAAACTGGCTTTATCCAATGTTCAGATTTGATCTTTTTACGTTTATGCAAATCAGCGCATATTTAATTACATCATACCTAATTTGATCTAAGTAATCAACTGGTGAAGTTTCATAGTGATATCTGCTTGTTAATTTTTTTACCCTATTCACCTGTAGTATATCCGCCTTATAGTCAACACATTGGACAAGAAAGGCTTAATATACGAAATTGCCCAAGGGATATCACCGGGCACCCTCTTAAATCTTAAAGAGGTACCCCTAGTCTACTAGATTCTGCAAAAAAAAAAAACTTTAACCGACAAAGCCAGGTCTGACCCCATGGCTCCCTGACTATCTCTGGTTTTCCGTGACCCCGAACCTGTGTTGCCTGGTAAATTGTGATGCCTTAATCCAGTTTCTAAGAATTTATATTCTGAGGGGAAGGGCCTCAGATGGCGTAGTCGACATGTGTCAATTTAGCAAACCATCCACTTTGCCACACATAGGCTACGTCTTACAGACTTTTCACTTACAGCAAACTGCTATGTTTGTCCTATATTGATCCCGTAGGTTGTGTGCAAGGCTTGATGGGAAGCCGGTAGGTTTCGTTTTCTCTGTAATTACTATGCCAGCAAGTCAAGTAAACATTCATGAGAACATCTCTGCATTGGGAGTGTTTATTAAGGCGAGACACTACAGGTGAATAGGGGAAAATTTTAAACTTAAAGATATCTTCATGAAACTTTACCAGTTGAATACTCACATAAATAGGAGAACAAAATGTATTGCAAGTTTTCTTTAATTTAATGTTTAAATATGCTAATTAGGCTATATCTCATTAAATATGCGCTAATTTGCATATATTTTGATGCGAAGGATCTGACCATTGGAAAAAGCCAGGTCGAAAATTATTTTTTTGTTGTGTTAATATATCAAATAAAAAAACATTTACAGAGGGGATTATGAATATCTTCTTTTGTTTTCCAGAAAATCAGAAATTACTGCCAATTGGCTTAAAAAGTGGATTTTCGCCCTATTTTTAGGCATAAAAAGTCATGTAAATCATGCCAAGAATACTATATCAACAAATCCCTCTGTAAATATCTTCCAAATATAGTTAGGAATAAGACTGGAAAGTTTGGTGTATGTAGGTGCTGCAGAAGTGGAGATCCTTTGCATGGCGTGTGGGGAAAAACTCGTTTTGAGAAAACAGCCTTGAAACACAGCCAATGAAATGCGTTCTCAGCTTAGACTCGTCTTTGAACTTTCGCGATTGGTTGCTAATACAAAGGAAATGCCCATATTTGGATAGCATAGCGTCTTGTAGGAGAAGCAGGGCTTTCAAACGGTATCAAACATGATATGATTTGGATCACGTTCGCGGGAGTACATGACACTTTAGCATGGGAACTTTTTAGAAAATGTGGAGAAATACATAGGCGCGAGCACACAAAAGTTCGTGAAATAAACACCTAAATGTGCAAATCGGACTTTGTTGTTGTAGTAGGGTGGTAGAATACATGCTAAGGTAGCAAACTAGCACAAAATCTCGAAATTGACTGATGCTAAAAAATCCAATGTTTTCACCTGCCGTGTCTCGCCTTAAGAAGTTCATTAAGTTATACCAGGATATAACAAGTGGCGACGAGGCTGATTGATCTCACGCTAGCAAGCAAGTGGATTAGGTTGCGAATTCTGAGTTTCGCGGCCTGGTTGTTAAGACGTTACGACTGCGAGGAGAGAACAACTGCGGCTGCCTAGCCTATGTCAGACGGCGACGATAACGGGCCTGGACGTCTGCAACTACAACCGGTACGAATGGCTGGAATTATTGGGAATATCGGTCATTTTGACGAACTTACAGAACAATGGAGCTCATATACGGAGTGGTTTGAATATTTCATCGCGGCTACTGACATTGCTGGGGACAAAATAGTGCCTACTTTCCTTTCGGTAATTGGACCAAAAACTTTTAATCTCTTGCGTGATTTGCTGCAACCCGAAAAACCGGGGACAAAGACTTATGCTCAAATAGTACAGGTATTGTCACAGCATTATTCCCCGAAGCCATTGTTGATTGCTGAAAGATTTCGATTCTACAAACGTGATCAAGAGGAAGGTGAGTCAGCTATTGTGTTTGTTGCCGCGTTAAGAAAGCTGGCGGAACATTGTGAATTCGGGGCAGGGTTAAATGATACCTTGAGAGACAGGCTAGTATGTGGTCTTAAAGATGAAGCAGCACAGAGGAAACTGTTGACGGTTAGCGAGCTGACATTAGAGAAGTCCATTAGCATCAGTGTGTCAATGGAGATGGCATCAAAGGAAGCTCAACAACTTCATGCAACTAGCAAAGTACATGCAGTGAGCGTGGAGAAACAAAGTGGACAGGGGCCATGTTATCGCTGTGGCAGAATGGGTCATGTGGCTACAACGTGTCGGTGTAAAGAACTGGACTGCCGCAACTGTGGAAAAAGAGGCCATGTTGAGCGTGTCTGCCAAAGCAAAAAGAATACAGGGAAAATGTTTAAGCCTGAAAATAAACAAGAATACAGAAAAGAAAAGAAAAAAAGGCCAGTTCATGCAATGAGGCAACAAGAGGAACGGTCTAGTGAGTCCACCGAGGACGAACCAGAAGTGAATGTGTATACACTGAGAATTAATAAGATCGATGCGAATGACGAGGGTTATTGGGCAAAACCCCTGTTAGAAGGGCAACCAGTACAAATGCAAATTGACACTGTATCTAAAGCATCCATTCTCAGAAAAAGAGTACAGAAGTTACTTGCGACACCTTCCTCTGAGACCTTCAGATACCAGGTTCAACACCTACCTCGGTGAACCAGTACCCATGGCTGGCATGACAGATGTAACAGTGGAGAGTAACAATCAAGTGGCGAAGCTTCCTATCTATGTGGTTAAAGGTAATTACCCTGCCATCCTAGGTCGAGTCTGGTTGGAGAATTTGAGACTGGATTGGCAAAGTGTGAAGATGCTGTCACCCATTGCCACTGACTTAGCTGCCATTTTGAGGAAACATGAGGAAGTTTTCAAAAATGAACTTGGTAGTGTAACCAGAGCAGTAAGGGGGTATATAGAGAGAGAGGCTGTAAGCCAAACACAGTAGCCAGACTACGCCACCCCAGGCTAATACCCGGGGACTTCAAGAAGGATGTAAATTAAGGTTGCACAGGTTCGAAAGCACCAAGCAGACAACGTGAATTCCAATCAAACAAAGTTTATTGAATAACCCAAGGGAAAGGGGGAGGGGAGTCCTGCAATAAGACCTGACACGAGTCAGAGGTTATGAAAGTACAAAAGTATTTATTATTGTATTTCTTTTCATGACAGTAGGCTACCGTGTGGATATACTAAAGTGGGGCTAAGGCTCCACTAGAGCTAAAAAAATACACTATGCAAGACAAGGGGCTTACCTGAGGGAGACAGGCTAACTAGAGGTGTGCTCTAAGTTATAGGCTAATCATCACACGTGTACACACTGCAAGAAAGTGACTTACCAGTGACAGCACAGCAGCCCACCACAAGCAACACTCTGACACTCCAAATGTGTACTTACAGGATCCCACCACCAGGTGACTAGCCTCCCTCAAAGGGGCCCTCATCTGCCAAATAAACAAACAAAATAACAGCACCACAAGGGAGCAAAACAGATAACTGTTACAGGACACACCAGGACAAAGATAAAGAAAACACACGACAATCCCCAGCAACAGGCAGGCACTAGATGCAATTAGATAATGAAGCATATGCCACTTATGCCCTGTTCACATTACTAATGCAGCCAGCAACATGCAGGCGGACAAACAAAAGCCACGACAGCAAACTCATAACACAGGCAGAAAAGAAACAAAAAGGTTTACAAACGAGCAGACGTAGACACTAACTTAATGCCCACAGAAAGAAACCAAAAAGACGCAGACCGTACTTAAAGACGTCACACAATTACACCAGAGTAGACTAACTAACTAAAGACAAGACAGCAGCACGACCCACAGGCACCCAGCTTAGAGGAAGCGGGCCGCGCTACCTGGACAGAACAAGAAAGACATTGAATGTAAAACAGGCTATGATAGCCTAGCAAGCTACCCATTAAAGCAAGCCTCTACAGTACATACCCATGTTCGTAGCTAAGTAACTCACACGTCAACAGATGGACCGCACGCGCCCATGTTCAGCTACAGGCACACAAGAGAAAATGTTACGACTCCAAAACAGAAAAACACACTACGGGAGATTTAAGGAAAGTATAAGTGCATACCTGTAGAGTGAGTAAGGAATGGTGGCTAACATGTACGGGCAGCAGGAGTGGGCTAGCAGGTGACGGCAAGCTACAGGTAAAGACACATTGATTAAAACCATATTGTGGATACAACACACGAGTGTACTGCAACATACCTGATGGCCGGAAGTGGTACGCTAAAGGGTTACAGCAGAGCTTACAATGCTTCCTCATACCTGGGTGTTTTTATACTGTGCAAACAGTAATCAGTGTGAACGAACTCCGGTGTGTGACTAATTACCCCGCCCCCCTAGTTAGCGGGAGCAGACCAGTGTGGGTGAAAACAGGGAGACACATGGAAACAGTGTCCCCTGGCTACAATCGCATGAAAAACATCACCGTAAAGTTAAGTATCAAGCCAAATTCAACACCAAAGTTCCTGAAAGCCAGACCAGTGCCATACGCAATACGCACCAAAGTCGACAGGGAAATTGATGCCTTGGTCAGTAGCGGTGTTCTTGAACCTGTTGCTATAAGTGATTGGGCCACGCCTATTGTGCCTGTGCCAAAGAAGAATGGGGAAATTAGGATCTGTGGAGATTTCAAGGTGACACTAAATCCAGTGTTAGCACCTGAACATTATCCGCTTCCACATATTGATGATCTGTTCGCAGGGCTTAGTAAGGGACAAAAGTTTAGCAAAATTGACTTAAGCCAGGCATACATACAGATGCACATACAAGAGGAGTCTAAAGAGCTGCTGACAATAACAACGCAAAAGGGGCTTTTCAGATACTGTCGGCTTCCATTTGGAATCACGTCCGCCCCGGGTCATTTTCAGCGCGCCATGGACCAGATCCTAAGTGGTCTCCCAGATGTACAGTGTTACCTGGACGACATCCTTTGCACAGGAGATACGGATGAAACACACCTCCGCCATTTGGATGCTGTTCCCCAGAGGCTACAAGACTACGGCCTGCGAGTTCGAAAGGACAAGTGCGAATTTTTCAAATCGTCGGTTGAATATTTAGGACATGTGATCGACGCAAATGGATTGCACACCGCCCCGTCCAAGAGCCGTGCCATTGTGGATGCTCCACGACCACAGAATGTAAATCAGTTACGCTCTTTTCTGGGACTGCTCAATTATTATGGGCGGTTTATACCTAATTTAGCGTCCATGTTGAAACCGTTACACAGTCTACTTTGCAAAGGAAAAGCCTGGGCCTGGAATGAAGCCTGTCAGGAGGCTTTTCAGCAAGCTAAAAACACACTGGTGGCGTCTGGGGTGCTGACCCATTTTGACCCGGCTCTTCCTATCCAGTTAGCCTGCGATGCATCGCCTTACGGAGTAGGGGCTGTCATTTCCCACATAATGCCAAATGGAGAGGAAAGGCCGATTGCATTTGCCTCACGAACTCTGAACAAGGCGGAGTCAAATTACGCACAGATAGAAAGAGAAGCTTTGAGCATCATCTATGGAGTGCGTCGTTTTCACCAGTACCTGTATGGAAGGCGCTTCACACTTTTTACTGATCACAGGCCCCTGACTTCAATCCTGGGTCCGCACTCGGGCATACCGTCACTGGCAGCGAGTCGTATGCAGAGGTGGGCGCTGCTGTTATCAGCTCATTCTTATGACATCAAGTACCGTAAGGCAGACCACCATTGCAATGCGGATGGGTTATCCAGGTTACCCCTACCTGTTACTAAACCTGAATCGAGCGACACGGATGTCTTCTACTTTAGTCAGATAGAAGGTGCGCCTATATCAGCTGCGCAAGTGAAAAAGGCAACACGCACTGACCCTGAAATGGCAGGGGTCATGGACATGGTGCTGCGGGGCCATAGTGACAGTGGTGTTTCCAGCATTCAGCCGTACATCGCCAGGCGAACAGAATTGTCTGTACGGTCTGGTTGCCTGCTATGGGGGAGGAGGGTGATTATTCCACTACAACTACGCAAAACCATCCTACAACAACTCCATGCAGGTCACAGCGGAATAGTGCACATGAAAGAACTAGCAAGGAGTTACTTCTGGTGGCCAGGAGTGGATCGTGAGATAGGTTTTTCTGTCACGCATGCCAGAAAGTTCGAAGCACTCCGCAGTTAGCTCCCCTACACCCTTGGGAGTTTCCGGAAGAACCATGGCAGCGTGTTCACATAGATTTTGCGGGACCAGTGGAAGGACAGATGTTGCTGGTAGCTGTGGATGCTCACAGCAAATGGCCCGAAGTGGCAATCATGAAGTCCACTACCACCTACAAAACGATTGAAAAGTTAGGGGAAATGTTTAGTCGTTTTGGTTCCCCTTCACAATTGGTGTCTGACAATGGTCCCCAGCTGGTGTCACAAGAGATGACCGCATTCCTGCAAGCAAATGGTGTCCAACACATCAGATCAGCACCATTCCACCCGGCTACCAATGGCCCAGCTGAAAGGTTTGTCCAAACCCTGAAACATGCGTTAAAGACCTCTCAGGGGCAAGGGACGTTTCATCAGCGGCTGCACCGCTTCTTGTTGACATATAGAAACACGCCCCATGGCACCACAAAAGTCTCTCCAGCAAACCTGTTGTTCAAAAGAGATCTGCGAACCAACTTCGACCTCCTGAAGCCAGCAGCAGTGAAGGACACTGTTCAACATCAGCAGGGAAAGCAAGTCCAGCAAAAAGGAAACAACGAGCTAAAGAAAGAGTTTTCTGTCCTGGTGACCAGGTGCTGGCGAGGAACTACAGCAGTGGACCACAGTGGGTTTCCGCAACCATTCTGACGCAGACCGGTCCGGTTTCCTATACCGTCCAGACTACTCAAGGCTTCACATGGAAGAGACATGTCGATCAACTGTTACATACAGAGGCAGCAGCAACACCTGAGTGGCCTTCGATGGAGTGTGCTGAAGAGTTCCTGGAGACCTGCGACAGTGACTCAACGACACCATCCCCTGGGAGTGCCTCTATTCCTGAGGTGCCGGTCCCTGACCCTCCGCCAGAGATGGTGGAGCCTGCGTCCACTCCTCTGGGACCTATACCATCACCTTCCAGAGCTGGTGCGACGGCTTTTCCCAGCGAGAGGTGGTACCCGGCAAGAGAGCATCAACCTCCAAGGCATATGGACTTATAAACTCTACTATAGAGGCACACCCAAGTTATTGGGGCAGAATAATCTCCATGGGTGTGTCACGGGATGAGGTAGTCTACTTTTATCTCGTAGTTTTCTGTGTGCGTTAATAATTAAAAAAAAAAAAAAATGTGTGTGAGGGGGTAAAACAAGTTATTTTGGAGATTTGTGGAATATTGTTTTTTGGGGCAGCTAACGTATGTTCATTAACAGTTTACATTGAAAGTCTGCAGTAATGCTAGACCTGTACATTTGGGTTGTTTTGTGGGAACATTTGTTGCAAGGGGGGAGGAGATGTTATGTTTGTCCTATATTGATCCCGTAGGTTGTGTGCAAGGCTTGATGGGAAGCCGGTAGGTTTAGTTTTCTCTGTAATTACTATGCCAGCAAGTCAAGTAAACACTCATGAGAACATCTCTGCATTGGGAGTGTTTATTAAGAAGTTCATTAAGTTATACCAGGATATAACAGCAAACAACATTTAACAGTCTAAATAATACTCTTAACTTGGATTTGGTCCATTATACAGTATAAATGCTAAAAATCTGAGTGGCCTACTTACTTCTCCTGTTCGTTCCAATGAAAAGACTAATTTTGGTGTAGTCATACGTTCTTGTTAAGGATAGAAGGACATTACGTAGTTGAATTTCCGATGGTGGTTGAACAATCTATTTTACAAATGTATTAAATTACTTCAATATTATTAAATTGTCCTGTTGAAATTTAAAAATAAACATATTTATTATTATTATTATTATTATTTTAAATCTCTAGAAACCTAAACAGATGGCCACCTCGCTCTACTTTCGTTTTCGCTGAAACCTCCTTCTGACTGTGCACCAGTTGCGAACTGATCTTAGACTACGGTAAATTAGATTAAAGGGATAGTTCGGGTTTTAAGACACGAAGTTATATGGGTTCCCTGTCAGCAACGTTGTGCATCAGCACTGACTTACCCCCCGACAGCGTCCTGTGAGCCGAGATCCAGCCGGTTTTTGATCGTTTTTGATGCTGAAGAAAGTAGTCCGGCAAGTTTCTGGGGTCACGAAAGTAAAGTGTTTTTCTTCTCAAAACCATATGCGTTCAACAGAGTGATATATTTGCACCACAAAAACGTTGTCTAGCTGTCAGTAGCGCGCAGTGATAGGAATCGCGAAAAATAAGTAAGTGATAACGAGGTTTGAATTTTTCCTGGACAACGTTTTTGTGGTGCAAATATATCACTCTTTTGAACGCATATGGTTTTGAGAAGAAAAACACTTTACTTTCGTGACCCCAGAAACCTGCCGGACTACTTTCTTCAGCATCAAAAACCGGCTGGATCTCGGCTCACAGGACGCTGTTGCGGGGTAAGTCAGTGCTGATGCACAACGTTGCTGACAGGGAACCCATATAACTTCGTGTCTTAAAACCCGAACTATCCCTTTAATGGTCATGCTTTTGTATTGTAATGGTGTTTACTGAAATATTGGATAATAATCCCACATATTTGTTGTTGTAATGTTGTTATACTCATATTGAAAGGTACTAGAGGTGTTAACAACTTGAGATAGAACTATCCATTAGAAGCTAGCCACGGTGTTCCTCGAACACCACGGTACATTCAAGTAGGCTGTTAGTAAAATGCTAGCTTGATTTAGCCCAAACGTTTCACATTGTAAAACAAAACAGTTTGTTTGCATAAGGTTACCAAAAAAAGACTGAATATAACAACAATATATGTGAATAGTAGACTAAACATAACATTAAGACCATTCTTTACGTTTAACGGTTAACTCTTAACACATCAGAATTTTGGGAGCTTATGATAGCATGTGCTAATTTTGCAGTGTTGAGAACTCAATTTGAATATATTCAATAATGAAAATACAATTTGTATCATTATTTAATTTCATTTATCTCTTTCAGATTATGAATCAACACCGAGTGCAAAGTAAGTGTAGCCTTCAACAAAATCAAATGTTGGCAGGGACGTTCTTATTTGTAGCGATGCTTGTTCTGACTTGTTATTTTTTGGCTATTCAACCAATGTTGTTAGAAGGGTAAGGAGAACACCTAGTGGCGTAAATGAATAGCGTAATATATTTTAGAAACGGGAGGTAAGTATGAGTTGACGGCAAATAATTTGTTCTTTACATTCGGAGCATTGGAAAGATATCTGTAATTTTTTTTTTTTTTTTTAATGTTTGTGATATAAGAATGCAATACGTACACAAGTATTAATTTGACATAAAAGATGATATTAAGTGTCCAATGTTTATGTTACGTTTTCATATTACCAATTGTATAGCCTAACTGACTAGCCTGGAATCCAATTTCGGCATGTTTTCTTAATTGGGGGCCAAGCAGCGAAGCTGCGAGGCAACCCATAGTGATTCTACGTTTTCTTATTATTATTCCACAGCTCTGATTGGTCGAACTCAACCGTACAGTAAAAAGTTGCGAAATTTGGCACACTTATTCTACTCACAATTCTAAGAACTTTCACCAACTTATAGACTCCTAACCTCAAACCTATAGCGCCACCAACAGGTCAAAATTCATCAATTTCTCAACAGCATTAATGCAAATAACTCTCAAATGCTTCGACCTATCAAGCTGAAACTTGCTCAGTGTATTAACGCAAAAGGTATAGCCCCACCCACCAATTAACAAGACTTTTCCACAAACGCTGTAGCGCCACCAATAGACCAAGGTCAAAACTTTCAAAAAGTTTCACAGGTCACACATTTCATCCGATTCTCACCAAAATTTGCACACACCATCTTCAGACCATGACTTATAATTGTATTGCTTTATGGAACAATAGACGGAAGTTCTCGCCTGTAACAGCCAATCCAAATTGGCGGCGAAGCCGCCACACAGGAAGTGAACCTATATCTCAGCAAGGCTTTCATGTATCAAGACCAAACTTAGAGCGTGGGTTCAGAACCCAATTAAGGGAAGCCTCAACAACTTTGGTGCCCTTTGACAACTGTGGGGGCGCTATAGTAACAGGAAGTAGGCTCATATCTCAGCAATGCTTTCACGTATCGAAACCAAACTTGGTATTCACCCCTTGCTGAAACGTCACAAAGTGACGTGACAGCGCCGGACGGCACCATGACGGACGGCGGAAAGATAGGAGATGTACGGCAAATTACATTATGAAGAAGTGAACACCTTCACTTTAACATCTTTTGTAGTTCAATGTATTACTTTGGTCAGCGTCTGGTAGTCAAATAAACATGCCAGATGTGTTGTAAGGTGAAATGGGTTGTGATCGCAAATTTACATAGTTATTAAACTAGTGATAACAGCACTAACATAGGGCTGCTAGATCGTAGTCTACTGCTAATATTAGCCTACTGTATATTAACACCCATATTAAGTATTTCTGGGCTAAAATATTTCAAACCGATTTGGCCACTTTATTTGTAATGCTCTTAACAGATGTAACATAGTCAAAACATAACATATCAGTATATGAAATAACGTTAGCGGTCATTGAACACTATTATTAGCTAACCTAGCTAACGTTTATCCTAGCACTGAACTCGTTAAATGTGCCGTCCCATTCAGAGTTTATGGTTGCTATAACAACCCTTGCTGAGCTAAGTAGACAGACCAGATGACAGTGCAATCGTGGTTGAAATACTCCCGAAACACTCAAGAAAACAAAGCAAAATATATCTGTTTCAAGTAATCGGATGTTGATTCATTACAGACAATATGCTAGCAGTGGTGGAAGGACATTATGAAGGTAAAATTTCAATATAATCTCTGAGCTAGCGCTATACGTCCCATCAGAACCCATTGATTCGACTCGTCTTCTTGCCGTCCAGTTAGCTATTTCGCGGTGGCGCGAACTTTTATGACATCATTGGCAAGGGGTGAATATGGACTTGGGACCCCACCCTGAGGACGCACAATACATTTGGTGTACTCTGACCACTAGGGGTGCTATAATTAGCAAAACTTTCTCGTATCAACACCAAACTTGGTACATGGACTTGTGAGCACATCCTGAGGACCTACACTAAATTTGGTGATGTTTGACCACTAGGGGCGCTATAATAAACAACACTTTCACCTATCAAAACCAAACTTGGTAAGTGGACTTAGGAAAACATCCCAAGGACACACACACACCAACAAAAAATTTGAAAATAATTGTGGCTATTTTCTTCACATCCACTCTCTCTCTGTCCCAAACTTCTCTATGGTGTTCCATTGGGTACCATTTGCACACGCCCACTCTCCCATGTCATGTCTTTTGACCACTAGGGGGGCGCTATAATCACAGGAAGTCAGCTCATTTTTCAGTAATGCTTTCATCTCTCGCTCTCAAACCCAGACAGAAGCACACACACCCTCCTCTATGGTGGTCGTGGGGGGGGGGGGGGGGGGGGTCCATTTGCACACACCCACTCTCCCATGTCATGTCTTTTGACCACCAGGGGGGCGCTAGAATCACAGGAAGTCAGCTCATTTTTCATTAATGCTTTCATCTCTCTCGCTCTCTTACCCAGATACAAGCACACACACCCTCCTCTATGGTGGTCGTGGGGGGGGGGGGGGGGGGGGGGTTCCATTTGCACACGCCCACTCTCCCATGTCATGTCTTTTGACCACTAGGGGGGCGCTATAATCACAGGAAGTCAGCTCATTTTTCAGTAACGCTTTCATCTCTCTCTCTCTCTCTCTCAAGCCCAGACAAAAGCACACAAATACTCCTCTATGGTGGTCACAGGGGGAGGGGCGGAGGGGTGGTTGTCTTTCCAAATTTCCAAAGCTTGGCCCCCACATTGCTGCTCGCAGCTTTAATTAATGTTAGTCCTGGTTCTATGTGTGGAAAATATGTAAGCTATGTGTTAATAGACAGCAATTTCATACAAGTAATTGTATACTTATTCATGTCTTTAGTTTTTAAAAAAAAAAAAAAATGCAAAGTAATAGAATTAACTAGAAAACGTAATTTCGAGGAAATTACCAGTGCATGCAAAAGCAAGACATAAGATAAAATGTGAAACAAACTTAAATTTACAGACCGAACCAATACGTGATTGGACTTTTACTCTCTGAAGCTTGACTTTTCCACCTCTGAGTGTGAGTGCGTGTGAGTGTGCGTGCGTGTGTGTGTGTGTGTGTGTGTGAGTGGATGTAAGTGGATGTAAGGAGCATGGCTTTCTATGATGCAGTGAAATGGGGGAGTTAGGTTAGAATGTTGTGGAGTGCATGGAGAAGTGTGGTATATGAAGTGCTGCAGTCAGGTGTGTGTGTGTATGAGTGAATGGGTAGACAGAGAGAGCTGATAATGCAGGTTCAATTTAACTGGCTGTCAATTAAACTTGATAGGGCCTTGAGCACCTGGCTCTTGACACAGGTGCAAATCAGCTTAATCAGCAGTGCAGTGCGATAGACCTCTGAAGTTCGCCTACAAAAAAGCTTGCCATATATGGGCAGTTGGCTTCAATTAACTCCCGGATCTCCTTATATGGGCAAGGATAGCAGCTTCAGAGGTCTATGAAAAGTCAATGGGGAAACATATTTTGCTAATATCTCAAAAAGTATCAAGTTTACAGAACTGAAATATACATAGACTTAGTCTTATTTTCAAGACCTACGTAACAAAGTTTGAACCAAGTTTCTACGTTAAACGGTTGAAGCTAATTAGGACTTGGTTAGGAGAATAACTAGAAATGCAATTCCAAGGAATTACCAGTGCATGAAAATGCAAAAATAGATAGATAATGTAGATATGGTTACTAAGGTGTAGCTAGGGTAAACATGGTGGTTGCATAGTTTACAGAGAGTTGATAGTGTGAAGGTAGACAGTTTAAAGATGAAACATTCCAGTTCTAACTTAACTAATGATTTCTATTCATGTTAAAATGTTGATTAGCTAACTTAGCTAATGATTTCTAGCAGTTACGCTAAAAATGCTAATTATGCTAGCAATGCTAACTTTACTAACAAAGCTAACCAGGTTGATTAGCTAACTTAACCGATGATTTCTAGCAGTAATGCTAAAAATGCTAACTATGCTAACAATGCTAAATTTGCTAACAATGCTAACCAGGTTGATTAGCTAACTTAGTTGATGATTTTTTGCAGTTATGGTAAAAATGCTAACAATGCTAACTATGCTAACAATGCTAACTAGATAACTTGCTAGTGAGGACTTTTATTTTGAAACATTTGTTGCTAGGGTATCCATGGTGGCCACTATCAGGAAACAAGAAGTTACTATAGTATAATCATATTGGTTGCTATGGAAACAGTCATAAACACTTCATTTTAATGGTTGCTATGTTGGTTGCTAGGTACATGGAGGTTTCATGTAGTTGACTGGAGGCATAGTGGATGATAACTGACAGTTGGAATGGTTGAACAGTTCAATAGTTGAGTAGTTTCAATGGTTAAATGATTTAATAGTGTATTATTGCAGTGAGGACCTTTATTTTGAAACAGTTGTGGACAGAGGAAGTAGTGAAACAGGATCTGTAGTCTTAATGAGATTGTATGCTTAAAGCCTGAGACAGAAGGTGCCTCTCATGGCGTTTCCGTGTCCTCTCTCGCTCCACACTGATCTACATAAAGAATGATGGAGCGGCAACAATGGGATAGTCTCGCCCTTCTTCTATCTTTCTTTATGTAGATCATTGAGGATCGAGGAGCGAGGGAGGACATATAAACGCTGCTTGAGAGGGGCCCACAGTAAATACTTTAAAAGTTGTATGTAGATAGTCTAATTAATGTTGATAGACAGAATGTTTAATGGATGTTGATAGGCAGTTTGTTTAATAGATATTGATTGACAGTTTAATGGGTGGATGAGTGAATGGTCTGAAGAAGATGAATGGATAGAAGGTTGGATGGAATGTGCCTTATATTCTTGTTAAGAGAGACACTGATACAGCTCTCTGAGAGTAGTTGACACAGGTGTAATCAATTTAACTGGCTAGTCTTAAGCGAGCCAGAGTATACTCTTAAAGCCTGAGACAGAGTAAATAATTTAAAAGTTGAATGTAGATAGTCTAATTAATGTTGATAGACAGAGAGTTTAATGGATGTTGATAGACAGATTGTTTAATAGATGTTGATAGACAGTTTAATGGGTGGATGAGTGAATGGTCTGAAGAAGATGAATGGATAGAATGTTGGATGGAATGTGCCTTATATTCTTGTAGAATGGAGAGACACAGAGAGTAGTGGATACAGATACAGGTGTAATCAATTTAACTGGCTAAAGAGAGCCAGCCTGAGACAGAGTAGATTGTTTAAAAGTTCAATGTAGAGCGTCTAATTGATGTTGTTGATAGGCAGACTGTTTAGAATGGGTGGATGAGTGAATGGTTTGAAGAAGATGAATGGATATAAAGTTAGATGGAATTAGGAGGACTTATTTTGATACTGTTGTGCGCAGAGGATACAGGGGAACAGAATATGTAGTCTTCAGAGAGGAGCCTGAGAGAAACTGACAGTTGGTGCCCAGGTGGCTGACCAGCTGGGGTAACATTCTAATTGCTGCCGTGATGTCATAATGAGCAATGTTAAGTCTATGGGGAAATTGTTAATAGTTTTTAAGTAATAGTTTAAAAAGTATAAAAGTTACAAAGTTAAAAAAAACAAAGCAGGCATGGCATAAGCAAGACCTACGCAACAACGTTTGAATGAAGTTTCTACGTTAAACGGTTGAAGCTGAATTGGCTGCGTTAGAAGAAGAAGTTTAATAATAACTAGAAATGCAATTCCAAGGAATTACCAGTGCATGAAAATGCAAAAATAGATAGATAATGTAGATATGGTTACTAAGGTGTAGCCAGGGTAAACATGGTGGTTGCATAGTTTACAGAGAGTTGATAGTGTGAAGGTAGACAGTTTAAAGATGAAACATTCCAGCTCTAACTTAACTAATGATTTCTATTCATGTTAAAATGTTGATTAGCTAACTTAGGTAATGATTTCTAACTGTAAAGCTAAAAATGCTAATTATGCTAGCAATGCTAACTTTATTAACAATGCTAACCAGGTTGATTAGCTAACTTAACCGATGATTTCTAGCAGTAATGCTAAAAATGCTAACTATGCTAACAATGCTAAATTTGCTAACAATGCTAACCAGGTTGATTAGCTAACTTAGTTGATGATTTTTTGCAGTTATGTTAAAAATGCTACTATGCTAACAATGCTAACCATGCTAACTAGCTAACTTGCTAGTGAGGACTTTTATTTCGAAACATTTGTTGCTAGGGTATCCATGGTGGCCACTATCAAGAAACAAGAAGTTACTGCAGTATAATCATGTTGGTTGCTATGGAAACGGTCATAAACACTTAATTTTAATGGTTGCTATGTTGGTTGCTAGGTACATGGAGGTTTCATGTAGTTGACTGGAGGCATAGTGGATGATAACTGACAGTTGGAATGGTTGAACAGTTCAATAGTTGAGTAGTTTCAATGGTTAAATGATTTAATAGTGTATTATTGCATTGAGGACTTTTATTTTGAAACAGTTGTGGACAGAGGAAACAGTTTAACAGGATATGTGTAGTCTTCTGAGAGACTGTATGCTTAAAGCCAGAGAAACTGACAGTTGGTGCCCAGGTGGCCGGCCACCTGGCGTAAGATTCTAATTGCTGCCGTGATGTCATAATGAGCAATGTTAAGTCTATGGGGGAAATGGTAATAGTTTTTAACTAATAGTTTAAAAAGTATAAAAGTTACAAAGTTGAAAAATACAAAGCAGGCATGGCATAAGCAAGACCTACGCAACAACGTTTGAATGAAGTTTCTACGTTAAACGGTTGAAGCTGAATTGGCTGCGTTAGAAGAAGAAGTTTAATAACTAGAAATGCAATTCCAAGGAATTACCAGTGCATGAAAATGCTAAAAAAGATAGATAATGTAGATATGGTTACTAAGGTGTAGCTAGGGTAAACATGGTGGTTGCATAGTTTACAGAGAGTTGATAGTGTGAAGGTAGACAGTTTAAAGATGAAACATTCCAGTTCTAACTTAACTAATGATTTCTATTCATGTTAAAATGTTGATTAGCAACTTAGCTAATGATTTCTAGCAGTTAAGCTAAAAATGCTAATTATGCTAGCAATGCTAACTTTACTAACAATGCTAACCAGGTTGATTAGCTAACTTATCGATGATTTCTAGCAGTAATGTTAAAAATGCTAACAATGCTAAATTTGCTGACAATGCTAACCAGGTTGATTAGCTAACTTAGTTGATGATTTTTTGCAGTTATGCTAAAAATGCTAACTATGTTAACAATGTTAACTATGCTAACTAGCTAACTTGCTAGTGAGGACTTTTATTTTGAAACATTTGTTGCTAGGGTATCCATGGTGGCCACTATCAGGAAACAAGAAGTTACTGCAGTATAATCATGTTGGTTGCTATGGAAACGGTTATAAACACTTAATTTTAATGGTTGCTATGTTGGTTGCTAGGTACATGGAGGTTTCATGTAGTTGACTGGAGGCATAGTTGATGATAACTGACAGTTGGAATGGTTGAACATTTCAATAGTTGAGTAGTTTCAATGGTTAAATGATTTAATAGTGTATAATTGCAGTGAGGACCTTTATTTTGAAACAGTTGTAGACAGAGGAAGTAGTGAAACAGGATCTGTAGTCTTAATGAGATTGTATGCTTAAAGCCTGAGACAGAAGGTGCCTCTCATAGCGTTTACGCGTCCTCTCTCGCTCCTCACTGATCTACATAAAGAATGATGGAGCGGCAACAATGGGATAGTCTAGCCCTTCTTCTATCTTTCTTTATGTAGATCATTGAGGATCGAGGAGCGAGGGAGGACATATAAACGCTGCTTGAGAGGGACCCACAGTAAATACTTTAAAAGTTGTATGTAGATAGTCTAATTAATGTTGATAGACAGAATGTTTAATGGATGTTGATAGGCAGATTGTTTAATAGATATTGATTGACAGTTTAATGGGTGGATGAGTGAATGGTCTGAAGAAGATGAGTGGATAGAAGGTTGGATGGAATGTGCCTTATATTCTTGTTAAGAGAGACACTGATACAGCTCTCTGAGAGTAGTTGACACAGGTGTAATCAATTTAACTGGCTAGTCTTAAGAGTGCCAGAGTACTCTTAAAGCCTGAGACAGAGTAAATAATTTAAAAGTTGAATGTAGATAGTCTAATTAATGTTTAATTTAAAGTTTAATGGATGTTGATAGACAGATTGTTTAATAGATGTTGATAGACAGTTTAATGGGTGGATGAGTGAATGGTCTGAAGAAGATGAATGGATAGAATGTTGGATGGAATGTGCCTTATATTCTTGTAGAATGGAGAGACACAGCTCTCTACTGAGAGTAGTGGATACAGATACAGGTGTAATCAATTTAACTGGCTAGTCTTAAGAGAGCCAGCCTGAGACAGAGTAGATTGTTTAAAAGTTCAATGTAGAGCGTCTAATTGATGTTGTTGATAGGCAGACTGTTTAGAATGGGTGGATGAGTGAATGGTTTGAAGAAGATGAATGGATATAAAGTTGGATGGAATTAGGAGGACTTATTTTGATACTGTTGTGCGCAGAGGATACAGGGGAACAGAATATGTAGTCTTCAGAGAGGAGCCTGAGAGAAACTGACAGTTGGTGCCCAGGTGGCTGACCAGCTGGGGTAACATTCTAATTGCTGCCGTGATGTCATAATGAGCAATGTTAAGTCTATGGGGGAAATGGTGATAGTTTTTAACTAATAGTTTAAAAAGTATAAAAGTTACAAAGTTGAAAAATATAAAGCACATATGGCATAAGCAAGACCTACGCAACAAAGTTTGAATGAAGTTTCTACGTTAAACGGTTGAAGCTGAATTGCGAGCGTTAGAAGAAGAAGTTTAATAATAATAACTAGAAATGCAATTCCAAGGAATTACCAGTGCATGAAAATGCAAAAATAGATAGATAATGTAGATATGGTTACTAAGGTGTAGCTAGGGTAAACATGGTGGTTGCATAGTTTACAGAGAGTTGATAGTGTGAAGGTAGACAGTTTAAAGATGAAAAATTCCAGTTCTAACTTAACTAATGATTTCTATTCATGTTAAAATGTTGATTAGCTAACTTAGCTAATGATTTCTAGCAGTTACGCTAAAAATGCTAATTATGCTAGCAATGCTAACTTTACTAACAATGCTAACCAGGTTGATTAGCTAACTTAACCGATGATTTCTAGCAGTAATGCTAAAAATGCTAACTATGCTAACAATGCTAAATTTGCTAACAATGCTAACCAGGTTGATTAGCTAACTTAGTTGATGATTTTTTGCAGTTATGTTAAAAATGCTAACTATGCTAACAATGCTAACTATGCTAACTAGCTAACTTGCTAGTGAGGACTTTTATTTTGAAACATTTGTTGCTAGGGTATCCATGGTGGCCACTATCAGGAAACAAGAAGTTACTGCAGTATAATCATGTTGGTTGCTATGGAAACAGTCATAAACACTTAATTTTAATGGTTGCTATGTTGGTTGCTAGGTACATGGAGGTTTCATGTAGTTGACTGGAGGCATAGTGGATGATAACTGACAGTTGGAATGGTTGAACAGTTCAATAGTTGAGTAGTTTCAATGGTTAAATGATTTAATAGTGTATTATTGCAGTGAGGACCTTTATTTTGAAACAGTTGTGGACAGAGGAAGTAGTGAAACAGGATCTGTAGTCTTAATGAGATTGTATGCTTAAAGCCTGAGACAGAAGGTGCCTCTCATAGCGTTTACGCGTCCTCTCTCGCTCCTCACTGATCTACATAAAGAATGATGGAGCGGCAACAATGGGATAGTCTAGCCCTTCTTCCATCTTTCTTTATGTAGATCATTGAGGATCGAGGAGCGAGGGAGGACATATAAACGCTGCTTGAGAGGGACCCACAGTAAATACTTTAAAAGTTGTATGTAGATAGTCTAATTAATGTTGATAGATAGAATGTTTAATGGATGTTGATAGGCAGATTGTTTTATATTGATTGACAGTTTAATGGGTGGATGAGTGAATGGTCTGAAGAAGATGAATGGACAGAAGGTTGGATGGAATATGCCTTATATTCTTGTTAAGAGAGACACTGATACAGCTCTCTGAGAGTAGTTGACACAGGTGTAATCAATTTAACTGGCTAGTCTTAAGACAGCCAGAGTAGGCCTACTCTTAAAGCCTGAGACAGAGTAAATAATTTAAAAGTTGAATGTAGATAGTCTAATTAATGTTGATAGACAGAGAGTTTAATGGATGTTGATAGACAGATTGTTTAATAGATGTTGATAGACAGTTTAATGGGTGGATGAGTGAATGGTCTGAAGAAGATGAATGGATAGAATGTTGGATGGAATGTGCCTTATATTCTTGTAGAATGGAGAGACACAGCTCTCTACTGAGAGTAGTGGATACAGATACAGGTGTAATCAATTTAACTGGCTAGTCTTAAGAGAGCCAGCCTGAGACAGAGTAGATTGTTTAAAAGTTCAATGTAGAGCGTCTAATTGATGTTGTTGATAGGCAGACTGTTTAGAATGGGTGGATGAGTGAATGGTTTGAAGAAGATGAATGGATATAAAGTTGGATGGAATTAGGAGGACTTATTTTGATACTGTTGTGCACAGAGGATACAGGGGAACAGAATATGTAGTCTTCAGAGAGGAGCCTGAGAGAAACTGACAGTTGGTGCCCAGGTGGCTGACCAGCTGGGGTAACATTCTAATTGCTGCCGTGATGTCATAATGAGCAATGTTAAGTCTATGGGGGAAATGGTGATAGTTTTTAACTAATAGTTTAAAAAGTATAAAAGTTACAAAGTTGAAAAATACAAAGCACATATGGCATAAGCAAGACCTACGCAACAAAGTTTGAATGAAGTTTCTATGTTAAACGGTTGAAGCTGAATTGCGAGCGTTAGAAGAAGAAGTTTAACTAGAAATGCAATTCCAAGGAATTACCAGTGCATGAAAATGCAAAAATAGATAGATAATGTAGATATGGTTACTAAGGTGTAGCTAGGGTAAACATGGTGGTTGCATTGTTTACAGAGAGTTGATAGTGTGTAGACAGTTAAAAGATGAAACATTCCAGTTCTAACTTAACTAATGATTTCTATTCATGTTAAAATGTTGATTTGCTAACTTAGCTAATGATTTCTAGCAGTTACGCTAAAAATGCTAATTATGCTAGCAATGCTAACTTTACTGACTAACCAGGTTACTGACTACTGACCAACTTTACTAGCTAACCAGGTTGATTAGCTAACTTAACAGATGATTTCTAGCAGTAATGCTAAAAATGCTAACCATGCTAACAATGCTAAATGTGCTAACAATGCTAACCAGGTTGATTAGATAACTTAGTTGATGATTTGTTGCAGTTGTGCTAAAAAATGCTAACTATGCTAACAATGCTAACTAGCTAACTTGCTAGTGAGGACTTTTATTTTGAAACATTTGTTGCTAAGGTATCCATGGTGGCCACTATCAGGAAACAAGAAGTTACTGCAGTATAATCATGTTGGTTGCTATGGAAACGGTCATAAACACTTAATTTTAATGGTTGCTATGTTGGTTGCTAGGTACATGGAGGTTTCATGTAGTTGACTGGAGGCATAGTGGATGATAACTGACAGTTGGAATGGTTGAACAGTTCAATAGTTGAGTAGTTTCAATGGTTAAATGATTTAATAGTGTATTATTGCAGTGAGGACTTTTATTTTGAAACAGTTGTGGACAGAGGAAACAGTTAACAGGATATGTAGTCTTCTAAGAGACTGTATGCTTAAAGCCAGAGAAACTGACAGTTGGTGCCCAGGTGGCCGGCCACCTGGCGTAAGATTCTAATTGCTGCCATGATGTCATAATGAGCAATGTTAAGTCTATGGGGGAAATTGTAATAGTTTTCAACTAATAGTTTAAAAAGTATAAAAGTTACAAAGTTGAAAAATACAAAGCACACATCGCGTAAGTAAGACCTACGCGACATAGTTTGAATGGAGTTTCTACGTTAAGCGGTTGAAGCTGAATTGCGTGCGTTAGAAGAAGAATAATAAGAAGTTGAAGCCTAGGAAGAACAGTACAGTGCATTTTCATGCACTGTAATAATAAGAAGCCTAGGAAGAACAGTACAGTGCATTTTCATGCACTGTAATAATAAGAAGACTTGGAATAACAGTATAGTGCATTTTCATGCACTATAATAAGAAGACTTGGAATAACAGTACAGTGCATTTTCATGCACTGTAATAATAAGAAGAAGATGCCCAGGAAGAACAGAACAGTGCATTTGCATGCACTGTAATAATAAGAAGATGCCCAGGAAGAACAGAACAGTGCATTTGCATGCACTGTAATAAATGACTGTCTGGAATAGCATTTCTATGTACTAAAGCTTCTATCAATATTCAAGAAGTTAGCTATCTGCCTACACCTTGTTAGGACAGAATTACCAGGGCAAAATAATGCTGCATTTTAATGAACGCTTGTAGCTATTTGAATGCACCTAAGATATCACTAGTATTAGGTTATTAATTGAATGAGTCTACACTGAACTTAAAGGAATACGCCACCCAAAAATGAAATTAAGCTAGTCTCGGTCACCCCCAGAGTTAGAACAGTGAAAAAAACCCGGTTAAAATCCGTCCGGGCATTCTCCTGCTTTGGGAGCAGCGATTTTAGCTTTAGCTTAGCACAGTTGCTGTAGATGAAGGGTGTCAGTGAGCACGTCCTCCAAAAAAGTGACCGAGAAGTCTACATTTTTTTCTAAATATATCTTGGGAGCCGTGTGTTCAAAACGAGTACAAATCATAATGCAAAATCGAACGAGACTATTACCTGGGCAGATCTTTACTTGGAACTATATTCAGCCTCATCGCCGACGAAGCACCGCTAGCTAGGCGCAAAGTTCTCACGTAGCAGTCTTGTAAACTCCCAACCATAGATTCGACTGGAAGTGGTGCTACGTGAGAACTTTGCGCCTAGCTAGCGGTGCTTCGTCGGCGATGAGGCTGAATATAGTTCCAAGTAAAGATCTGCCCAGGTAATAGTCTCGTTCGATTTTGCATTATGATTTGTACTGGTTTTGAGCACACGGCTCCCAAGATATATTTAGAAAAAAATGTAGACGTCTCGGTCACTTTTTTGGAGGACGTGCTCACTGACACCCTTCATCTAGAGCAACTGTGCTAAGCTAAAGCTAAAATCGCTGCTCCCAAAGCAGGAGAATGCCCGGACGGATTTTAACCGGGTTTTTTTCACTGTTCTAACTCTGGGGGTGACCGAGACTAGCTTAATTTCATTTTTGGGTGGCGTATTCCTTTAAAGAAATCTGAAGTGTCTTCAATTGCATATGAAGTTGAATTTAATTTATTCATTTTAAATTGTTGTCATGTCCATGTAAGGACATGTTTTCTCTTTTGATCCATTATAATTGTAAAGTTACATGACACTGCATTGCTTTTATGATTAACTAATCCTGATTCATCTTTTTAGATATGCCAACTGTCTGGATAATTGGCAGTAGCTACATTCGCCGTGGGGAGGAGGCAGCAAGGAGGACATTGGGCAGCAACCTGGGTGCCAATGCCCAGGTAGAGTGGTTTGGCTGGGGTGGATTGAGGTGGCACTCTGTTGTCCCCCGCTTTAATAATTTGGTTAGAACAAAATCTCCCCAGGATGTCCTGCTTCTTCACTGCGGCGGGAATGATTTGGGCAAAATTCGAAGCGTAAATCTTATCGCAGTGATGAAGCAGGACATGCAGAATCTTCAACGGCGTTTCCCAAACATGAAGATTATTTATTCGGCCATCACCCAGAGACGCTACTGGAATTCTGCACGCCCGAGGGGAATTGAACATTCTCGTAGATGGGTGAACAGTGAGATGGTTACTATGGTTCACCACCGCAACGTACGCTTTAGCAGTCCTGAGCTGTTCAGGTTCATTTGTCCCCTTTGGGCAATGACATTTTTTTAAATGATTTAGATGAGTGTCTGAGAGCCTTATTCCCATAAGGGTGATATGGGATTAATGCCTCACACTAGCCTATTGGCTAATTCAGTTGAGGACTGTTAAAGTTTATGTTGTGCTTGGTGTTCATTTGGGTTGTTTAGTTTAAAACATATCAAATTGGTAGCTGTATCACTGTTCATTTCCATACACATAACTAAATTCCAATTGGCATTTTTTGTCCTAAATTACTTAAATTTCTATATGACAATCATTTCAATTGGCATGAGTTTCCCAAATTATGAGTTCCACCTATCCACCTCTGCCAAACTCTCCCCATATTTGATCTCCTAACTATCTCTCCCCACGGTGAATGTAGCTTGTTCAGCCATATTCCCCAACACAATTGCCTGCTGGTGGCGTCCTCCTCAGTTTGGACCTCAGTCTAAAGCACTATGGTGAAACTGACCTGAGAGTAACCACAGAAACGTGGCACACGGTCTGTTGAGGAGGCTGTGCCTACAGGTCAGCATTCTGAAGGTCCATTGGCTTCTCCCTCAGCGAACATTACAGCCATTAGTCCACCACCGATCAACAGCCCGGAAGCCGGTCATAGTCAAGGGCCTGGGGCTGCTGACACCCCAACCCATGCAGCAGCTGGTAGGAGTCAAGTAAGAATGTGTGAAAATTCGATAGCTCATGGGAAGAAATCACTTTGGTATTATGTGTGATGAGATTAACCCCTATTTTTCTTTATTCTTGCCTGTGAATATACTTTTAGCACACTCCACCAGCACATGGCACAGCAAACAGGTCAGCGCAGGAGACTTGGCCTACAGGTAGGAATTATACAGTGATCTCTGTTTACTCTGACATGTCTACATACCATATTTTGCTACTAATCTGCATTACCTGCTTTTTCTTGTCTTACAGCAATTGCCAAGGAGATCCTTGTGCAACTAGATTCCATCAGGGAGCAGCAGTTGCTCATCCTCGTGCAGCTCCAGAAAATCTCAAGCGGTCAGGCCAATCCAGAGGTCATGCCAGACCCAACACATCTTGGGCTCCCTATTTCAACTCTCGAGAATGCAACGTTTGGAGGAAACATTAAACAATCCAGATGAGAAGAAGAATTTGTTGAGTTAAATGATGCATTAATCAGATCAATCCTAAAAGTCAGTCCCCACTCTCATTCGTGTTTTATTCCTTAAATAACTAATGAGATGCATGTCTTTCAGACTGTACCCCTTGGGATGGTTGGAGGCATGACGCTAAAAGACACTGTGGGGCGGGTCCTGAACACCTCGCTGGCAAAAGCAATCAATTGGAGTGGGGCCAACCAAACGCCTAAGTGTGGCTCTGGGTGAGTATCAGTACTGGATAACTGCAATGTGGTGACATCCCAATTAAGTTTAGGCGGTTGATGTAACCAACAGTTCAAATAGAACTATAAATAGTATAAATATTAGGGCCAGGACTTTAACGCGTTAATTAAAGAGGAATAATGCAGGATTGGCAATTTCATCTGTGGTTTCGGTTTCGTTTTTGCTCGTTTTATGCTTGCATATTTCTCTGCAGAGCTTCCCCGACAGCTTTAGCGTGTATATTTATACATATATAGGCTATATATAAATTGCAAGCGTGGTTCTTCTTGATCCTTTCGCGTCTCTGACTTCCAGATGTAAACAGCAAACGATCGTTTATCAGAAAGTTGCAAGGTTGTAATAGCGGAGAGGGACACTAGGGGCGGGAGGAAATGTGACTGTTTTCGATAAAACTGGTCAGTCAAGCAAAACAACGATTTCTAAGCGATTTTATGACTATGAAAAAGTTGCATAGGGTCTCTTTAAGATGAATTAATTACACAAAAATTAACGTGTTAAAAAATTGACGCATTTTAATCGTATTTATTTTGGCACTGCGGAACGTTTGTCACTGGATGAGTTTCAGACGGACTGATTATACTGGAGCACCTACTAACACGCATGAGTTCGGTTCAGACGACAACAAACCACAGTGGGCTGATGTGACCGCGCTGGTTAGCCCCGTGGATGGGAAATTTTGTTACAAAAAACGAACGTCGATAATAGCATGGTTGTGTGCAAGCTATGCAACAAGGAATTCGCATATCACCGCAGCATATCAAGCCTTAACACTAGAAGCGCCAAGCGCCGGTCATTTGACCGCTGACGCGTATTCCTAGAAGCGCCGTGGGGGTTTGACCTAGATATACCTAGAACTGCCGGGCTGCGGTCATTTGACCGCAGCGATTACAAAAAAAAAAAAATCTTTTCACTCGATTAAATTCCAGGACCCTACGTTCACGACTTTTCCTAAATACGCGTGTTTTGTCACCCAGAATTTTTACATGATCAAAAGCACACCGGTACAAGCTAGTTTAGAGCTATTTTGCGCTCACTTATGTGACAACACTATGTTGTCTCGCGTTCGGCCATTTTTGTTCAGGCTGCTATTCTCTTTTCTCACAGCAGATGTCGCAAGGATTTCCTGTCAGTCGGGCATGAGAATAATATTTTACCATAAAACATATCGTTTATATATGTGCAACATGTATTATATATGTGCTTTATTTTAATAACTATTTTTCATTTACATGGCATAGTCTATGGAGGCGATTTACAGTGGTAAAATGCGAGTTTGTTTTGAAAACGTTGCGACAGGCCTACATGTGTAATTTTCGTCGTAGCCTATTTATGTACGTAGGGCGCGTATGCCTACGTACATTCATAGTTGTACATCTTATCTTCTATTTGTAGGCTATCTTTTAAAGCTCAGACTAATGTATAAGCATTTTCTTACATATTTACTGGACTGACTGAGTTACGTCAAGTCAAGGACCTATCCTAACGCAGTTGTTGTATAATGTCAATTGGCGCAGCGTTAACACTCCTGTCTGCAACGCCGGAGACCCGTGTTCACATCCCGGCAGGAGCGAAATGCAAAATCTTATATCGATAGAATTTACTGACCATTTTTCAACGTCGATGAACAATTATTTTTTGTTAATGGTTTTTAATAACAACCTATCTGAAATAAACGGATGAATCGCAATATGTTTAGGCCTACCATTAACGAAAAATAATTTCGCCAGCCAATCATTTTCTGCCGCCAACTGACAAACTTTGACAAAGCCAGTTAGACTTTTTGCATCTAAAAATAATTATCATAGTGACACGCGAAAAAATAAACGATAGCCTAGAAACTAGGCCTACATGAGATTTTCCCACTGGACATACCACATCAGTATTGTGCTCGTTGCTACGACACACAGGACTCCCAGTGAGTTGACGACCAATGAAAATGACATGGGGAAAAGCAGCAAACAAAGTAGCCTGATTTTGATCTCACCTTACATAGGCTACTTTCCTAATTCCTACGTAGGGCTACTCAGACTTTTGTTAAATCGTCAGGGCCCGGTTGCACAAACACCAAAACCAAAGATTGATGATATGAACCAAATATTCTGGAACAGATGGATTTACAGCATTGAACGTGATAGGCTATTAGCTAGCCTACTGATGCGACTTCCACCGTTTCCTTTCCAGAGATTGCTGCGCTGTTCACAACGCAATGAACGCATGCAGTCTACATTGAAGTGAAACGTGCAGAACGTTGTCCAAAACAATACAATAACATTGTGTGTTGATATCTAATACAATATACACATCTGTAGACATGAAGTGGCAACTAAAGCCATTATCAGTCATGAAAACTGTGGCGGCTGCATTAAGGTTTTGGCTGAGCCAGCTAGCCAGCCAACAACTTCATTAGCCAGCCGTTCTCAAAGCAAATGGCTTCGGGGTCTATACAACACACTATCCATTGCAGCCTATTTGAAACCGATCATCCCCCTCCCCCATACACTCGTCTTAGGCTACAGATATCACCGAGGCATTGAGGAACTGCCTCCCCACCCCCACCCCATCTATCTGTCCCCTGCATAGACTAGGCTGTAAGCTGGCTGTTTAGGCAACCCGTGGAAGAATGCGCAATCATGTTTCATCGCATATGCGCGTTTCAGAATGTTCGAATTCGCCAGCGTGCGTGTAGTTATGTGAATCGAAAAGAATATAAATATAGCCTAGCCTACTTTATTGATGCCTTGTTCAAAAGAACTTCCGTCAGGAATAGGTTGGGAATCGAACCAGCAACCCTTGGGTGATCAAGCCGAAGCTCTAACCAGTGAGCTACGACTCTGCTTGTTAACTAGGAGAAAATGTGTGTCTCAATGCTGAATCTCGAATTCACATAGAAGTTAGCTTAAATTGTAGAAACAATAGGCCTAGCTTTTTTTTTTTCAGACATCGCAAACATAGCCTACACATTCGCAAAACAGAGAATATCATTCACTCATTATTTTAAATTATGCTACTTCTCACGCCTATGCCTGCTCAGCATAGCTCTCTCTATCTCCCTCCCTCCGATGTAGCTAGACCCTAGATCTTCTCCCTAAATGAATGAAAGTTGTTTTAGAAAGTAGCCACGGTAGCCTGTAAAATGCGGCATGAAATCCTGGCTACTGTGTAATTGAAACCAGACTATTAGGCTCTTTGTTCCAGGTGACCAGGTCCGATCATTTTCGGCAGCGCGAACATAGGCTACCTATTAAATGAATAGAAGTGAATTTGGGGAGTGAATTAGAACTAGCCACATTCACTTTTAGAGCATTTTAGTTGAAAGTCAAGTTTGCTTAAGGTTTGTTCAAGAACTCTTCCAAAGTTTTTAACAACACAAATCAACACAAATACATTAACAGATAACTCAAACGTGCTGTGTCATAATGAAACAAACAACCACAGATTATCAACAACACGGTCTGACACGAATGACATGGCTTAGTGCAGTGGTTCTTAACTGGTTTGGCCAAGGGACCCACAATTCCCTATGGCTACTAAGTCGCGACCCACTTTTTAAAATATATAAAGAACATATTTTATTTCTCAAAATATATTACAATCGACAAAATACAAACATTTAGATTTACAAAACAAACATTTCAACATTTAGATCCATTTAGATTTGACATCACACTGTAACTGGATGTGAACACAGCATAACGCGAGGGGCCTATAGGCCAGGTTTACAATGAAAAGACCAGAGAACAATGTGCAAATTAGACCTATATGCGTTTTAGAAGCATTAATGAGAGAACTGGAGATGTTTTTTAGATCTGATCAGAGACTCCAGCCCCGTTCTCACATTCGCTGGTATCTTGATAAACAGAGACTTTTCCCTTCGTTTGTGCCTTCCGTGTAGCCTACACACAAACGGCGGTTTCGCCTCTGAATTTTTTCTGAAAACTCCGACAAAAGTGGAGATTCGTGGACTCGTTTCGCGTATGAATGTGAACTGAGAAAAACTAAGTAGGCTACTTGCATCTGCGCAAAAAAGTGTGGCCAATGTTTACTTTTTCATTTGGCTTTGGTGATCATGGATGCATTCCGAGTAACAGTTGCAGAATATAATCTAATGTTGGTGCCAACCCTTTTCGTTTTTTTGCATTTGCAAATACAGTTGAAATGAAACAAGGAAGTGATTCGTTGATGTTATTGATATTTTCGAGATTCTGATTAGCTAACGTCGGCTCAAACTTCTCGTTACACCACTAAGATTTGGCATGCTCTTGGCGGCATGAACACTGGTGTCAACGAAAACTTTTCTGAAAACTGACAAGTGTGCACGATGTTAAATGTTAAAATGTTGAAAACGGAGGGGAGGAAATATTTGTTTATCAACTTGTAGCCTAGTCCATGGTAGCATATCTCCGTGGCTGGTGTCAACCTTAAGTGGTTTCATGAAAAAATATACATAGCCTATTTTACAATCCCTTCGCGACCCACCCAGGACACCTCCGCGACCCACTTTTGGGTCGCGACCCACCAGTTAAGAAACACTGGCTTAGTGCAAACTGAATTTATGACCAAACGATTTCATTCGTGCACGAAGCGCCATCTTGCGATCATTATGTGTAAGTAAAAGCCTCCCAGTCTAAGGACTCAGCGGTCATTTGACCGCCTCGCCGCGCTTTAAGTAGTTCACAACAGCACGGCGCTTCTAGTAGGTCGTCAAAGCGGTCAAATGACCGGGGCGCGGCGCTTCTAGGTATAAGTGGGTCAGAACGGCGCGGCGCTTCTAGTGTTAAGTATCACCACAGTGCAAAACATATAGTAGCTAGCGTGGACAAAGTCTGTTATGGCTTTTCTAATAGTCAGGGTTTCCAATGTTCTGAATGTACTTGAAAGTATTGTGATACTCAATACACTTGAGGGAAACCTCCAAGCTTTATTTATTAAAGAGGAACTATGCAGGATTGGCAATTTCATCTCTAGTTTCGGTTTCGTTTTTAGTTTTTGCTCGTTTTATGCTTGCATATTTCTCTGCAGAGCTTCCCCGACAACTTTAGCGTGTATATTTATACATACATAGGCTACATATAAATATATAAATTGCAAGCATGGTTCTTGTTCCTTACAAGACTTCCAGATGTAAACAAGGAACGATTGTCTCCTGCAGAGAAACTGCAAGGTTGCAATAGCGGATAGGGACACTGGGTGCGGGAAGAAATATTAGCCTACTGTTTTCGATGAAACTGGTCAGTCAGGCAAAACAACGATTTCTGAGCGATTTTATGACTATGAAAAAGTTGCATAGGGTCTCTTTAAACAAATAGCAACCAAGTTGCTGTTACAGCCAACTCGCGCTTATAACAGAGTAATTCACCGCACCTTCCAGATGTAAACAAGGAACGATTGTCTCCTGCAGAGAAACTGCAAGGTTGCAATAGCGGATAGGGACACTGGGTGCGGGAAGAAATATTAGCCTACTGTTTTCGATGAAACTGGTCAGTCAGGCAAAACAACGATTTCTGAGCGATTTTATGACTATGAAAAAGTTGCATAGGGTCTCTTTAAACAAATAGCAACCAAGTTGCTGTTACAGCCAACTCGCGCTTATAACAGAGTAATTCACCGCACCTAATTCTATGTCCAACTTCACTCTCGGAACCGCACACACACACAAGCTCACACGTACACTCCACCCCCCAGTTCCCCTTAAAGGGACACAACAATTTCATGAACTCAACTCAAGGTAACAGGTTACACACCACACACAATTAACAGGATATCACAGTATTGTGTTTTACTTTTTTTTTTTAAAAAAAAACAAAGTATTATAGTTTACAGCAGGTCTACCTATCTATAGGCTACCTGAATATCTGAAATGGGTATCCGCCGTTCATTCCGACATACCAGCACTCCGACATGGACGTCCAATTGTCGTAGTGGAGGCATGTCTCTTTATGGGAAAAAGTCCCACCACTCTGACATTTTTTTTTTTCATGGTCGCAGTGGCGGTATTTAACTTTTTTTTCAAACAACGTGCCATTCCGACATGAGGTCATTAATAGGCTTTTGATGTCATAACTATATCCAATTGTGTAAAATAATAAAGATTCACATTTAAAATGTCATTGTGACGAGTCCTTGATATGGTTATGTGTCTGTTGCGTGCGCGACTCGGGGAGGTGAAAGGAGTTCTGTAGCCTACATGGCAAGTTCCCATTATTCGCGGACTAAGTGGAGCTAAATTAAGTCATTATTTTGCTGTCACTTCGTCTGTTTTATGGCCTAGAAGGTTGTATTTGGTATCTGTGGATAGCTCTAGCTCTCCTCTTTTATCTGACATGCAAGCCATATCTTTTTGACCACAGTTTCACGAGTAAAGCAAACGAAAGTAGCGGTAGCTGAAGCTACTGTATATGACATTCTTATTTGTTTGTCACTTCGTCTAACACAAAAGGATCGATGTGTTTGGTATCAATGGAGAGCTCTGTTTCTCCTCTTTCATTTGATATGCGTGTCATGTCTGTGCGATGCCTGGTCCCGGAGTAATTCAAGCGAGAGCCGTGGCTGCGTGGGTGAACGCAGAGCAATATAGACTGTAAATATGATATACTTTGATTTAAATTCATGATTTTATTCTATTTTCATACTTGATCGTACAGACACGTGTCTAGTGTCGTTGGAAAGCCCCGGTTCTGCTCTTTCATGCAATATAGGTCTCATCTCGTTGTGACTAATAATCGCGGAGCAATGTAACAGAGAAGAATGGGTGTGTTTTGACGCACTTTGCTACCGTCGGTCTCATAGGGTTCGTTAAATTGACTTGGAAAAAAATAGGATTTGTAAACTGTCTGAATGGGGGTACTAAAATGTGTCGGATTGGCAGCATGTCTAAATAGCAGCATGCCGAAATAGAGGCATGTCTAAATAGAAGCATGTCGTAGTGGTGGCATGTCTGAGTGGCAGCATGTAACCTCTGAAATGTAATATTTAGGGCTGGGACTCGATTAAAAAAAAGAAATCTAATTAATTAGAGGCTTTGTAATTAATTAATCGAAATTAATCGCATTTTTCTCGCACATAAATATTTGATCTGAGAACAGGGAGAAGTAATTTTTTTCAAATGGATTTTTAGTATTCCACACGGTCGAAACGTCATTATTCTGTGCTAAAGAAAAGAAAAGAAAACTAAAAAGAAGGATTTCAAGTGTGCGAACCTTTTTCCATTTTTTTATGATTTACCCTTGTTCTGCACCTTGACCTGGGATGTGCACAAACTTTTTCACTATATATTGTATCACTGTGCCAGCCAGCCACGGCGCCAGGATTTTCATTTTGGGTGGGCCTGACCAAATATGGCTGGGCCAGGTAATGAGAAAACCTGTCGTGCGTTTTTACGCACAGAGGCATCTTACTGGTAGGAGTTTGGACGGCCTATCAAACACATCCGCCCCCTAATCGTTCAGCGCGAATGATACAAGACAAGCCATGATATCATAAGTAATCTGTGAACTATATCGCAGCTAAATGTTATGCGTTTGAATAACCTGGCGATGATTTGCACGCCTATAAGCAAAGGCTACTTTAGAAATTCTGTCAGAATTACCTGCCTATTTCTTCCTTGCGTCCCGTCTCTTTCGTTCTTCGTTATTAATGTTGGTTCATGCAGTATGAGCTCCATCTGAACAGTCTAGCATTTTTAATCTCTTTCTATATTTACAACTAAAGCCATAATGTTTTGGTTTTTACAGATGGCTACTTTATGTAGCAGTATGGTATACTGTGGGCACCATCAGGTAGGCTACCCCTTCTGATTGTCAAACAATTAGTTGTCAGCCAATCGTGGTGCACGGTTGTTTTTATAAAAGCCAGGTGGCAGTGTGTTTTAACGTGTGACTGACACGGAGTGCAAGCCCTGCTTCCTGGTTCTCCCAGATCTTCTACTGTGGGTCTGCTGTCTGGAAGATGCTAGCTCGCGTAACGCAGTTGGTATGTTAACTATTTTGCCTTCCGATCGAGGTTTCTTTGATGTAACCTACGTGACGTGTGGGATGGTAAATGCTTGATTTGTTTTAGGCGATCACCAGCTGGAGTGGGTGGTACGCTGTTGGGCGCCACCCGAAGGGGTTGCTGCCTCCCCTTCTGTAGGTAGTCTCTTTTGGAGGTGGTTTTTACCTTTCGTGGCTCTTTTGATTCTAACGGCAATGCCATTATTTGGTGTGTCGCAGGGGCTGCAAGTTGATGTTAACGGAACTACAATAACACCCCCGCTCATGTGAAGGGAACACTGCTGCTTTGCCGACCCCTGCTTTGCCTGCTGTTGTGTGTCGCTTGGCCTAGCTTGATGCGCTATCTGAGCCAATTGACTGGTTTAGTGTCAATGTGTGCCACTTGTTGGACTGTTGAGTGTATGTGCGGTTATGTGTACGTCTGTCTTCCACACTGGTAATCGTCTAGCGAGATGGCTGCGACCTCTCCGAATTATGTGTACGTCTGTCTTCCACACTGGTAATCGTCTAGCGAGATGGCTGCGACCTCTCCGAATTATGCGTTTATGTACAGTATGTAGCTTGTGTCAGTTGTGTCAATCTTTTTGTATATTCGTGTGTCATTCATTTTAGTTCTGTCTTCCCTACTTTCCTAGGAGCTGAGCGCCAAAGGTGGAGGGGCAGTACTTGTGGTGGTGGCGTCCCTTTTTCAGTGTGTCATCTCACTTTAAATCATGTTGCTGTGCTGTGTGCGTGATTCCTGAGCAGGTGTGCCTTTGGGTGATTCCTGCAATAGATGTAACTTGCCCTAGCTATAGCCTCCTCCACTGGTAAGCCTCAGTGTCCTCCCCCCTGTGTGTGTGTGTGTGTGTGTTTGTATAAATAAAAGACATATTATTATGGACCCATGTCTCTCTATTTAGTAAAACGAACTTGTGTGCCATTAGTAAACCTGGTTAACATTGAAGCAATATTCCTCTGGGTGAAATTCCCAGAGTGGCGTAGTCAGGCTATCCAAAATACTGCTCTTGCCACATTTACATAAAAATAGGAGAGGCTTATCTAATTTCATTTTTTTTTTCTGTGTCCCAGGGTCATAAGAATTTGCGCAAAATAGCTATAAGCCCAACATTCCTCAACAAGAAAGACAGAAAGATTAATGAACATGGAGCCTATGTTTTTATTTGTTTCAAATCATGTCAAAGGCTATTTCGTGAATACTGTGTCATTAGCTACTGACAAGAACATTGTCATGACATTTCCAACAGGGTAGCCTACTGATTTTCTTTTCACGTCAAATGCAGACTGAACTCGACTTGGTTTACGGTCATGCTAAAAAATATATAAGCCTAGTAAACAGGCTGAAGGTTACATGCTTCCACTCAGACATGCCACCACTACCATGCTTCCATTTAGACATGCCTCTATTTCGACATGCTGCTATTCATACATGCTGCCAATCCGACACATTTTAGTACCGCCATTCCGACAGTTTACAAATCCTATTTTTTTTCCAAGTCACTTTAACGGACCCTAGAGCCTGACGGACGCAAAGTACGTCAAAAAACACACCCATTCTTCTCTGTTACATTGCTCCGTGATTATTAGTCATACATTATTAGTCCAAAAAATGAACGTTCCCCTAACGTTTTTACAACTAAAAAAAGAAATGTTATATTATGGTTGAATCCCAGCAAGCAAATAACGTTAGCCCTTGGTTCTCCTGTGGTTCGTTTTTCAGTAACCTTCTAATACCCTGGAGAGAACATTAGCTACAGGTTATCAAAGTTCCCCAAATGTTTTTACAACTAAAAAATAAACGTTATATTCTGGTTGCATTTCTTTTTTCACACAACGTTGCTACTTAGTTGCTTTTTGGTATCTTATTTGTATAACCGTAGAACATATTTTCTGGCTAAATTAATGTGTTTGGGGTTGACATTGTTGATGAAAATTGCCCCCGAGTTTCTATGAGTTTCCAATTGAACACAGCCAGCAGCCACACTGCAACTTAGTCGGAATAATTTGTTGCAAATTCGACATCAGTAGGCATATTATATTCTTCCCCCCTCTGTTGGATTGATATAGGCCTACCAGAGCCATAAAGCCCGTCGAACAAGGAGAAGCCAGCGCGAGAAGAGGTTGAAAGAAGCTACTTCCATCATCTCGGGTCTGTGAAAAAAAAAAAAACGGCCAACTCTGGTGTGTTAGCAGACTCTGTACCTCGCTAACTTTTAGACATTTGGATAACACAGAGATAAAGTTAGGCTACTGGCTGTATGGTATCGAATCACGTTCTTCACATCGTTTTCCATGCACTTGTTCCATTAAGTCCATTAAAAAAAAACACACTGCTACAGGGTAAATCGGGTGGAGGATTTCATGCTAACATTTCCCGAGAGAGAAATCCCTAGACCGCCGTGAAAACACTGGTTTCATTTTGTGAAATACAGTCTTTCAGACATGCACAGAATGTCAACATTTGGGCTGAGTAATCAACCGAAGTTATAGCCTAATCTTGGTTAATCTCCACCAGCCAGTTTGCTTACAAAAACAATTGTCTCGCAGTGCAAGTGGCTCTGGCTGTCCAAGTTATAGCCTACGACAGGGGTCGGCAATTAAGTTTGGCCTCGGGCAAGATATTTTCCGAGCCATTACATAGCGGGCCACAAGTTCACAACCAAAACAATGGCTAATTTAATTAATTAATATCGGAGGAGGTAAAAATGATAGGCGCTCTTGAAATGACAGAGCAGATGAGACATTCAAGCAGGCTGATGTAGGTTAAATTTGTCGACTGGTCATTGGGGGCGCTATTATATGCCTGTGTCTTTAAAAAATAATAATAAAAAACACCAGAAAAACATTTCCACGCGTTGCTGTTAGCTGTCAAAAAATGGCACTATGAAAAAATCTGATGAGAAAAGTTAACAGCGAAAACAGGATCTTTAATGATGAATGGACAGAGAACTATGCCTTCATCCTCCCTAATTGTATTAATGCAAAGCCCACATGCCTGATCTGTAACAACTACGAGGGTTTCTCTGCATGGAAAGAGTACAAGACGGCACCACGAAAGTAAGCATGCTAATTTAAAGGTTGCGCTCCTAAATAACACGCACGCTAATGTTTGAAACTCGTGTTTTGCTTTTCACAGTTCTATGTGCGTAAATTGCCTGTTTGATGTCAGGCCTTTTTAAAAGAAGTCGTGTTTTAATTATCACCATAAGCCTATGTCCGTTGTTTGAATGACAACATGTGTTTTAGGAACTAGCTTGGAATTTGAGAACCAGCGCTGTCCACTGACTTCATTTGATTTTGTATGTTGTGCGTTCACGCTGCACCTCGCTGCGTGCTTCACTCGTATTCAGATGAAACAAATATCTAAGCATTTAGATTGATTGAAATTCTTCTGTTCTGGAAAGTTACGTTTCAAAATAAAGAGCATGTTTGAGACTGGCAGTCCGATTTTTAAAAAGTTTTTTTTTTTTTTTTCATTCTCTGGTTCAAAAGATCTCACGGGCCAGATGTTTTTTGCTTGCGGGCCGCATCTGGCCCGCGGGCCGCCTATTGCCGACCACTGGCCTACGAGTTCACTAGCTGTTTTGTTGTTTACTGTTTTCACTTAGCCTATCCCACAATTCCCAGTCCCAATTTAAAACAAATTAAATCAAAATCCATCATAGTTCTGATCTGAAGACTTTTAATGGAATACGATGCAATAAAAGCAGCCAGTTTTGAATTTTAAAACAATGTGGTTGGGATATTTCAGCTTAGGCTAGCCTGCTCTGCTGATGTTTTGAACAACCGATCTGACTTAATCGTTATGGGGAAAAAGACACCGTAGACAAGAAAGTATAGACCTAACCCGCATTTAAAAGCTTAGCTGACATATAGGAAATAACTGGCCATCGTCGCAGTTCAGCAAGCAGCAAACGGTAAGTGAAAAATATGTGTATTGAAGTCATTACCTTAATCATCAAAGATGTTCATTCTCTCCCACTATGTCCATCGCTGCAGATGGCAAGTGTAAATCAGCGGAGCTAATCTGGATGTCACGATGAATCTACATACCACTCCCCCCCCCCCCCCCTTTAAACGTTGTTGCTGTGAGGTTAGGGGAACGTTAATGCAACCAAATATTGTAACGTTCCCTAAAGGGTAGGGGAACGTTCTGCTAACCAAAATAAATAACCAGAAAAAAAACGTATTTCCGCTAGGAAAACTTTCCTGGGGAACCATGGGGCAACATTCGCAACTTTCAGGCAACGTTCCCCTAACCAAGAAAAAAACGTTCTAAAAACGTTCTCCTAACCAGAAATTGTTAGCTGGGTAGTCTCCTGTCTTGTTTCTTTGAGACTGACTGATGGAAGAACTTGTAGTTGGTGTAACGCTGGTTGATGTGGATGGAGGAAAGAAGAACTTAGTTATGGTCATGCTCGAGCCTTCATGAACAGCTACAACTGCCTGGTCCTTTCCAGCATGGCTAGTTAGCACTGTTTCTCCCATATTAGAGATATCGATGATCTTAGAACATAGTCCACATCTCGCCTTACTCGGGTCCTGGACCTGTCTTGTATTTATTTGTCCAAGTGAAGTCAGACATTATTGAACTGGCACTTTCCTGGCATTTCAATTTAATTTCAGCTAGATTTCAGTCAACACCAACTTAAGGCTGGCTTACATTGCACGATTTTGGTCTGTTTTAACAGTCGGCGACTAAATTTCCAAAATCGGGCGGAAATCTTGGGAGTTGTACTGAAATCGCAGCGCGCTCCTGTCATCTAAATCGTTTAGTGTAAGGTGCCAATCTTAGCGGTTTTAAGTCCGTCGGAGGCAGTCTTTTTCTAGTTTTGCCGTTACGACAATATCAAACATGTTTGATATTATCGGAAGTCTTTTCAGTCGTGGCTCATGCAAATAGTGACGTGAACATTAAAAACCAATAGTAACCTTGCGCGAACATGAAACAGGAAGGGGCAAAATAGGCGACAGCTGTAGCCTTTATGATTATTTGTTATTTCATTTCTTATAATTTATTAGTCGGTTGTTCTAGGTGACAGAACAGCTCTATATCTGTTAGTGATGTCACACATCAAACAATGCTGCAGAAACGCGAAAAAATTACTTTGATATGAGTAGGCTATCATGTGATTTCCTGTGAATGATGACGTGTAGCCTATTGCACGATGGAAATAATTTGAAGGAATCTAGCAGCAGTCTTGTAAATAGTGACCCACAGTCTTTGCAAAATCCTAATCTGAGACTGGCCTGTGACTAGACTGTGACTAAAACCTCAATGAATTGTCTTTAGATGTGAGAGGGTCTGAGACTGTAGTTTTTCAAAAATCTTTTCCAAATCTTTGCAAAGTCTGGCAATGTAAGGTAGGCTTTAACCACAGGCAGCATATACATCCCAATAAGTGAGTGAACAGGAAGTGAACTGAACGTTATGACCTGAAAAGAACAGTAAAGGTTAAGACGACGTGAAATATATATTTTTATTATTAATCACACATTATTAAGCTGCGTAAAAAAATCTATGACTTCCAAAACCTTTTCAGGCCTGGAATTTGTTTATTCAAATTCCATAACTTCCCAAATTTTTCAAAATGTACGAACCCCGGATTTAGTGTGGCCGAGTGCAACTGATGCTTTCACACCAACGAAAACCAACCGAACTAATAAGTTTTGGTCCGAATGGATCGTTTGGTGTGCACCAACTGTTGTTGGTGTGAAAGCACCCTCAGAGTAAACTGTATATGTACAAATGATTGGCCGAGCCCTGCATGGGACTGTTTTCTTCATCCCATCCCAATCCCTCCCGCATCATCAGAAATTCTGATTATTACCACCTGCGTCAGAAACGGACAACACACACACAAGGCTAGAACTTAAATAAAATAAATAAGAATAAACTTCGCAACTTATGCAGCAAGGCAAGCCTTCCAGTGTTGCCAACTTAGCGACTTTGTCGCTAGATTTAGCGACTTTTGGCCGTCTCTGGTGACTGAAAATCTTATCTAGCGACTGACAACAAATCTGGCGACTTTATCGTGTGTCTGGCGACTTTTCCCCCTCCTTGTCCGAGTCGTCACTACATATGCACTTCACGCAGCTCTGAGCTCTCGTCCGCCCTCCCTCTCCCGAGTCCCGACACCGGCCGCCTCTCCCTCCCGCTCCATACCCAGCTGTGTGCACCACCACGTTTGGTTCGACTGACGTTCTACAGGCAGCCGCGTGCTTTAAACTAGTACGTGGCTGCTCTGCTCAGCAGCAAATGCAAGACAGCGGTCTGGATTCTGGACGCTCGAAAACAGCAGGCAGTAGTTGAGCTCGGACAAAAGTATAGCTTCCAAAAACGACAAGCAAGCATTAGGCTACAGAGGTGTCAGCTAATCCTGGCCATCCCCTGCCATTTTATTAAATTATTGACGCCTTCACTGGCGTGATAACAGTGATCACGCAACTTCTGTTTTCAGTGATGGGCTGACCATGTGATAGAGCCACAATTAAACATTGTATCCATAAATGAAGCGGGAACCATAACCTTCTGAGATTCACATAATGTGATAAAGTTATCAGGCTTCAATCAGTGAAAAGCAGATGCAGGTAATAGGTAGGAAATTACTGCTTTTCAGCCACGTAGCCTATTTCATTCTGACATGACACAGGGTGCTTCTCCAAGTCTTGAAAGTCTTAAAAAGTATGGAATTTTAAAGTGCCTTTTTCCAGACCTTGAAAAGTTTGGAATTTTGTAGAAAAGTCTTGGAAAAGTCTTAAAGTGTAGCTCATGAAGAACTGGTGCAAGTACGCAGACTGAACATGACTGACACACCCTCCAGAATTTTGCGACTTTTGCGATTTCATTTATTTATTTTTTTTCATTTGCAATCAAAATCCATAATTTCATGGCAGTGTTTTCTAAAACATTACAAGGATTTTTGCAATGTTTTTCTTTTTAAACCTCATCTAGGATGATCTCTAGATATCAGTCTCTCAAGTCTGTTCAAGATTCAAGATTGTCTTCATTAATTCAACACAATTCAATTCAGTGATGGGAAGAAACCTTGGTTAGTGATGGGAAGAAACCTGTGCAGTTTCACAACTCAAGGGGCTGACCCATGCAGTAAATCAGTAGCTAGAGTAGGCTACAGGATGTCCATAGATTTTGCAGAGGCGATATCCAATATGATATTCAATATGATGTAAAAAGATCCTTTTTTCTTGAGTTTACATGTTTTTTTCCCTGTTGGATTATATTTAAACAATCAATTGAAAATGTTCGAAAATGTATTTTTTTTGAATATGGATGATAGTTCCAAAATCACTGAGTAATCACGTTTAATAATCGTGATGTCAATATTGAACAAAATAATCGTGATAATGATTGTTACCATAATCGAGCAACTCTAGTCCAGAGTTAGTGTTGAATCAAGGGGTGGGGTAGGTCGATCCTGCCTTGGGCATCTGAGAGGGTCTTTGGGAGGGAGATGGTCCTACCATGGGGGTCTCGGTATGGTTACAATCTGCATTACATCTCATTATACTACTATTAGAGAGTAACAATTATTGCGTGTTGGCAGCCTGACTCTCAAAACTACAAAATGTCGAGGTCTTGAAGAAAAAATTATACGTTTGGAAAAAGGTTGGAAAAAGTCTGGAATTTTTTGTTGACAAAAGAGCAAGCACCCTGTGACAAGATAGTAAAGTATAGCCTATACAGAAGTGTGAAGTGTATCAATTAACATACAAGTAGGCTATATTAAATGAAATATATTTGAATTGGGCTCTAAAGTTGCCTATACTGTATGAGTAGCCTGTGAGAAAAGCAAACAGGCATAAAGAGTTATTAAAGGGCCCTCAACGTTTTTTTTTTTTTTCTGGGGGGGGGGGGATGGGTTGCACGACGTAATGATTGAATTGATATGCAAATTAGCGTGTGACGTCATCTAGCGACATTTGGCGACTTTTGGAGCTGGCTTTAGCTACTTTCCATTGGAAATAGTTGGCAACACTGAAGCCTTCTCAATAACACTGGTATCGTCCAACACCTTAACTACTGCACCTACACGGCAAAAATAACACTAACTGTGCGTTCACACCGCGGGCAACTTGAGCTTCCAAAGATTCCGGAAGTCAATCATTTTCAATGGAAGCCGGCTTCTCTCAGCTGCCAGCAGCGACCAATCCGTCGGCGTCACGTTTTGGGCGTCTTGAGCGACTAGAGAAAGTTGAAAGTGGCTCAACTTTATGGTAATGAGCTATGACGCGGTTCAGCGACCAAACGACCAGCAACGAACATAGAATGCTACTACGTCAGAGCGGCCAAAGCATCCAAGCTTCCCACGGCGTCCTTGACAGGGCGTCCAGAACGATTTTGGAAGCTCAAGTCGCTCTTGGTCTGAACGCACAGTAAGAAATAACAGTGGGCCTGAAACAAATGAAAAGACTGAATTTAACCAACCAATAACCAATAACTTAGTATTAATATTGCTGGAGGAACAGAATGCTAAATCTCGTTTACCACTCAAACATTTTAATAAAATGTGTACAGCTGACATGAATTATTGGCGTTTGTTCAAACATCCATTGTAGTACAACAAGACAACCACTATGTAGTAAATAATCAGCAGAATGGCAAAGATGACCGCAGCCACAGAGCGAGTAAACAAGTCGCAAGGCTCACACGCGCGATATCCACAGTCGCATCTGCAATATCCTCCACTTTCTTCAGCGTCTTGTACCCGTAGGCCGCCCAGATGTTCATCATTCTGGCGAAGCGGTCGCACCATAACACGCACTGGCATGTCTTCGCTGCGGCTCCTCTCCCGCTCCAGCATGCATGGTCTCATTCGGTGTGATCAGTCCCTCAGTTTACGGTGCTCTAATTCTCTGGTGCTCTGCACATGGGGCAGGTGGGGTTCTGCCGAAGCCACGGATTCACACAGTTGCTGTGGAACTTGTGGTGGCAGGGCAGAATTGTGAGCTCCTCTCCTTCCACATAGTTGCACAGACAGATCCTACAATCACTTTGTCCATTGGTGTTCTCAGGGTTTAAGTTCATGGTGGGAAGTTGTAAGGGACATTCAGTGGTTGTTGTGGATCTCCCAAATGGTCACAATTCTTCTTGAATTCAAACTCAATAAGGCAGGCCAATATACACAAGTCTGAAAGATCATCTTGATCAGCAGGGATATCAGTAATGAGGGTCAGAAGTGTCTGCCCTTGTCATAGATAGTAATGCAGTATCTTCATATTCACTAACAGCGGGTATTTCTCTTCATGGTGGAGATGGTGACTGCTCTCTGTTGCGATTCTGAGGGGGCATCTCGTCAGAGAGTTAGCTAGCTGTGGGGACCTTCTGCCATTGGTTGGCATGGAGGACCCAACATCACCCCTCAGAAGAAAGAGGGGGTCAGCTGATTCAAGTCGCACAGGTGGGAGTGTAGACCTTCAGCTCTGGTGATGGTGACTCAGCTCTGGTGATGGCGGTGGTGGTGAAGACCAGCTCTGATAATGCCGACTCAGCTCTGGTGATGGCGGTGTTGGCGAAGACCTTGAGCTCTGGTGATGGCGGTGGTGGTGCAGGAAGAAGGTGGAGGACAAATCCCCCCCCTCCTGCACAACCACAGCCATGAGAAAAATAGACATAAAATCAAAACTTCCAGGAAGTACCAAAATGTTGTAGCATTACAGACAACACAATAAAAAAAACAGTTCTAAATTTGTGTTAGGTTATGAAAATTACTTTACATATTGATGCAGACAGACTAGTAGATCAGCCTGTGGAGGCAGTGGTGCAGGAAGGAGGACAAGAGCCCCCCTTCCTGCACCACCACCACCTGTAAACAAAAGCAAATATTCAAACTGTCAAGTACACTCTTTGGATGCCCCCCTGGATGTTTGAGATGAAAATGTAATGTCCGGAGTCCATTAAGTGGACCCCATCTTCTAAGAACATCCCAGGCCAATCACGTTGAATGTGGACATGACATTGTTAACCCAGACACGCGGATGATTAATCTTAGGTGGTGGCCCATACCTCCACACACGTCTCGTGGGTAATGCACAAGAACACTAACTTTACAGTGGGGTACATCTCATGCATCTTAGGTAGACTTTCATTTGTCTGACCAATTCAATACCTTTTATCTGACCTAAGTCATTACCTCCAACATGAACAACTGAAACATTGGGGGCAGGCCTGGAGCGCAACAGTGAGTCAGAAAAGGAACCCCACTGTAGGCCACCCACCCTAAACCATTCAATACGTGCCGGGACGGGAGATCTAATTGTTTCCAACACTCACATTTGCCCTCTGATTGGCCCTGTGGATGTAGCTGCTCCCCACGATCCACACTGTAGGGGGAGAAATTGCATTTACGTAGGCATCCCAAGCATCACTACAAGTTTTAGTCAAAAACAGGTTTCATACCTGTTGGTCTGGCTGGCTGCTCCATCGTTGGTATGTTATAATAATGTAATGTATCTCCTCTGGCAGGGTAGGGTCGCAGTTGGATAAAAAGTTGTGGAGGGCCACACAAGCTTTGGTTACATCATCTGTGGTGTCCACAGAACACTCCATAGCCCTACCCTGGATTCGCCATCTGGCAGTAAGAATGCCAAAGGCGTTTTCGATTACACGCCTGGTCCTTGAGTGACGGTAATTATACACTTTCTGGTCCTGAGACAGCGGCAGAGATCCTTTTAACAGGACATTCTTACTAGAAAACCTAAGAGAACTTCGATGGCACTACAGAGTGGGCTGGTCTCAGTGCAGAAAAAAGCTAGACAAAATAGTAATTTCCAGGGAAGCCCGGCTTCTCTGGGGGTGAATGGGACAGTGGGATGATGGCTAGCGTGAAAGTTGCAGAACATTACGGAGTTGGCAGGTGAAGTCCAGAGTAGGGTTGTTAATGAATAATCGAATAATGTTTGTTAAGAATTTATTTGACTAAAATAAATGCCTAATAAATATTCGTTTTAGTCTCACGCAATATGAGAACAGCAACATTTTCCGGTATTTTGCGCGCATGACAAAAACAAGCAGAGATGAAGCGAGCAAGGAAAAGTGCTGGACCTCTTCTTTATTTAGGGGCTCATGGGAACGGGGTACATGGTAAAACGTAAGCAGGAAGTGTTGTGGTTAGAACGTGAAGTGCGAGAGTTAGAGAAGTGTGTGTTATGTTAATGAATGCGGGAGAACTGTTTTGTGAAGCATCTCCATGTTAAACGAAAAGAAGCCTATTAAACTGGTATTCCGAGACATCAAGCCTCTTAATTGTTTCATCACCAATATACCAGTAGGATAACTCGTGTTTGAATGATTACCTCGCAAGCTGCCGGCAAGTGAAGTTAAAAGTGATAAGATAACGGGCCGACCGGCAAGGTAACAAAATGTTCATCCGACCATAAACGAAACCAGCACTGGAGATGACCAGTGAGCATTGCAATCGCTAGCCTACATGTTCAAATAGGACCTACGTCAGATGGCATAATGCCCTGTAAAATAAAGTTTACAACTTGTTGTAAACAACTTATTTCTTGATAAAGGTTTTTTATATATATATATCAATTGTGTGCGTGTTGGACATGTGGGAGTGATGGGTCGGGTGGGGGCAAATGTTTACACGGCTCTGAATTCCATGTGATGTCATGATTTAGCAAATAATCGATTAATTGTTCAATAACGTTATGATTAGTCGAACATGAAAATTCATCTAAAGTCCCAACCCTAGTCCAGAGGCAAGGCACGTTGAAGCTCAAATGTTTTATTCTATTGCATATTTTGCACATATCCTATAAATAAAACTGTAATATGGAGTTACAGAGTTAGTGATTTGCTTTTGTTTCCGTTGTGTATGTAGGCTGTTTACTTGAATTTTATAAACCATTTGATAGCCTTTCCCATCAAGGGAGATTCAACAGCAAGGCAGATGAACGTAAGAATAGTCACGTAATAATAATAGTGATTCATTAGTTTTAATGAATATAGGATAGCAGTTTAATAGAGATTAAAATATATTAGACAAGCTACTCCGCTTAATTACCTGGGTAATCCCACCCTCTGTGGGAACGCCTCATCAGCAATGAAAACGTGTGGCACCAGGATATTGGTCCCTGGTAGAGGAGCGGAGAGCGGAAGAGGGAGTCGTCCTTCAATCAGTTGCGCTCCAAACCTGGTCCTTCCAAACACCCTGGCATCGCTCTCCCTGCCGAAGGCTCCAATGTCCACAAAGGTGAACCGGTAGTACGTGTCACAGGCAGCCATTAAGATGAAACTTTTTTTTTTTTTTAAAGATATTTTTTGGGCTTTTTATGCCTTTAATCAGATAGGACAGTGTAGGGTGACAGGAAACAAGTGGGAGAGAGAGTAGGGTGGGATCCGGAAAGGACCACGGGGCGGGAATCGAACCCGGGTCGCCGGTGTGCGGTGCAGGTGCCCCAGCCATTAAGATGAAACTTAAATTACTTTTATAGTTGGAAGAAAAAAATGCTCCCCGAGTTTGCAGGCGCATTGACGCGGACGTGTTTTCCATCTATAGCGCCCAAACAGTTGGGGTAATCCCACTCCGTCCAGAAATCATTACTGATTGCCTCCCATTGGGCGCCTTGGGGATACTGTATCTCCTTTGGCAACACAGCCCACAGCGCCTGACACACCTCCTTAATTATGTTCCAAACTGTTGCATTGCCCAGTTTATAGCTGGCTGCCAGGGCTTGTTGGCTGATTCTAGCAGAAAGAAATCGGAAGGTGACCGCCAGACACTCAGCATCACTCACAGGCGATCTGTGGGACGCGGCATGATGGATTCGCGGGGCTACTAGGAGTAGCAATTGGTCAAAAGTTGCAGCAGACATCCTAAAATACTGGAAGTGGCGTTCATCATCCCGCTCTTACATCGGCAAAACTAAAGAAAAAAACTCGCCGTTTACATGATGATCCAAATTCAATGACCTGACATGCTATCGCTGACTATTATAGTTTTTGTGCCTTTTTTGCCTTTTTATTAACTCATTGGCTGCCAGCCATTTTCAGTGCAGAGTGCTCCATACTGCCAGACATTTTACAGCATTTTGACTCTTTTTCCAAGATCCAATGATGAAAGCAACTTTCATGAAGATGAAAATCAATGATGAAAATCAACTTCTTAACATTAGCGTTTCAGTAGTATGTCAACCACGATTGCACTGTTATCTCGTCAGTCTCATCAAGGTTGCTAGGGACTCTGATGGTCGCTATAGACTCTGATCAGGACGGTAGACTTAGCAAGCTAACACTAGCAAAGTTGTTGTTAGTCTATATAGCAATATCCAATGTAAATGGATCATACTGTTCACGTGTTTTCCATCCTTGATATAGATAATGGGAATGTGACGTGGCAGACATTTTCGCGGTTGCGCTGCGGTGGCGTCTGGGATACATACTGAGGCCACTTGTACGCTGCTGCCAATGCTGTATCATTGTAAACATTTTAAAACATTGCTAACTCGCTGTTTCTAACACTATTTTTCATACATCATAGGACGAACCTGTTGTGTTGTTGGATGTAACGTCCGTGCCTACGATCGTCAGGTAAAAAAAATCAACAACGGAGTGTCTTTGTATTACTTTCAGGGTCTCACGTCCACTCTCCAGACGGTCTGTCATAGGGATCCATGTTACCGATCAAAGATATCTTTTCTAACGTTTCCTCGCGTCCGGCAGGAGCTTGTCTCTGTACGGTCCATTACTACTTCTACTACTAGTTTTTAGCATAGTAGCCTAAATGTTTATGTGGCAGGTGGTATAATGTTTTGAGGCTTTTAAGCCTGAAAATAAGAGTTGACTACGCCACTGAGGGACTTTCACCCAAAGAATTGGTTGATTCACACTATTCTTCAAATAGGACACTCAGGTTCGTACATGGAGAGGCCAGAGACGTGACTCAATACAAAAATACAATTTATTTATTATTCACACTGTCAATTGCACACATTTCATAAAAACAACCATCACACAGGGGTCAGGTTAGATTTCGCACAGCAAACGTTAGGTCAAATGCACACAGGTTGGATGAACTGCACACCAAGTACAAAATGTAGGCACATGCACCAAACCACTACAGGTTATAATGACAGTAATTAAACAGTCCGTACAAAAGGGAATTGCACACGCATCAACACATCAACACACATACAGGGAAAAGGCCAGGGCTGAGGCTTACCAGTGGGAGGTCAGCAGGTCCTTCAATGAACCAGAATACACCACAATCACACGTGCCTTGGTCACTCCAACCCACAAGAAGGGCAAAGGTCACACTCAGTGAGAGTCAAGCAGCCACACCACACACAGCTGGAAACCCGTCACCACAAGGCTGCCCCCCACTGGCAGCTCTCAGCACCTAAGCAGAGGGAGAGAGACAAGAGTTACAAACAGGGCAGACTCATACACACAACTTAAGGAAAATAATCAAACAATAAATAAAGGAAACAAAGTGCCACTCTGAGGATCAGCAAACTCAGTCTCCCCCCAGCAATAGCAAAACAAATATACAAAGTAGTACAGAGTACTTGCAATCAACAACGGCAGGAAAAAGCCTCCAGTCAAGGCTGCAGAAGACAATGACACACACAGAGAACAGGACCACGCTAAAGCCGCATGAAAACGGCCAAACAAAGTGTTGTTGGTTAGTCAAGCACAAGTCAAATTCACAGTCGTTCACAAAAAGGACAGATAGGACACAAAGCACAGTGTATAGCCTGCAATGTTAGCCCAAGCCTCCCTCAGCAACCTCGCTAGCGGATAGCAAGCTAGCTCTGCACCATTAGGTTACCCGAAGAGGCGGGCACGGTGAAGCAGTCGTGGGCTAAAGCGCAGCGTAAGCAAAGCAGCAGTGTTCAAAGACTGATTGTAGCCAATTGGTGGCCGCTCCCCTGTTAAATGGCGATCCCTGGAATACACAGAGTATCTGCTTAAAACACCTATTTATGTGAGATACGAAACCCGTGCAATAAATGCAACAAACATACCCATGATGTAGAGTCTGGATTCACAGAGTCACAGCACTGACCGGCGTGAGTTCCTAGAGTCAAAGGTTCAGTTTACTACAGGAATGAAGCCGGTTGGCATGATCTAGAAAACGTAGCGGCCAAAGTAACCTACCAAGAAATTACACTGAACGTACACTCAGCTGGTGGAAGGCTGATACGGCACAGGGGGATTCTATGACAAGAGCACTCCAAATAAATAAACAGTTTCACTCAGTAACTAGTAACACTTAACACTAGAAGCGCCAAGCGCCAGTCATTTGACCGCTGACGTGTATTCCTAGAAGCGCCGTGTGGGTTTGACCTAGATATACCTAGAACTGCCGGGCTGCGGTCATTTGACCGCAGCGATTACAAAAAAAAATAAATCTTTTCACTCGATTAAATTCCAGGACCCTACGTTCACGACTTTTCCTAAATACGCGTGTTTTGTCGTGTCGCGTGTTATTTTTACATGATCGAAAGCACACCGGTACAAGCTAGTTTAGAGCTATTTTGCGCTCATTATGTGACAACACTATGTTGTCTCGCGTTCGGCCATGTTTGTCCAGGCTGCTATTCTCTTTTCTCACAGCAGATGTCGCAAGGGTTTCCTGACAGTCGGGCATGAGAATAATATTTTACCATAAAACATATAGTTTATACATGTGCAATATGTATTATATGTGATTTATTTTAATAACTATTTTTCATTTACATGGCATAGTCTATGGAGGCGATTTACAGTGGTAAAATGCGAGTTTGTTTTGAAAATGTTGCGACGTTCTATTAGGCAGGCCTACATGTGTAAAACATATTTTCAGCTGAAATTCGTCCGTCGTAGCCTATTTATGTACGTAGGGCGCGTATGCCTACGTACATTCATAGTTGTATATCTTATCTTGTATTTGTATGGAGTGAGATAGCTGTCAATATATTCGTGTCATAGATTTGATGCAGGCTCGTATTTGTCTGTAGTCGTGCAAAAAATAAATATTTGTGAGTTCTCAAATGAGTCCAGTCGTGCATAACATATATTGTGTGTATTTTATCCATCAGAATACGGATGGGAAAAAAACGAATTAAAAAATTACAAGTAGGCTACGAAATCAAACTTTACAGGCTTTCATTTCTGAGTACGACTTCGCACAAATGACTGAACTGTCAAAATACGTCATCGCCACACAACCACTCTCATTGTCGTTGGTGGATGTAAAGAGCAACACACGGCCCTCTTTTATACTCCAGATTTTGCTGAGAGCAAAACTGAGACATTACTTGTTTGCTGGAATTACTGAGTTACATCACACGGTTATTCGAACGGCAAGTGACTCAGCGGTAACTTCCCTGACTGCGGCGCAGAAGACCCGTGTTCACATCCTGGCAGGGACGGGATATTATAGTTCATTGATTGAATTCACTAACCGATTTTGAACGTCGACGAATAATTATTTTTTGTTAATGTTTTTTAATAACTCTCTGAAATTTGTTTACCATTAACGAAAAATAATTTCGCCAGCCAATAATTTTCTAAGCCAAATTGAGCCGCCATCTGACAAACTTTGGCTAAGCCAGTTAGACTTTTTGCATCTAAAAATAATTATAGCAGAGACACACGCGAAAAATAAACGCGAGCCTATAAACGATTCCCACTGGATACACCATATCAGTATTGTGCTCGTTGCTACGATAGGCTACACAGGACTCAGTTGCATGTTCTGTAGACATGAAGTGGCAACTAAAGCCATCATCAGCCATGAAAACTTCAGCCAGCCGTTATTCTCAAAGCAAATGGCTTCGGGGTCTATAGGCTACATAACACACATTGCAAACATAGCCTATTTGAAACCGACCATTCCCCCTCCCCCATACACGTCTAACCAGTTCATGGAGGGGGGTGGGGGTCGTTTTGCTACGTGTGGACATGATTTTAGGCTACAGACATCACTGTGGCATTGGCAAATGCCTCCCCACCCCCACTGCATGGCTGTAGGCTGGCTGTTTGTTGTTTACATGCAACTCGTGGAAGAATGCGCAATCATGTTTCATCGTAGGCCTATATGCGCGTTTTAGAATGTTCGAATTCGCCAGCGTGCGTGTACGCCTAGTTGTGTGAATAGAAAAGAACAGAATATACTTTATTGATGCCTTGCTCAAAAGTACTTCTGCCATAGTCTACACAGGTCGGGGATCGAACCAGCAACTCTTGGGAGTAAGGGCTGAAGCTCTAACCAGTGGGCCACGGCTTTGACCCTTCATGACGTTAATCTGTGTCTCAACCCATAATCACGAATTCACATAGAAGTTAGCTTAAATTGTAGAAACAATAGACCTATAGCTGTTTTTCAGCAGACATCGAAACATAGCCTACACATTCGCAAAACGGAGAATATCTTTTTCACTCATCATTTTTAATTAGCCTAGGCTACTTTTCTCGCGCCTGCCTGCTCAGCATTTCTGCTCTCTCTATCTCCCTCCCTCCGAGGTAGACCCTAGATGCTTCTCCCTAAATGAATGAACATTGTCTTAGAAAGTAGCCGCGGTAGCCTGTAAAATGCGGCATGAAATCCTGGCTACTGTGTAATTGAAACCAGACTAGGTTAGGCTCTTTGTTCGGTCCGGTCATTTTCGGCGGCGCGAACATAGCTACCTATTAAATGAATAGAAGTGTATTTGGGGAGTGAATTAGAACTAGCCACCCATTCATTTTAGAGCTTAGATTATCTGCCCAAACCCGAACTGCGGGTTACGGATCTCGAGATCCAACAACACCGGTGTTGGGTCGACATTTTTCATCCTTCCCCTCCCGTCGGGTCAGGCTCCTAATCACAGAACGCGTATGCCTCCGTTTTAAAATAGCCAAGATTTCTAAGTAGGTTTGTTCAAGAACTCCTCCAGAGTTTTTTCCTCAAACAACACAAATCAACACAAATCAACACAAATAAATGAACAGATAACTCAAACGTGCTGTAGGCCTATGTCATAATGAAACAACCACAGACAACACAGTCTGACAAATGTATTCAAACGATTTGATTCGTGCACGAAGCGCCATCTAGCTGTCATTATGTGTAAGTAACAGCCTCCCAGTCTAAGGACTCAGCGGTCTTTTGACCGCCTCGCCGCGCTTTAAGTAGTTCACAACAGCACGGCGCTTCTAGTAGGTCGTCAAAGCGGTCAAATGACCGGGGCGCGGCGCTTCTAGGTATAAGTGGGTCAGAGGGGCGCGGCGCTTCTAGTGTTAAACACATAGAGCATCAGTCCTACCTGCGGCTGCGGCGAGAGTCGGGTACACAAACAGACGTCGCGAGTCAATGACGTAGCTCATCAAAACAAAAGTCTGCAATTATAGCGGCTTGGCTTAGTGTGGTTGGCTCTCGTCCGGCTGCCAAGAGCAACTCACAGCATGGCAATCTACACTCAGATGAAAAGGCGTGAACAAGGCCATTTCATTCTGCTACATTTACATCTAGTGTCACTGTTTTGGCTAGCCGATCTTGTTCGAAATACCATAGGTTTCTTGTTTATAATTCGCGCCGCGGCCTCACCTAATGGAGGAAAACGCCCCTTTTGTCCCAGAATGCATTGCGCCGCTGACTTCCGTTCCCATTCTCTATAAGAAGATAGCATATTTTTCGCTGGACCGCGTGCAAACTAGATCCACTGTGGTCGATCTTCAGTATGTTTGCTTGTTGTATGTCTCTGCATTAGGCTTTACAGGCAGATACTCCAGATCATCCAAATGGCACTGCTACCATCTAGCGGTTCGGATCGCTAGTACAGTCTGTTTACAAGCCTGAAACTCTGTCAGATCGTTCCCAAGCCCACCCATGAGCCCTCCCCATTGAAAAATGGCAGTCAACGTAAGTATCTAAATTGACAGCAGTGAATGAGTTAAGGACAGCAATATCACCTCCTCTACCATCCTGCAGACGTTCTCTGCAATGTTTGCAAAGGAGAGTGGATCTGTTTCGACCTCACTCCGACCGTCACTACGGTCTAAAAAGGAATGATCACCGAGACCATATGTCAAAATAGTCATGTCCATGACCTCCAGAAGCAGAACGACCTGCGTTAATAAATAGCAGAGAATGCTCCCGGGTCAGTCTCTTTTCCCTTCACGCCTCAGAGACCGTGTTTGTGAGTATTGAAGAGACTTCTGTACGGTAAGACATCACTATATGTAATTCGCTACCTGCGTGGTACGGGTGCATTATTTTGCCCCCGAGAGTTGGAGTGGTGTGTTTCTTTTGTCAGCTAAGCTAGCTGTTGTTTAGCTTAGATTGCTGTTTGTTGAGCGCTAGTTCCGGTATATTGTGTTGTTTGTACTGTGCCTATACGCCTGTTCGCAGCCGTGGGCTTTGTGCGAGCCAACTAGGTGCGTTCGCGCACTGGTGTGGGCCGCCATTGTGCGGTCTTCTGTGCTTTATTGTCGCTGCAGCTGACGTTTTTCGTAAGTCTGCCTGTTATCTCTTGTGTTTTACTGCATTGTGCAGCCGGATTTTGTGTTGGCCTGTCAGTTTGCTGCAGGCCACCTAGCGCTAGTTTATTGTTTGCTCATATTCTTACACGGTAAGTGATTACGTGATATTGTGTGGTACTCTAGCCTGCTTGTGCAGTGAGTTTATTATTTATTGTAGCACGGTAAGTAATTACGTTGTTGTAATATTTTCTGTTACTCTAGCCTGCTTGTGCAGTGAGTGGTTTATTGTTTGAGTGTACCTGGATTTATTTCTGGGGTGTTCTGTTTATTGTATAGCCTGTTTTTTGGCTTTATTTTTGCTGTTTCTGTCTGCAGTGCTCCTCTGTGTCGCCTCCCCTGCCACGCCCTATACCCCTGTTCGCAGCTGGTGGGGCTAGTGTGCGCCTGCTAGGTGCATTCGTGCGCTGGTGTGGGCCACCTCTCTGGTTCTGTGGCACCCTAGACCGCTGTTCGCAGACAGTGGGCCTAGTGTGCGCCTGCTAGGTGCATTCGTGCGCTGGTGCGGGCCACCGGAATACCTTGGTGGACTAATCGAGGAGGGCTCCAGGCATCAACACCGCCTAGACTTCTTGGGCCTGCGATGGCTTCACACTGCTGCAGGATCTGCAGCGCCTCCATGAGTGCCAGTGATGGGCACAGGGAGTACCCCATGTGTCTTGGGGCCGCACACGTCCTGGAGGACGTCGACAACCCCTGCAGCGCTGCCTGCGACCTTTCCAGGGGTGAAAGACAACGCCGGGCCGCCCTGATATGCGGCCACGTGCATTGGGCCGACGAGAGAGGCGACGTTCCCCTGTCCAGCCACTCCCTTTCAGCGGGCATGTCCGTAAGCAGAGTCACAAGCGGGACCGACAGCGTGGGTCCCCCCACAGGCCGTCCCAGAGCGCTGCGCCCACTCCAGCTAAGCGTCCGGCTGAGCGTCCTGCTGAGTGTCTGGCGACAGCTGCAGTGACCGAGGGTGGTAGCGCAGAGTCGCTCCAGATCCTCTCTGCTCTCCAGGCTCTGGCACAGAAGATGGACAGGCTGGTAGATCGCCAGGCCTCTTCTCAAGATGCCCTGCCCCCTGGCCAGGAGGGCACCCTCTCATCCAGGCCTGAGAGCCATGGTGAGGAGGAGGAACGGGGCGATGCGGATATGCTATCCCTCTACGCTCCCCGAACAGAGTCAGACCACACAGGAGATGACCTCATGGGTGATCTGCAGACGGGCTCTGCAGAGCTGGGTGACAGCTCCATGGGGGCGGGAGAGGTCCCCGTCAGCTCCCTGATGTCACGGGTGCTGAGCGCTGTGAACATCCTGGGCCTTGAGGCACCCACACCTGCTCCGGCTCCCATGGGGGGTATCTGGGAGGGCATCCCTTGTGCTACCCCACCACCCCCCGTGCCGGTGCCGCCTGACTACACGGCAATGCTGAGGTCGTCATGGGGTAAGTTGACGCAGCGCCCGCAGTTCAATGCAGGCTGCCGCCAGCTAGCAACAGCCACGTACCCCGTGGAGACTGGACTCGGGGACATGCCACCGGTCAAGCCGTCAATGGCCGCGTTGACATCTCTGGGCCTCACTGGTGTGTCACCCAATCCACGCTGCCCCCGTAAGGAGTGCGCAAGGACGGACCGCCTGGCCACTCGTACTTTTAATGCAGCGGCACGAGCGGCCTGGATGGGTAACGCTCTGGCCATTACGCTGGCGTCGCTTCGCAAGACGCTGAGTCAGGACGCCAGGGCCCTGCTGGATGCAGCTCTGTCATCCCACGCCCAGCTGACACGTGATGTGGGAGACGCCATGGGTTCCGCGGTGCTGTGCCGCAGGCAGGTTTGGCTGGCACAGACCTCCCTGCCAGAGCCCATCAAGCAGGAGCTGCTGAACCTCCCAGTTGCCCCTGGGCATGTTTTCCACCCAGGATCCCAGGAGGTGCTCGACCGCGCTGAACGTGCTGCAGCGTCGAGGGAAGCTGTCCAGCGTGTGTGCCGTAAGCCTGCCTCAACGGTCAGCAGGTTGTCCGTGGGCGGATATAGGCCGCGGCTGCCGGCCCGGCCTCCGCCGAGGGGGAACATCCCACAGTCCTCTGGTGACCGGCGATTTCGTCCACCTGACCAGAGATCAGCCCCATATTCCAGTTCCAGGGGTAGAGGGGGTCAACAGCGAGGCACAGGTAGGGGTGCGGGCCGCGGTAGTGGTCCCGCATAGCATCCCAGGGGTGCCCGTCGATTGTCCTTCCCAGTTGTAACGGACCTCATGGGAGGGGATTGTCCCAGACCCTTGGGTCGTAGCCACGGTGGCTCGTGGCTAGGGATGTCACGAGAACCGATACTTGCGATACCTCTCGATTCTAAAATGAAAAAACACCGACGATGCCTATTTTTTTGAAGCACCGTAAGCACCGACGCCAGCATAAGCATCGGTGCTGCGACTCTTCCGGAACTGATGGGGGCAATACAGTGTTTCCCACACATTGAATAATTTGTGGTGATGCGCCACAGATTCAGCACAGGCCGCCACATATTGTTTCGTTACTTTTTTTTATTTACTTATCTATTTTTTAACGGTATTGAAAAACACGCAACATTCGTTAAGCTGAATTTCCTTTCCCTGCTCTCCCTCTGTCACTCACGCGTCTGTCTCTCATGCACACACATACAGTATGCACACACACATAGCCTCTCCCTACGTGCACACAGCGTCTGTCTCCATGAAAACCAACCAGATCATTCCTGGAAGCGTGGTCGTACTGATGCACCTGACGCTGCCAGGGTGGAAGCATATAGTTCTTCCGCAACTTTTGTAGATTATACGTGCAACTTTACCAAACTGTAAAAGTAAACTTGTTCTCCTTGGCCCGCTCTCGTACGTGCTCAATGGACACCCGCCCACGACATGCACATTTAATCCAAATAAAACATTCACAATCGTGAACGCAATGACGCACAGAAGACGACTAGCTAAATTGCTGTTTAAAATCCGGTTAGCATCATTAGCTAGTCTATGCTGCAGACATTAAAACTCTTGCATTCAAGTTGACTGACCATCTCAATACCAATGTTTTTCAACTCCAAGACTTAAAAGTTTCTGTCCCAAGGAGAAAAAGTAGCTTACCTTGAAACTTAAACACATGTGGGGAAACTGAACAGTCCAACCAGAGTATGATAAGCTTAGCCTGCTACTTTGTTTACAAAATGTTGAGGCTTCAACCAGACAGCTGAATTTAAGAGGTGGAGTTGTAATATGAATAGTAGGCTATAATCTGCATAAAGTTTGCTGCTAATGAAGATCAGAAATTTCATATAGAATGTATAAATAGTTACAGAATGTATGTGTGTTTCAAATAAAGACTTTACATCTTGTAAAAAAAATCATTCACGTTATATGAAAGCAGAGCGATAAAAAGGAGATGCAAGTTGTTGGTTTTTATACAATCCATTAGAAAAGTGATTTAATTAATCATGTGTAAGCCTATGTGATATGCTCGCAATTGGATACTGTATTCTGTTATGCTCTGTATGTTATAGAAATTATATTTCAGTATTCTGCAAATATTTCAATAAAGAAATTCATTAAGTAGCCTACATGGGATTTTAGAAAATCCTTTTTTTTAACGATAGTATCGAATTTGGCATCGAGAATCGTGTAATTTTACTGGTATTGGCACCGACTACTGATTTTTTGGTATCGTGACACCCCTACTCGTGGCTACCGATTGCAATTTCGATGGCGGCCCCCTATGTTTTCTGGGGTCAAGGTAACGTCTCACAAGATCCGGTTTTAATGTCTGTATTTGCCAAAGAGGTTCAAGAGTTACTTCTGAAAGGGGCCATCTCAGAAGTACCGCCCAGCGCACAGCTCGCTGGGTTCTACAGCAAGTATTTTATCGTCCCAAAGAAAGATGGCGGTCTTCAGCCCGTTCTCGACCTCAGGCCCTTGAATCGGTATCTCAAGGTGCTGCCCTTCAAGATGGTCCACACAAGGGTGGTGATGCAGTCCATCCGGCAGGTGGAGTGGTTCACATCTAAGGACGCCTACTTCCACGTTCCGATTTGCACGGAACACAGGCCCTTTCTGCGCTTTGCCTTCCAGGGCAGGGCGTTCCAGTTCCAGGTCCTACCTCTCGGCCTTTCACTCTCCCCACGAGTTTTTACTCGCGTGGTGTCAGCCGCGCTGTCCCCCCTTCAGGCTCGCGGTCTCAAAATACTGCCATATTTGTACGACTGGCTTGTTTGTGCCCCCTACCGAGAACAGGTAGTGTGCGACACGGAGACTGTTCTGGCCCACATTCAATTCTTGGGCTTCACAGTCAACCACAAAAAGAGCAACCTGCAACCCCGCCAACAGGCAGAGTTCCTCGGTGTCTTCCTCGACTCGGTCGGCATGATGGCGTCTCTCACTCCACGGAGCGGTAGTTCCTCTTGGCCTGCTGAGGGCACGCCCCCTGCAGTGCTGGTTCAATGCCTTCAGTCTTTACCTGAAGAGCGACAGGCAGGTGAGGCTGCGTGTGTCCCGGGCTTGCATCCGAGCCCTGCGCCCTTGGAAGGATCGGGAGTTCTTACTCCGAGGTGTCCCGGTGGGGGGCCTTCCACACAGGAGACAGGTCCTTTCGACGGACGCGTCCCTGACAGGCTGGGGAGCCGTCTGGGAAAGACGGACGGCGAGGGCCATGTGGCAGCCTCCATGGACGTTGGAGCACATAAACGTCCTCGAACTGAAGGCCATCCATCTTGCCTTGCAGAGATTCCTGCCGGTGCAGGGTGCTTGCTCTTTTGTCAACTAAAAATTCCAGACTTTTTCCAACCTTTTTCCAAACGTATAATTTTTTCTCCAAGACCTCGACATTTTGTAGTTTTGTAGTCAGGCTGCCAACACGCAATCATTTTTACTCTCTAATGGTAGTATAATGAGATGTAATGCAGATTGCAACCATACTGAGACCCCCATGGCAGAACCATCTCCCTCCCTAAGACCCTCTCAGATGCCCATGGCAGGATCGACCTACCTCACCCCTTGATTCAACACTAACTCTGGACTAGAGTTGCTCGATTATGGTAACAATCATTATCACGATTATTTTGTTCAATATTGACATCACGATTATTAAACGTGATTACTCAGTGATTTTGGAACTATCATCCATATTCAACATATTACATTTTTGAAAATGTTAAATTGATTGTTTAAATATAATCCAACAGGAAAAAAAACATGTAAACTTAAGAAAAAAGGATCTTTTTACATCATGTTGTATATCATATTGGACATCCTAGCCTACCCTAGCTACTGATTTACTGCATGGTTCAGCCCCTTGAGTTGTGGAACTGCACAGGTTTCTTCCTATCACTAACCAAGGTTTCTTCCTATCACTGAATTGAATTGAGTTGAATTAATGAAGACAATCTTGAATCTTGAACAGACTTGAGAGACTGATATCTAGAGATCATCCTAGATGAGGTTTAAAATGAAAAACATTGCAGAAATCCTTGTAATGTTTTAGAAAACACTGCCATGAAATTATGGATTTCGATTGCAAATGGAAAAAAATGAAATCGCAAAAGTCGCAAAATTGTGGAGGGTATATCAGTCATGTTCAGTCTGAGTACTTGCATCAGTTCTTCAGTTCTTCTACACTTCAAGACTTTTCCAAGACTTTTCTACAAAATTCCAAACTTTTCAAGGTCTGGAAAAAGGCACTTTAAAATTCCATACCTTTTAAGACTTTCAAGACTTGAGCAAGCACCCTGCGGTGTTACAACACCAACACGTTCTCGTGAGGACGGACAGTACTGTGGCGGTGTACTATGTCAATCACCAAGGGGGAACGGAGGGCTTACTGACTTGGGCATGGCCACGGCTGTCTTCACTGAGGGCAGTGCACATCCCGAGTGTGGAGAACAGGGCGGCCGACATTCTCTCCAGGATGGGGCCACTCCCGGGAGAATGGAGATTGAGAACGGAGGTCGTAAGCCAGATCTGGATGCGGTACGGGATCGCATCTCTTTGCATCGGCGGAGACAATGCACTGCCCGGAGTGGTACTCCCTCACAGGGCAGGGGGGCAGTTTGGGCCTGGATGCTCTGTCACAAGAATGGCCGACAGGCTTGTTATATGCTTTTCCTCCACTCCCGCTCATAGCGCAGGTTCTCCGGAGGATCCAGGAGGGCCATCACTCAGTCTTGCTGGTGGCTCCACGGTGGCCAGCGAGGCCTTGGTTCCCGGACCTGCTCCAGCTGCTGCAGGGTCATCCATGGCAGTTGCTATGCAGAGCGTATCTTTTGTCACAGGCAGAGGGGCGGATCTGGCATCCGAACCCAGGGACCCTCTGTCTCCCCTGCAGGGCCCGTCGTTGAGCAGGTAGGGCCCTGCAGGGGAGACAGAGGGTCCCTGGGTTCGGATGCCAGGGCCCCCTGCAGGGCCCGTCGTTGAGCAGGTAGATGTGTCTGTTCAGGACACGCTGAATAGCGCCAGGGCTTCATCCACTAGAGCTTGCTACGCACTCAGGAGGGGGATCTTTTCAGATTGGTGTGCTGGCATGGGCCTCGAGCCAGCGGCTTGCCCCGTGCCACAAGTTTTGCGTTTCTTGCAGTCCGAATTGGATCAAGGCAAGGCGGCCAGTACCGTGAAAGTCTATGCTTCAGCCATTTCGGCCTTTCACCAGGGTGTGGACAATGGTCCCCTTGGTAGGTATCCCTTGGTTTGCCAGTTCTTGAAGGGAGCCCGCCGGTTGCGTCCAGGTCGCACTTTGCGGGCAACGGGCTGGGATCTGCCCACGGTTTTAACGTCACTTACTGTAGGCCCGTATGAGCCTATTTTAGACGCAAATTTGCGTTCCTTGTCGCTTAAGACTGCCTTTCTCTTGGCGCTCTGTTCTGCGAAACGTGTCAGTGAACTGTGTGCTCTCTCCGTTAGTGACGACTGCCTTAGGTGGCAGGCAGGAGGTGCTAGCGTGTCACTTTGGCCGAATCCAGCTTTCCTGCCAAAGGTTCTTAATCCGCAGTCCATTAACCAGGTTCTGGAGGTGGCTCAATTTCAGCCTTCTTCCATCTCACAGGCAGAGCAAGACAAGTTGCTGACCCTGTGCCCAGTCAGGGCCTTGAGGGCCTATCTGGCCCGCATACTGTCCTTGCGGAAAGAACACTCAGCTTTTTATCTGTTATGGGGCAGCAAGGCAGGGGCTTCCACTCTCCAAGCAGAGACTCTTGCATTGGCTGGTGGAGTTTATTTCCCATGCTTACAGGGAATACCGGTTCCTTCTGGTACGAGGGCTCACTCTACCAGGAGTATGGCTACGTCTTGGGCTGCCCTTAGGGGTGTGACAGCAGACGATATCTGTGCAGCAGCTTCATGGTCAACGCCATGCACTTTTACCCATTTTTACAGGGTGGATGTAACTCGCCCACCTCCAGTCGGCGATGCCGCCCTCATGTCCGTGACCGAGCGAGGTTTTAATAATTGATTCTGGGTTCCTCGCGACCCTTTTGGTATGTGTCATCCCTTTTTAGACCGTAGTGACGGTCAGAGTGAGGTCGAATCAGATCGTAGGTTACAAATGTAACTATGGACGAGGGATGACGGTCACTATCCTTGTCGCTCGGACCATTCTGAGGCATTCAGGGATAGGAGACTGACCCGGGAGCATTCTCTGCTATTTATTAACGCAGGTCGTTCTGCTTCCGGAGGTCATGGACATGACTATTTTGACATGGTCTCGGTGATGGGCAGAACGAAGGTGATCATTCCTCTTTAGACCGTAGTGACGGTCATCCCTCGGTCTCACAGATCCATAGTTACATTCATAACCTACGTTCACACCGGTCGACCTGAAGGACCCTGTCACCGCTCATGTCCCAGGGCCTCAAAGTCCTCCCTGCTGAAAAAAAACAGCAAGAAACCAGCTTAGGCTGGTAGCTGGTTTTAGCTGGCCTTTGCTGGTCTTTGCCCAAAACACAGTTATTATTGCTGGTCTTTGCTGGTGTAGCTGGTTAGACCACCAGCTAGACATGCTGGCGTGACCATCTGAGGAAGCTGGTCGTGCTGGTGTGACCAGCCTGTCGTTTGGGATACAACTGGTTTAAGATGGTCATGCTGGTGACCAGCCTGTCAAGCTTGACAAAGATGGTCAAGATGGTTTTCTAGAATAACCAACATAAGCTGGCGTGGCCAGTAAAAACCAGCAATGTAGACCAGCAACACCAACTAAAATGACCAGCTTAAGGTGGTACGACAATCAAAACCAGCTGAATTACCATCATAAGCTGGGTAAACCAGCTGAAGGTGTGTTTTCGCGAGAGTTTTGCTGGTCTAGCTGGTTAACCATCAAAGGGTGGTCAAATAAGCTGGCTAGCAAGCTGGTCAACCAGCAAACCACGTTTAGCTGGTCAGGCTGTTTTTTTCAGCAGGGCTATCTTACCTGGACGACTGGCTTGTGTGCGCACCCAGCAGGTAGCAGGCAGTCATGGACACACGCCAACTGCTCACAAGAGCAACTTGACACGGACACAGTCTGTGAGGTTCATTGGAATGAGGTTAGATTCTCGCATGATGATAGCCTGCCTACCCCAAGACCGAGTCCAAGCGGTCCTTGCCTTCATCAGGTGCTTGAGGTTGGGTACACAGGTGCCTTATCTAATGTTACTGCAGCTTCAGGGCCTACTGGCAGCCGCAGCACAGGTGATAACACTAGGGAGACTGCATATCAGGCCTTTTCAGATGTGGCTAAGGGAGCTGGGGCTGGACCCTGTATGTCACAGACGCACACCAGTGCAAATATCTCATAAGTGCTTGACGGCCCTTCTGAGATGGCAGTTGACGGATTTTTTCTTGTTAGGAGTAGCCATGGGACGGCTTCCATCACGCAGAGAAGTGCTAACAACCGATGTGTCCAAGACTGGAGTCTGCATAGACTGCACTATGGAGGCACCAGATCAAGAGCCCTCCTGAAACTAACACAGGAATTGTGGTCGTGGGCTCACCCCAATACACCTGGCAGGTGTGGACAACGGCATAGCGGATGCATTATCCTGCCTGCGGCGTCGGGTCCTTATTACCACTTCAAACGTGCATTATTTTCCTAAACGCACGGCGCGTCGTTGATTATCCCTTACGTATATCATAGTAAGAAAAATCTAATAAAAAAAAGTAAAGAAGAGGCTAAATCACAGGGATGCAGCAAACTTTCATGTTTTATTAAAATAAAATTTTCTTCCTTCTTACAGCAGCGTCCAAACCCCAGGCGTAACTGCCAGCTGAATAAATCAGTGCACGGTATTTTGACGGCCACAGTGACTTGCGGGTGGACTTCCGGCTTACCAGGGAGTCCTTCAACGCCCTAATGGCTGTGCTGGGGAGGGAGTGTTATCATGGTTGGGGCCCGGAGATCGACACCTTGGTGTTTCTTTTTTGGTTGGCCAGCGCCACTTCCTACCGTGTCGTTGCCCGGGCGGGCTTTTGATATGCCCCGGGCAACCATCCACCGGGTAGTGCACAGGGTGAGTGCGAAGATCGCTGCTCTGCTATACGACGTGGTCCGCCATCCCACCGCAGAGGAACTCCCTCGCTTGGGTGCCCGCTTTGCCCGCCTGGCCGGATCTGCTGCCTTCAACCGGGTTGTAGGAGCGATTGACGGGTGCCACATCCGTGTGAAGCTCCCTGCAGAGGACGCTGCCTGTTATTTTAACAGGAAGCTGTTTCATTCCGTCCAGCTGCAGGCCATCTGTGACGACGGCGGAAGATTTCTGGACGTGTTTGTAGGATACTGTGGGTCAGTCCACGACGCCAGAGTCCTTCAAAACAGCCCCATATATTACGAGCAGTCCTACCCCCCCGCAGGATACTGCATCATTGGAGATGATGGCTACCCCTGCCTGTCACGCCCCATCTGCCTCATGACGCCCTTCAGACAGCCAGTGAGAAACCACCTCCAAGCCAGATACAACTGCTATCTGTCAAGGGCGAGGTGTGTGGTCGAGCGGTCTTTTGGGGTCCTGAAAACGAGATGGCGCTCCATTTTTCTCAAGGCTCTGGAGGTGGAGGTGAAGTACGTGCCGGAGGTCATTGTGTGCTGTACTGTTCTCCACAACATCTGTGTGAGCAACGGGGACGTCCTGGAGCCAGATACTGATGTCGATGTTGGGAGAGCAGCAAGGGACCAAGCAGCACCAGGACCAGCACCTACACCTCCAGGAACCGCCTCTTGGAATGAAGACAGACAGAGAATGGCAACAGGATGTTACGCCCCTGATCACGACTACATTTAAATTAGATAATAATAAATAATTTGGCTGATTGACAAACATTGTGTGTGTGTTACTTTTTCACCTTTCAAGTGTTAACAATGTAAGTCACTTTGGATAAAAGCGTCTGATAAATGCATAAATGTAAAAAAAAATAGACCCAGCTAGTGTCTTCATTCATTCAACACCTCGAACAAGAGGCATAGAGCTAAATGAATGAATAATCAATCAATAATCAATTCATAAAAACATGTCTGGTGTAACCAAGCTCCCTATAAAAAAAAAAAACATGAGTAAGTAAACAGAATAAGCAAACAGAAGATAAGATGTATATAAGATTATTTTTAATATAACTCGACATATAATTAATTAAAATATATGAAGACTGGACGCAACATATTATTTTTACAGAATAACATTATTTGACAGAATAACTCATTTTTGCTTAGCTTCTCAAGAATTGCCATGAGGCGCTCCACCCTAATAGCCGCCTCCCTCTCTCTCCTCTCTTCCCTCTCCCTCATCTCCCTATACATTCTATCCTCCCTTTCTACCATCTCTCTGTGCCTCCTCTCATCCCTCTCCATGAGCTCCTGATATCGCCTCTCCTCCCGTTCTGCAGCCTCTCTCCTGTGTCTCTCCCTGGCCTCATCTCTCCTCCGCTGCTCTCTCTCCAGCTCCTCCATGGCCGCCTCCTGCTGCTTTTCGTTCTCTTTAAGAGAGTTTAAAATGTCCTCCACGTTGCCTACCCGCTGCCTTTTTGGGGTTGACAACATGGAGGTAGTGTCCCTCTCCACAGAAGGGGGGGGGTGACTGCCACCTCCCGGCTGGATGAGGCAAAGAGAGCAGGAGGGGTCACAGACGGCCTGCTCCCTATTGCCTCATCCATAAGGGCATACTACTTCCATAGGCAGCAGTCACCCCACCCCCCTCCGTGCTCACCCCAGTGCGGGGGCGCTTAAGGTCCTGTGAAAGACAGCCACAAATAACATGCACTACAGTTGCTGGTCATATAATTTGACTATTGTGGAAAAGTTCTTTAATTTCAGTAATTCAATGTAAAACTCGCCGATGACAGGATTCCCCAAACCATTTCGGATGAAGGCTGAAATACTTAATACTTAACAAGTTGCTTGAAGTTTAGTGTTTAGTTTCCAGTCAGTGAAGATTTGGAGAGTCGTGTCATCAGCTGTACAAATGTATTATTGATTTTTCTTTAAACATTTCCCTCTCCCTCCCCTTTCCCTTTCCTCATCGCCCTATACAACCTCCCCTCCCTTACTATTCTTTCCATGTCATACCCAGGGGGCAAAGGGGGTTTTACAGACATGGGCTGCTGTAAAAGGTTGTCTTGCAAAAACAAAATCTAGGATGTCCCAGGATCACAACCTGGGTGGCCAACCCGGTCAATAAGCTGCTGTTTATGTGTTATCACCCTTTTTATGCCCCATTATAAGTCTATGGACGAATATATTATGGGGTGAATAGGGTACAAATTTTAACAAATAGATATCCCCACACAAATTCCTCGGATGATTATTTACATTAAGGCAATACTTTTTTGTATTGCAAGTTTTTTAAAATATCATGTACAAATATGTAAATGAGGCATCATACACTTAAATGTACGCAATAGCCTAATTATCAAAAGGTTGGCCTGTACCTTATGGGTAAATAGTAAATACAGTAAGAAACAGCCTAGGCTGAGCCTAACCTATATATTTTCTAGGATCTTACACCCTGTAGATATGATTTAATATGTGCTGAGACTCATCTTCTAAGTCTCATCTTCTTCCACAACATTTGACAATGAATCTCTCTATAGTATTTGCATTATATTGTAATGCATAGATTCTCAATGTACACCCATGTAGTTTTCGTTAGTGTAACCCAAAATTGTCCCATGTTAACATTAATTTTTATATTCAGCAAAGCCGGACCTTTCACCAAAAGTTTATTTGGTTGATAGAGGTGCACTTTAAGCCCCCCAAGCCCAAGGCTATAAATGTAGGCCTATGCAAATTCGTGCATATTTCATTTGATAATGGTTCATCTACATAAATGTATAAAGTATTTCAGAAAACTTGCAGTACAAAAAAGTATTATCTTACAGTGAGTAATCATCTAAGGAATTTTTGTGGGAATATCTATTTGTTAAATTTTTTACCCTATTCACCCCATAATGTATTCGTCCATAGACTTATAATGGGGCATAAAAAGGGTGATAACACACAAACAGCAGCTTATTGACCGGGTTGGCCACCCAGGTTGTGATCCTGGGGCACCCAAGATTTTATTTTTGTATGACAACCTTTTACAGCAGCCCATGTCTGATTTCCCTAGAAAAGGGGGGTTTGCCCCCTGGGTATCAACCTGTGGTTTTGATCATCAGTTCCCTAATATGAAAGTAAAATGAAAACATGCTCAACCGGTTCTTTAGCCATACTATTTTACTGTACCTAGGCAAAGAGCTGACCTTGTATTTGGATACCATGCATACCATGCCTTAGGCTCCACCCTCCCCTCGATGCCTCGCTCCTCTAAGAAGACACTGTTGAACACAAATTGGCAGTTGATATAAATGCATACATAATGTAGACCAGGGGTATCCAACAGGAGCTACCTGTAGATCCCTTTCCGCTTAAGAGAAGATCTCCAAAGGGTCAAGAGAAATGTAAATAAATCTGATAACATCATCATAAGGTACTATCAACATCAAAAAAGTTAGTCAAACACCCCCTGATATGGGCTATGATTATGGGTACTTTTTTTCAACGTGATGTACAACAAAAATACTACATTACACAAATTACAAGAACCAAAAAGCTTACTAACCATCATGCCCACATGAATTCAACACTTACCGTAAACAATTAAGTAACGTTACATGTATACAAACCTGTAGGCGTCCGTGCTTGCGTTCCGCTTCCCCGTGAAGAGAGCCATATTGGCCGTCCGCCACAACACTACGGCCCTGGTGTCCTCATCTGTCCCTACAACATCCGAGATACCGCGACTACATTAAAAACAAGACCTAGGGTAGCCAAGTAAATAAAGGTGTATATCTAATCTAATACAACACAATGCTGAATTCGCCAGCACATGACCTAATTTTGATTTCGTTATCACAATCGTTTAAGCCAAGGTAACACTGACGATAGCCGGTCGATAGCCGGTCGCTGCTAACTGGCGTCGTGAAACCGTTTTCAGATCAAAGACCATTCATTCTCCCCAGAGACTCTAAAATGTTCAAACTGCAGATTCAACACCGACGACATACATAAACTACAAGATGGAACATTTGAAATATGCATCAATTAGCTGCTAATGTTATCAAAGACCGCTTAACCAGCTAAGAAACAACAGCTAACATTACGTTGTGCTAACTCTACTGAGTCGGTATGATCGCTAACGAACAAGTAAATCATAACTTTTGTCAGAGAGGGAGATAGGTATACAGCATACCGTTGCATACATTAGTAAAAAAAAAAACATTAAAGTTACTTACATTTATACGAAGCAGTTCCCTCGACTTGCATCGCTGCGTCCATCTCGGTGCTGGCCCCCATTATTTCAAATCTGAAAACTAGGGGGAAAGCCCCTCCCCTTCCGCTACGCAGCCAAAATGGCGTCCGTTTAGTGTAAGTAGTGTCCATCATCTTACACTGGATTTTTGTTTGTTATTAGTGCACCATCCGGGTACTTTCAGAGCACTAAGTTTTCGCTTGTTTTTCAGTGTGAACGTAGCCTGGCAAGCCAAACTACACAGTCTGGGGTCGACCATTCACAGAGTTGAAGCCAGTGGGTGGGATGAACAGTTGTCTTTCAAACTGCCTCTGCACGTAATAGGCCAGCATTTGTGACCAATCGAAGCCGGTCGGCAAAACGGCAAATACATCCTTCTTTAAAACGAATGACTTGAGTGCTTCTTTCTGCTCAAACTTCAAAGAAAAGCCCAAGTCTAACTCTTCCAAAGCCGACTCAAACGAGCGCGCTTCGTTAGCCTCATCTATTTTTCTCTATAGTTGTGCGATACGGTCTCAAACCCAACTCGTCGAACGAGGACGCATGGTCCAGCCCCCTGGCATCTTATCGGAAGCTGAAGGTGAGCTAAGGCAGGTTCAAGGACTCCGTACACAGATAGAGCATTCTGATTGGCTAGGCTGAACTTGAGCCTAGCACAGGCTTGGCCTCAACGGTGCGACCCTAGACCATCCCGCTAGGCAAAAATATTTTTGGCCGCTAGGGTGCGTCTAGATTTCTAGGCTAGTGTGAACGCACTATGCCCTAAAAATTGTGCTTTTAGTGTGCAAGTGCGCCATATGAGACACAGCCTATGACTAGCCATAGGAATGTTTTGCTAACCGAACGTCCTCATGATGTACTGTAACCCCTAAACGCAGGTTCACTAATTATAGCGCCCCCAGTGGCCGAATTACACCAAATTTGTTGTGTACCCTTGGGAGGGGGTCAGTTGTCATGTGACCCAGTTTCGTTAACATACATTAAAGTGTTCCCAAGAATGAGCTCACTTACTGTTCGGCGACTTTGCCCCATTGGATTTGCCTTTATTAGCCTACTGTAAAAAATGAGTCATAACTAACAACTTCTGATCACAATGAAACTGTCATAAATGGATTCAGCATAACCCCTAAATTGACACCAAGATTGTGAAAATGTGATCATTATTAGTAGATGCATGTGTGCAGTCAGTATCCTGGCCAAGGTGAGAAAGGGCAAAACGTGGTCAGAAAATTTGCATCCCATCATTTTTCAACAGTAGGACCCCAAATAAAGCAGATAAAAACAAAAAAAAAATACATTTTAGCAAAAACATCCTACGGGACCATTATTTCACGACAATTCGTACTCCACTATTATGTGTTTGGACGTGTGACAGAGAGACACACAAACTCTGAAAATGTGGATGTGTGACAGAGGGACACACAAACTCTGAAAATGAACACGTAGAATATGAAATCATTCTCGTGTTTCATTTTTGGATGTTTACCTTTCTCAAAGTTGTTTTGTGATCAAATGTTAATGAAAAGTGATTAATGAACATGTCAAACATGAATTAGTTCTTTTGTTGACCAAATTCTAATAAAAATAGTAATTTTGAAACGAAATGAAAGAAATGTTATATGAAAAGAAATGAACATGCAAAATATAAAATCATTCTTGTGATCTTTTTAGGATGTTTACCTTTAACCTTTCTAAAAGCTGTTTTGTAATAAAATGTTAATAAAAAGTGATAAGTTCCTACATCATCTGGATGGGGAAGCATGGCTTCTCCGTGACCAGAGTTGTGGCCACTTTGCTGGCCTCGGGCCGTCCGACCGCATGTGCCACATGTGGTGGTGCCGGTTCAGGGAGCACCATCCGGAGCTGTCAGCAAGGACCCCTGATGCCCTGGACCAGCAGAGGATCTTTGGGGTCACTGTCCCTAGGGTGGAGGTCTTGTTCAGCATCCTGGAGCCATTGTTTGACCAGATGAGTTGGCATGATCGCCCTCATTTGGTCTTCAATTGCGATGAAACCGGCTTTGGGGACAAGCAGAAGAGCGGGAGGGAGAAGGTGTATGCGAAGAGGGGGCAGAAACATGTACCGGCAGATGGTGGTCACCAGGGACCACATCAGTGTGGACTGCTATGCTAGTGCAGCGGGCATCAGTTTACCACCAATGATCATTTAGCCCCAGTGCTTGCCCAGCAACAGCTACGCGCTGGATGGCCCGCCGAATGCCATCAGTCAAAAAGGCTACATGGATGGTCCCCTCTTTGTCCGCTGGATCCAGCACTTTCTCCGGCAGAGCGTCCACTCCTTCTCACCTGCGACCAACATGAGACCCACATGTCCAAGGATGTGGTGGACCTCTGCCGGAGTAACGGTGTGGAGGTGGTGTGTTTGCCAAGCCACGCGATGCACGCTCTTCAGCCTCTAGATGTGTCCCTCTTCGGGCCACTGAATGAGGCCTTCACCAAGCTGGCGACAAACATGGGCCTGATCAGGGGGGACCTTGTCCTAGGGAGGAAACACTTCTCCGTCTTGAAGTTCAAATACCCCAAGGCAGCACCCGCAGAGAACATTAAGAAGGGGTTCCGGTTGACTGGGATGTTCCCCCTGAACCAGTGTTGCCAGATTGGGTTGACTGAACGATATTAAAGAAGCCCAATCTGGCAACACTGTCCTGAACAGGCACGCACTGCAGGACAGTGACCAGGTAGGTAGTGACAAAAACAAAACAACAGACACTACATAAGTACAATAGAAACAGTGCAACAATCATTTTCAACCACTAATATCACTTTCCTCTCTTACACTGTAAAAAAATATTTCCCCTTTTCGTTGACTCAACTTTTGTTTTTGTGTCAAGTGAACGTTTTCGCTCAGAAATTCAAATGTGCAGTTGACATAACTGAATTATTCTTGTCATCTCAAATTGACGTTGAAGTTCACCCTCTGGTTCACCACGCCATGTCATTGGACATGCGTAGACGGCATTCATTTTAGTCTCCTCCGACGAAAAACCGAGCGTGGCGCATGTGAGGCGAGCTGACTTGACGTTATTGGCGTAAGTAAACTTTAAATTTTTTCTACTGTCTGTTTTTTCTGTGTTGTTTGTTTTAACAAAATGTTGTGAACTGTCCATTGAAACCTAGTTTCTCCCTCGCAGTTGTTGAGTAGGTAGGGTTACATGCTGCCACTCAGACATGCCACCACTACGACATGCTTCCATTTAGACATGCCTCTATTTCGACATGCTGCCAATCCGACACATTTTAGTACCCCCATTCCGACAGTTTACAAATCCTTTTTTTCCAAGTCAATTTAACGGACCCTATGAGCCCGACGGACGCAAAGTGCATCAAAAAACACATCCATTCTTCTCTGTTACATTGCTCCGCGATTATTAGTCACATCGAGATGAGACCTATATTGCATGAAAGGGCAGAACCGGGGCTTTCCAACGAGACTAGACACGTGTCTGTACGATCAAGTATGAAAATAAAATATAATCATGAATTTAAATCAAAGTATATCATATTTACAGTCTATATTGCTCTGCGTTCACCCACGCAGCCACTGCTCTCGCTTGAATTACTCCGGGACCAGCATCGTACAGACAATGAAAGAGGAGACACAGAGCTTTCCATCGATACCAAACACATCGATCCTTTTATGTTATACAAACAGAAGTGACAAACAAATAAGAATGTCATATAGTTTCGGCTACCGCTACTTTCGTTTGATTTACTCGTGAAACCATGGTCAAAAAGATATGGCTTGCATGTCAGATAAAAGAGGAGAGCTAGAGCTATCCACAGATACCAAATACAACCTTCTAGGCCATAAAACAGACGAAGTGACAGCAAAATAATAACTTAATTTAGCTCCACTTAGTCCGCGAATAATGACAACTTGCCATGTACGTACAGAACTGCCCACACTTACCCGAGTCGCGCACGCAACAGACAGTTAACCATATCAAGAAGTCTTCACAATCACATTTTAAATGTGAATCTTTATTATTTTACACAATTGGATATAGTTATGACATTAATAACCTATTAATGACCTCATGTCGGAATGGCACGTTGTTTGAAAAAAAAGTTAAATACCGCCACTGCGACCATGAAAAAAAAAAATGTCGGAGTGGTGGGACTTTTTCCCATAAAGAGACATGCCTCCACTACGACAATTGGACGTCAATGTCGGAGTGCTGGTATGTCGGAATGAACGGCGGATACCAGTAGGTAGCTAGAAGCTAACTGGTTTGACTAGCAAGCTCCATGATACCGGCAAGGTCATGGTGAGACAGACTATAATGTGTTGCGTGGCTATATAAAGAAATGTGTACGGTGAAAGTATGAACAAAGGCTAGCTTTACACGACAACGATCTGAACACAATCCGCAAAAGTGGCGTTGCGTTTCCACTTTTTATTTCGCGTTTAGACGAGCGTCTTTGGGTGGAAATCTGCATGCACATGGTGACACAAAAGTGTGTGAAATTTGATGTAGTATGCATGCCAGGTGGCTAGGTGATACTGTGGAGCACTGCCATACAATAACACCAAGAGCGGCAAAGTCACTTTTGACGGCGGTAAAATGCAGCTGCTAAAAAAATTCTGTCGCCTAAGTCGCTCATGACGAAGATTCGAACGTTTGGTTTCGTTTGACACCCACACAAGGTAAGCACGTCTAGCCTGGCACGCCCTCCCAGTGACGTAACACCTTCGGCGTTGCTGTCGCTGGTCTGGTCAACTGCTAATCGGGAAGGATTTCTGAGTTCCCGAAATCTGCGGAACTGCCCCCTTTGGTCGAGAACCAATCAACTTTGAGCAGCTCCAACGGCTCTGGGTAGAGGCGTGTTCAAAGCAGAGGAAAGAGTGTTGTTATTGGTTTAAACTCGGCAAACCGCTTTCTGACATCGACCAGTAGCAAATCGAGGCACTATACCATATGCAACGTTTTTCAGTTAAAGGGATATTCCGCCATTTTTGGAAATACGCTCATTTTCCACCTCCCCTCGAGCAAAACAATCGATATTTACCTTGTTCCCGTTCATCCAGCCATTCTGTGAGTCTGGCGATACAACTTTTAGCTTCAGCCTAGCATAGATCACTGAATCGGATTAGACCATTAGCTTCTCGCCTGCTGGCTTCATGTTTAAGTGACTAAGATTTCTGATAATTTTCCCATTTAAAACGTGTGTCCTCTCAAGTTAGAAAGTGCAATAAGACCAACTGAAAATGAAACCTGGCGTTTTTCTATGCTGATTTGACATGGAACTACACTCTCATCTGGCGTAATAATCAAGGCAACTTGCAAACATACCATAGGCGCAGTGATATCGTACGCAGCATCTGAAAATAGTCCCCATAGACATCAAGTAGTCGTAGTGCCAGTAGCTGCAAGTTGCCTTGATTATTACGCCAGATGAGAATGTAGTTCCATGTCAAATCAGCCTAGAAAAACGGCAGGGTTCATTTTCAGTTGGTCTTATTGCACTTTCTAACTTGAGAGGACACACGTTTTAAATGGGAAAATTACCAGAAATATTTGTCACTTTTAAACATGAAGCTAGCAGGCGAGAAGCTAATGGTCTAATCCGATTCAATGATCTATGCTAGGCTGAAGCTAAAAGTTGTATCGCCAGACTCACAGAATGGCTGGATGAACGGGAACAAGGTAAATATTGATTGTTTTGCTCGAGGGAAGGTGGAAAATAAGCGTATTTCCACAAATGGCGGAATATCCCTTTAATCAATTCGTTTATACTGTTATATATGATTAAATGAGTCAATAATGTTTTTTTCGTCCGCCCTAGTGGTCTATAGCCGTAGAACCACACTTGCAACTTCAGGAATCCTCGGGCGCGCACCCATGCTCTACTCCAGGAAGTGTCATGTAAAGTCTCATGAAAAGGCACGGCAGACTGACAGATTGAGGAGTTTTGTAAAATATACACACTAGAGCTGTAGGGGAAGCTCTGCAGAGAAATATGCGAGCATAAAACGAGCGAAAATTAAAAGTGAAAGCGAAACCGGCGATGAAATCGCCAATCCTGCATAGTATACCTTTAAAGGAGGCAGTCAACCAGCACTTGAGAAACCGTGTTAGCACAGGCTCTTGGTCAGACTAAAGTCTCGCAGAGCCTTTTTAAAGGCTGGCTTACATTGCACGATTTTGGTCTGTTTTAACAGTCGCCGACTACTTTTCCAAAATCGGGCGGAAATCTTGCCAGTTGTACTAGAATCTCGGCGCGCTCCCGTCATCTAAAGCCTACCTTACATTGCCAGACTTTGCAAAGATTTGGAAAAGATTTTTGAAAAACTACAGTCTCAGACCCTCTCACATCTAAAGACAATTCATTGAAGTTTTAGTCACAGTCTAGTCACAGGCCAGTCTCAGATTAGGATTTTGCAAAGACTGTGGGTCACTATTTACAAGACTGCTGCTAGATTCCTTCAAATTATTTCCATCGTGCAATAGGCTACACGTCATCATTCACAGGAAATCACATGATGTATGCCTACTCATATCAAAGTAATTTTTTCGCGTTTCTGCAGCATTGTTTGATGTGTGACATCACTAACAGATATAGAGCTGTTCTGTCACGTAGAACAACCGACTAATAAATTATAAGAAATGAAATAACAAATAATCATAAAGGCTACAGCTGTCGCCTATTTTGCCCCTTCCTGTTTCATGTTCGCGCAAGGTTACTATTGGTTTTTAATGTTCACGTCACCATTTGCATGAGCCACGACTGAAAAGACTTCCGATAATATCAAACATGTTTGATATTGTCGTAACGGCAAAACTAGAAAAAGACTGCCTCCGACGGACTTAAAACCGCTAAGATTGGCACCTTACACTAAACGATTTAGATGACGGGAGCGCGCTGCGATTTCAGTACAACTCCCAAGATTTCCGCCCGATTTTGGAAATTTAGTCGCCGACTGTTAAAACAGACCAAAATCGTGCAATGTAAGCCAGCCTTAAATCGTTTAGTGTAAGGTGCCAATCTTAGCGGTTTTAAGTCCGTCGGAGTCAGTCTTTTTCTAGTTTTGCCGTTACGACAATATCAAACATGTTTGATATTATCGTAAGTCTTTTCAGTCGTGGCTCATGCAAATAGTGACGTGAACATTAAAAACCAATAGTGACCTCGGTCGACGAACACGAAAACGGAAGGGGCAAAATAGGCTACAGCTGTAGCCTATGATTATTTGTTATTTCATTTCTTATAATTTATTAGTCGGCTATTCTACGTGACAGAACAACTCTATATCTGTTAGTGATGTCACACTATCAAACAATGCTGCAGAAACGCGAAAAAAATTACTTTGATATGAGTAGCCTATCATGTGAGTTCCTGTTGATGATGACGTATAGCCTAGTGCACGATGGAAATAATTTGAAGGAATCTAGCAGCAGTCTTGTAAATAGTGACCACAGTCTTTGCAAAATCCTAATCTGAGACTGGCCTGTGACTAGTCTGTGACTAAAAACTCAATGAATTGTCTTTAGATGTGAGAGGGTCTGAGACTGTAGTCTTTCAAAAATCTTTTCCAAATCTTTGCAAAGTCTGGCAATGTAAGGTAGGCTTAAGTTGATGGCAATCAGGCTAAAGCACGCCTGCATTCCGATTGGTTGTCACCCACATATTTAGAGTAGAGCTTGATTTATAAAGGGGAATTGGCGTGGAACATGCATGTGCATGCTTTTATCAGAGGTGGAAAAAGTACTAAAATATTGTACTCAAGTAAAAGTACCAATACTTTGCTGAAATATTACTCAAGTACAAGTTACAATACCCATCTGAAAATATACTCAAGTAAAAGTAAAAAGTAGTTAACTAAAAATGTACTTTAAGTAAAAGTTACTTAGTTACTTTTTTTGTTTAGGGAGGCAGCTAAGGCAGCTAAATTGCCAGGTAATACAGATTGTCTTATTTTCTTTTTCATACTGACAGTAGGCTACTCCATGACCTTGAGTAATGGAGATCTTTATGGCGCAACAGGCTACAACGCTCATACCACATGCGGGTCCGAGTGCCCACAGGGACCCAGATTCGAGTCCGGCCTGCGGTCATTTCCCAATCCCACCCCATCTCTCTCTCCCACTTGCTTCCTGTCTCACCCTTTGCTGTCCTATACAAATAAAGGCAAAAAAGCCAAACAAATATTTTTTTTAAAAACTAGAACGGTCACGCACATGAGGGTTAATACTAATTTGTTGTGAGAAAGTAGGTGCTATTTCTGCGTTTATATGCTTTCAACTGTATATTTTACCTGAATATTTCAATGTCCAAATTACAGTAAATGTCAAAATGAATGTCAGACAAAATTTAAAGTTTGCCTTTTTGTATATAAAAAGTGGTATATAAAGCAAAATGGTAGGCCTATAGTCCACCTGCACAACAATTGATAAAGTAGGCTATCTTTTGTTGAATTTAGTTGAACATCCCTAGTGGACAGCTTCACGCCTTATTGGCTGACCATGACCATTGTCACCTTAGTAGTTCCGACGATTCACTTTTTTCCTCTTTTTTTTTTTACTCAAGTAACTGATTGGATTTGTGATGTATCAAAGTACAATACTTCACTCAAAATGTAATCAAGTAAAATTTTAAATACCGATTTTTAAAACTACTCAAAAAATCCAAAATACACAAAAAAGCTACTCAATACAGTATTTTGAGTAAATGTATTTAGTTACTTTCCACCTCTGCTGGAGGGGTGTGTGATGGAGGTGGAGAACAGGAGGACAGCCCTGGAGGGGGTGGTACTGGGGCTTGGGCGAAGTAGGATGGCCCTGCAGCTGGTTGGTTGCTAAACAATAAGCACAAAACATAAGGGAGATATTCTGGTGACATATAAACAGCAACTTAATAGTTTAACAATTGATTTCCACAAGATATCGGACAAATACTGGTGTAATCCAGGCTTTATTGCCTGGCTTAACTTACAAAACTTATTCAAACTACCTCATGAAGATGTAGTAATAAATCTGGGTGTGGTTATTGATAATGATCTGAATTTTAGCAGTCACATTAAATCTGTAACAAAATCAGCATACTTCCATCTTCAAAACATTAATAAGCTTAAAGGGTTTATGTCAACAGAGGACTTGAAAAAATCATACATGCTTTTATCTCTAGGCTAGGCTATTGTAACCTAGGACTCTTCAAAATCACCTTAAAACCTCTTGAAATTATACAAAATAGTGCTGCTAGGATCCTCACCAAAACAAAGCACAGGGACCATATCACCCAATCTTAAAGGAATAGTTTGGAATTTTGGACATAGGACCTAATTTCCAACTTTGCCGAGGTGATATAGGTCGGTGGAGACAGTTTTTATGGAGTTTAAACCCTTCCTTCAGTTGCAACGTTCCCCTTTGCTAACGCTGGTTCTGAGCTAACGCATTTCAACGGTAACATCCAAAACAGTCTTACTCACTCCACAGCACACCCGAGACAAGTAAATTAAAACGTCAGACTATCGATATACATGTCCGTTTTGATAGAATAATTTTAGAAATAAAACTAACCTTGCAACTCAATGATTTATTACATTTTGAGGGACTAGCAATGTCGCCACAGTAGTTACTGCAGTCTGCTGGTTTGGCGCCGTATAGCACTTCCTGCAGGATGATTGAGTGATACGAGGTTCAACAGACTTCCTCTATAGCTTTATTTGTAGAGGAGGGTCTTGTCGACGAAATAAGCCCTGATTGGGTTATATCCGAGCATTGTGGCTAATACTATGGGTGATTTAGTAGGACACGTCCCTTGTTTTGCTAACGTAGCCAGTATTCCGGACACTAGGTTCGCGAAACCGTAATCAGTAGTTCGTACAGTGCTGTTTTGTACGATTTAAACACACATTTTACACCTTATAACGTGTTTTCACGTTGTTTAATGACGGTCGATTAAGTAGTTAACGCATAGGTTTGTTGGTCAATTACCTGGCAAGGATTATTTTAGGATTTAGTTTAGCTGCAGTTTAGCCTTACTAGCCAAGTCAATTGGTACTGCCACCCCAGCAAACAATTAACGTTCTGCTAACTTTCACTAACGTTAGCTTTTGGTTCCCCTATGGTTCGTTTTTCAGCAACCTACTAATAACGTTTAGAGAACGTTATCTCCAGGTTGTCAAAACAAATAACGTTCCCCTAACGTTTTTACAACTAAAGAAAAAAACGTTATATTATGGTTGAATCCCAGCAAGCAAATAACGTTAGCCGCTGGTTCTCCTGTGGTTAGTTTATCAGTAACCTTCTAATACCCTGGAGAGAACGTTAGCTCCAGGTTATCAAAGTTTCCCGAACGTTATTACAACTAAAGAAAAAAACGTTATATTCTGGTTGCATTTCTCTTTTCACACAACGTTGCTACTTAGTTGTTTTTAGGTATCTTATTTGTATAACCATATCGGTATTCTCTGGTTATGTGCGTGGGGTTGATTGATGAAAATCGCCCCAGAGTTTCTATGAGTTTCCAATTGAACACGGCCAGCAGCCACACTGCAAAGTCGGAATAATTTGTTGCAAAATCGACATATAGCCCTATTCTATTCTTCCCCCCTCTGTTGGATTGATATTCGGCCGACCAAAGCCAGCCCGTCAGCTAAAGGGGCCAGGCAGCGCGAGAAGCTAGGTTGAGAAACTTATCTCGGGTCCGTGAGTTCTGGGGTGTTGGTGTTTTAGCAGACTCAACCTCGCTAACTTTAAGACATTTGGATAACACAGAGATAAAGTTACTCACGTAGGCTGGCTGTATGGTATCGATCACATTCTTCACATCGTTCTCCATGCACTTGTTCCATTAAGTCCAACAGGCTTTTTAAAAACACTGTACAGGGTAAACCGGGTGGAAGAGCTAGCTAGCCATAGTCCCAGGCAGGCACACAACGATTTCATGCTAACTAATCTGACGAATAGTTTTGGATTAATCCATAATCGATTAGAGTGGCACCTGAAATGCATTCATGTTTTTAAAGCTTTATTTGTTATGAAAATATGATGATGAGGACTCCAATGAATTCTTTCTCAAACGTTGAGACTGCATCTTAAACAGCACAATGTTCCCGGGGGAGAATTGTTTTATATTAACACGTAGTCTAAGTTATAGCCTATGTTACTGTGCTGTTCACTCAGCCTATCCCACAATTCCCAGTCCCAATTTAAAACAAAATAAACCAAAATCCATCATAATTCTGAACCGAGGACTTTTAATGGCATACGATGCAATAAAAACAGCCAGTTTTGAATGTTGGAACAGTGTGTTAGGCTAGCGCCTGCTCTGCTTATGTTTTGATCTGACTAATCGTTTATTATAGGAAAAGACACCGTAGACAAGAAAGTATTAGACCTAACCGCATTTAAATACTTAGCTGACTCATTATCATGTTAACGGGCCGTATTCGTCGCAGATCAGCAAGCAGCTAATGGTAAGTAAAATTTCATACATATTATAGTCATTGCCGTAGTCACTAGAGACGTTCGCTCTCCCAGGTAACAGATAGGCTGTCATCGCAGACGGCGAGTGTGCAGCGAGCCATGCCTGGATGTCACGATAATCCTACATATTTTTTCCCCCTTTACACTTTGTTGCTGGGAGGTTAGGGGAACGTTAATGCAACCAAATATTGTAAAGTTCCCTAAAGGGTAGGAGAACGTTCTGCTAACCAAAATAAACAACCAGAAAAAAACGTAGTATTTTCGTCAAGAAAACTTTCCTGGGGAACCTTGTGGCAACTTTCAGGCAACGTTTTCCTAACCAGGAAAAAAACGTTCTAAAAACGTTCTCCTAACCAGAAATTGTTAGCTGGGACGTCCTTTCTGTGATAACTGATACTTTTGAATAAATCAATAGACACTCCGAGTGCAGCAGTGACAACTTTTATTATAAACACAAAGTGCATCAAGTCAAGTGTTTGTGTGGAGGGGGACATAGAAAAGTGGCACATGTAAGAACACTTGTGAGACATCTTAACAGGTTGATGTTATGAGGCTTCGTGCCGACGGCGAACCACAGCCAACAGCACCACTCGTACGATAATGCTTAATGAAAGCACAACTGCATGTTAGTATTGCTAGTACTGTCCCTCCTTCGTTTGTATACTGTACAATGTGGAAACGTTAGCATGTTTTACATATGTCATAACATGTTTATGATCGCAAGGAACGGTAATGTTACTCAACCGCATAATAACATTAATTTATAAAGCCTTCATGTGCATGGAAGATGGTATAACACCGCACATGCGTACTGAATGAAGTGCCATTTCAAGAAGCCCTTGTAAGACCACAACACAACACAAAATATATGTTAAAAAAACAACAAACTATGTACAATACGTACAGTATTTACATTATCTACCTTATATACACTATATACAAGAGAAGGGGGGGAGAGGGGCGCACCATATCAAGTGTCCGTCCTCGGGAGGGTGAGAGGGGCGCACCATAACAAGTGTCCGTCCTCGGGAGGGTGGGGGGGGGGAGGGGTGCACCATTCAAAGAGAGGGTGGGAGGGTGGGGTGTGACATATACAATATTTACAGCTCCAGCTCTGTTGCCACCTGGAGCGATACAGTGTCTCGGCACTTGTGACAGTACCATGCACCCTCTGGTACCACACTGACCTCCAGGCACTCAGTGTGGTACCAGAGGGTGCACATGTCACACTTCACCCATTCGTGAAGATCACGGGAGGACCCAGGCGGCACCATGTCCTTGCACAATGTGCAATACTGCTCTGGGTCCTCCCGTGCAGCACGCAGTGCTGCCTGTCTCTCCTCCCGCTGCTGTCTTGCAGCCTGCTGCGCTGCCTGCTGTGCTGTCCGTGCAGCCACCCGCTCAGCCTGCTGGGCTGCCACTTGCTGCTGCCGGAGCCGTCGCTGCGCCGCCCTCTCTCGCTTCCCCTCCTCCTTCCTCCTCTTCTCTTCCTCTCTCTCTGCCAGGAGGGCCGCGTAGGCATCGGCCGTGATGACCCTCGCTGGCAGAGGCATTCTCCTTCTCCCCCGGGCCGGCCGGTCAAACATGGGTGGCACAAGAATGTCCGCCAACCCAGCCGGGATCACACCGGCCGACACCAGGGGATTGGGGAAGCGCCGGCATGTTGGACACCGGGTGATGGCGGTGGCGGCGGTGGTGGTGGTGGCAGCAGCAGCAGGGGTGGTGGTGGCAGCAGTGGTGGTGGTGGCAGCAAGAGCAGGGGTGGTGGTGGCTGCAGCGGTGGTGGTGGTGGCAGCAGCAGTAGCAGCAGGGGTGGTGGTGGCAGCAAGAGCAGGGGTGGTGGTGGCTGCAGCGGTGGTGGTGGTGGCAGCAGCAGTAGCAGCAGGGGTGGTGGTGGCAATAATAGGGGTGGTGGTGGTGGTTGAGGAGGAGGAGGCAGTGGTTCCCCAAGGCGTCGAGACGGTGGTGGAGGCAGAGTCGGCGGGACCCCAGGGCGACAAGACGGGCGATGGAGACTCTATGGCGGTGGAGGATGCTACAGTGGCGGTGACGGTTCCCATGTCGGCGGCGGCGGCTGAGGTGGTGGGAGACGAGGTGTGGGCAGCGGCGACAGTGGTGCCAGCGGTGGCGACGTCAGTGAGATCCTCCGGGTCCTCATCCGTATATGGATGAAGGTGGTGTGGTTCCCGGAGGCCTTTGATGAGCTGTTAGTAGGTGTTTAGAAAAAGATGTTAATTCAATTAATTGTACTTTACACAATATTAAACTGTTTTTATTCTGCCAACTCACCTTTGACCGCTTCCACCGCTGTCCTGTCAAGCGGGAACAGGCCTGTAGAGCGGAACACGCTCTTGATGGTATCGGGCGTACAGGCCTGCTCCACCGCGTATTTAACTCATTCACTGCCATTGACGTCTTTAAACGTCAATTTAGACACATACGTTTTTCAATGGGGAGGGCTCATGGGTGGGCTTGGGAACAATCTGGCAGAGTTTCAGGCTTGTAAACAAACTGTACTAGCGATCCGAACCGCTAGATAGCAGCAGTGCCATTTGGATGATTAGTATCTGCCTGCAGAGTGCACATGTAGAGACATACAACAAGCTAACACACTGAAGATCGACCACAGTGGATCTAGTTTGCACGCGGTGCAGGGAATAAAAATGCTTACTTCTTACATCAAGGATGGAAAACACGTTAACGGTATGATCCATTTACATTGGATATTGCTTTATAGACTAATAACAACTTTGCTAGTGCTAGCTTGCTAAGTCTACCGTCCTGTTCAGAGTCTATAGTGACCATCAGAGTCATAGCAACCTTGACGAGACTGACGAGATAACAGTGCAATCGTGGTTGACATACTACTGAAACGCTAACGTTAAAGTTGATTTTTACAAAAAGATCGTTTTCTCTGGTTTTTGGTCAAAAACAGGTGTTTTTAGCTAAACTAACCCATGTTCTACTGACGATTACTAAAGAACGGAAAACGATAGAAACAAACCGTTTTTTCCTGGTGAAAGAAGAGAGTCTACTCTTCCATTTGGCACCTTCAGTGTTTACATAGTCATAAAGCTCACCGTTCGGTGCAGGGCTCCAGAGTGCGACCAATTTGGGCGCATATGCGACCAAATTTTTTAAGAGTGCGCCTGAAAAATATTCTAGGTCGCACTGGTGCACCTGATGCTGCTCGGGTGAAAGCATACATTTCTTTCAGAAGTTTTCATTGTAGACTATGCGTGCAACTTTACCAAACGTTATAGAAGTAAACCCCCTCTCCTTGACCCGCGTTCTCTCGCTCTCCCTCTCCCGCGCACCCGCCCCTCGACATGCACATCCACAATCGTGAAAGCAATGACGCATAGAAGACGACTACGTTAGCTAAATCAAAATGAAATCCGGTTAGCATCATAGCATACTGCACAAAATGTATTAAAACTCTTGCATTCAAGTTTACTGATCATCTCAATGTTTTCCAACTTCAATACTGAAAAGGGCCTGTCCCAAGGAGGAAAAGTATTAGCCTACCTTGAAAATTAAAACGCACGTGGGGAAACTGAACAGTCCAACCACTATAAGCTAGCCAACTACTTTGTTTACAATTATTTTGCAATATTTTGAGGCTTCAAGGTGGCAGCTGAATTAAAGAGGCGGAGTTGTAATATGAATAGTCATGATGAATGTCATGAATATCCGATTTTCAGTATATAGAATATGTAAAGAATTGTATACTATACAGATATATAAATCTTTATAATTCTTTATAAATAATATGTATATTCCATATTGTGTTTCAAATAGGCCTAAAGACAGGCTTTTTCTACGCCTTATTGTTAAAAAATCATTCACATTATATGAAAGGAGGGCGATAAAAGGTGACCTTTAGTGTAAAAGGCGATGCAATGAAAAATGTGGGTGCACCTAAATTTTGTGCTGGTGCACCTTAAAAAGAAATCTAGGCGCACCAGTGCAACCACCACAAAAAGTTAGTCTGGAGACCTGCGGTGGATCTTGGAAAAACAGTCAAAATGCTGTAAAACGTCTGGCAGTATGGAGCGCTCTGCACTGAAAATGGCTGGCAGCCAATGAGTTAAGCACCGCTGAAAAGTGCCGCTTGCCCAGCACTAGGTCTCCTCTCACCAGCCCCATCTTCCGTGCCAGCCGGGAGAACGCCGCCTTCAGAGAACCGTACACCGCCACGTCCAGTGGCTGGAGCACATGGGTGGTGTGCGCTGGTAGGCACACCACCTCCACCTGGTTGGCCCGACAGAAGTCGACCACCCCCTTCCCAACATGGTCCTCATGTTGGTCCATGAACAGGAGGAGGGGCCGCTCCTGCCGAGCGTACTTAATAAAGTGCCCCAGCCACTTCAGGAACAAGTCACTGTCCATGTAGCCTCTCTCCGACACGCCGTAGAGTGCAAGGCAAGGCAATTTATTTATATAGCGCATTTCATACCCCTGGTAGACACAATGTGCTTTACACAGTTAAGGCATTACCTCAAATAAAATGTAGCCTATAACACATATCACATAGAACATATCACAGTAATAAAACACACCACTAATAATAATAAGAAGAAAGAAAGATTAAAATGATGAATAAAACTAGGTAAAAGTCATGAAAAATAAAAATCATAAAACCAATAAAAAGAGGCTAATAAAATTAGGTAAAAGTCATTAGACATGAAAATAAAAATCATAAAACCAATAAAAAGAGGCTAATAGCTTAAAACAAAGTAAGAAATAGGGATAAAACCAAAACTAAAAAATAAGAAATGCGGTGGTAGGCCCCTCCAGGCTGTAGGCTGTGCTGGGGAGGCACCCCTGAAAGATGACGAGCGGGGGGATGCTCTCCCCAGCAGCGTTCGCGCAGCAGTGGACGGTGACGTGGTCCCTGGTGGTCACCTGCTGCGCGTACACGTGCCTCTGTCCCTTGCAACAGAGGACACGTTGCCTGGAGTGGCCCTTGTCTCCAAAGCCCGTCTCGTCACAGTTGTACACCAACTCTGGGGTCTCGCCGAACTCATGCTGCTGGTACAGGGCCCGGCAGATGTGGAACAGCTCGTCCACCCGTGCCACCGTGGCCCCATGGACCCTCTCCCTATCAAGGGGATCAGGCCTCCGCGAGGCCACAGTGGGGTGGCGAGCCCTAAAGTGAGTCCACATCTTGCTCAGGCCCTTCTCCATGTTCACCATGGGTGATGCCCGTCCCGACGCCTTACAGATCTCAGAGGCCAATAGCAAGGCCACTGAGCGGGTTATGGGGAACCCGTGGGCTGACATCCAAAAAATGTAGCCCACTAATGCCTCTTCCTGTGGCAAGAGGGCCCGGTTAGGGTGGGGAAAGCCGTGCCCATGCCGCCCACGCCTCCTGTCCCGCAGGGTGGTGTGGGGGATCCTGCGGCGGGCAGCTACCTTGCGGAGGCTCCCGCCCTCCTCCAGCTCCTGCAGGGCCTTTGACATGACAGCCTCTGAATATTTAAGCATTTTTCTGAAAAAGAAAAAAATCATACAGAAAATGTATTAAAACTAAATTATTATTTCATGGGCAGTGATTATGTTGTTGGAAAATGGTGCTACAAAAAAACATTTTTATTGGTTATGTGGTTTGTTGGATTCATGTGTTAACTAGGTTGTCATTGAACACAGAGGGGATTTTATTCAAATAACTAGAAATGCAATTCCAAGGAATTACCAGTGCATGAAAATGCAAAAATAGATAGATAATGTAGATATGGTTACTGAGATGTAGCTAGGGTAAACATGGTGGTTGCATAGTTTACAGAGAGTTGATAGTGTGAAGGTAGACAGTAGATGAAACATTCCAGTTCTAACTTAACTAATGATTTATATTCATGTTAAAATGTTGATTAGCTAACTTAGCTAATGATTTCTAGCAGTTATGCTAAAAATGCTAATTATGCTAGCAATGCTAACTTTACTAACAATGCTAACCAGGTTGATTAGCTAACTTATCCGATGATTTCTAGCAGCAATGCTAAAAATGCTAACTATGCTAACAATGCTAAATTTGCTAACAATGCTAACCAGTTTGATTAGCTAACTTAGTTAATGATTTTTTGCAGTTATGCTAAAAATGCTAACTATGCTAACAATGCTAACCATGCTAACTAGCTAACTTGCTAGTGAGGACTTTTATTTTGAAACATTTGTTGCTAGGGTATCCATGGTGGCCACTATCAGGAAACAAGAAGTTACTGCAGTATAATCATGTTGGTTGCTATGGAAACGGTCATAAACACTTAATTTTAATGGTTGCTATGTTGGTTGCTAGGTACATGGAGGTTTCATGTAGTTGACCGGAGGCATAGTGGATGATAACTGACAGTTGGAATGGTTGAACAGTTCAATAGTTGAGTAGTTTCAATGGTTAAATGATTTAATAGTGTATTATTGCAGTGAGGACTTTTATTTTGAAACAGTTGTGGACAGAGGAAGTAGTGAAACATGATCTGTAGTCTTAATGAGATTGTATGCTTAAAGCCTTAGACAGAAGGTGCCTCTCATATAGCGTTTACGTGTCTTCTCTCGCTCCTCGCTCCTCACTGATCTACATAAAGAATGATGGAGCGGCAACAATGGGATAGTTTAGCCCTTCTTCTATCTTTCTTTATGTAGATCAGTGAGGAGCGAGGAGCGAGGGAGGACATATAAACGCTGCTTGAGAGGCACCCACAGTAAATACTTTAAAAGTTGTATGTAGATAGTCTAATTAATGTTGATAGACAGAATGTTTAATGGATGTTGATAGGCAGATTGTTTAATAGATATTGATTGACAGTTTAATGGGTGGATGAGTGAATGGTCTGAAGAAGATGAATGGATAGAAGGTTGGATGGAATGTGCCTTATACTCTTGTTAAGAGAGACACTGATACAGCTCTGTGAGAGTAGTTGATACAGGTGTAATCAATTTAACTGGCTAGTCTTAAGAGAGCCAGAGAGACAGAGTAAATAATTTAAAAGTTGAATGTAGATAGTCTAATTAATGTTGATAGACAGAGAGTTTAATGGATGTTGATAGGCAGATTGTTTAATAGATGTTGATAGACAGTTTAATGGGTGGATGAGTGAATGGTCCGAAGAAGATGAATGGATAGAAAGTTGGATGGAATGTGCCTTATATTCTTGTAGAGTGGAGAGACACAGCTCTCTACTGAGAGTGGTGGATACAGATACAGGTGTAATCAATTTAACTGGCTAGTCTTAAGATCCAGAGTGTATCCTTAAACCCTGAGACAGAGTAGATTGTTTAAAAGTTGAATGTAGATCGTCTAATTGATGTTGATAGGCAGACTGTTTAGAATGGGTGGATGAGTGAATGGTTTGAAGAAGATGAATGGATAGAAAGTTGGATGGAATTAGGAAGACTTATGTTGATACAGGGGAACAGAAAATGTAGTCTCAAGAGAGCCAGTGTATGTAGCCTGAGAGAGAGAGAGAGCTGCTGCACCTGGACTGGCCACCTGGCGTAACATTCTAATTGCTGCCGTGATGTCATAATGAGCCATGTTAAGTCTATGGGGAAATTTTTAATAGTTTTTAATTCATAGTTTAAAAAGTATAAAAGTTACAAAGTTGAAAAATATATTCCACAGGTCTCCTAAGTAAGACCTACGTAGCAAAGTTTGAATCAAGTTTCTACGTTAAACGGTTCAAGCTGAATTGCGAGCGTTAGAAGAAGAAGTGGAATAACTAGAAATGCAATTCCAAGGAATTACCAGTGCATGAAAATGCAAAAATAGATAGATAATGTAATTTAGATATGGTTACTAAGGTGTAGCTAGGGTAAACATGGTGGTTGCATAGTTTACAGAGAGTTGATAGTGTGAAGGTAGACAGTTTAAAGATGAAACATTCCAGTTCTAACTTAACTAATGATTTCTATTCATGTTAAAATGTTGATTGGCTAACTTAGCTAATGATTTCTAGCAGTTACGCTTAAAATGCTAATTATGCTAACAATGCTAACTTTACTAACAATGCTAACCAGGTTGATTAGCTAACTTTGTTGATGATTTTTTGCAGCTATGTTAGAAATGCTAACTATGCTAACCATGCTAACTAGCTAACTTGCTAGTGAGGACTTTTATTTTGAAACATTTGTTGATAGGGTATCCATGGTGGCCACTAGCAGGAAACAAGAAGTTACTGCAGTATAATCATGTTGGTTGCTATGGAAACGGTCATGAACACTTAATTTTAATGGTTGCTTTGTTGGTTGCTAGGTACATGGAGGTTTCATGTAGTTGACTGGAGGCATAGTGGATGATAACTGACAGTTGTAATGGTTGAACAGTTCAATAGTTGAGTAGTTTCAATGGTTAAATTATTTAATAGTGTATTATTGCAGTGAGGACTTTTATTTTGAAACAGTTGTGGACAGAGGAAACAGTTAACAGGATATGTAGTCTTCTGAGAGACTGTATGCTTAAAGCCAGAGAAACTGACAGTTGGTGCCCAGGTGGCCGGCCACCTGGCGTAAGATTCTAATTGCTGCCGTGATGTCATAATGAGCAATGTTAAGTCTATGGGGGAAATTGTAATAGTTTTTAACTAATAGTTTAAAAAGTATAAAAGTTACAAAGTTGAAAAATACAAAGCCCACATCGCGTAAGTAAGACCTACGTGACATAGTTTGAATGGAGTTTCTACGTTAAGCGGTTGAAGCTGAATTGCGTGCGTTAGAAGAAGAACTAGAAATGCAATTCCAAGGAATTACCAGTGCATGAAATGCAAAAATAGATAGATAATGTAGATATGGTTACTAAGGTGTAGCTAGGGTAAACATGGTGGTTGCATAGTTTATAGTGAGTTGATAGTGTGAAGGTAGACAGTTTAAAGCTGAAACATTCCCAGTTCTAACTTAACTAATGATTACTATTCATGTTAAAATGTTAACTATGGTAACAATGATCACAGTACTAACCAGGTTGATTAGCTAACATAGCTAATGATTTCTAGCAGTTATGCTAAAAATGCTAACTATGCTAGCAATGCTAACTATGGTAACAATGCTAACTTAAACTAACAATGCTAACCAGGTTGATTAGCTAACTTAACTGATGTTTTCTAGCAATAATGCTAAAAATGCTAACAATGCTAAAATTGCTAACAATGCTAACCAGGTTGATTAGCTAACTTAGTTGATGTTTTTTTGCAGTTATGTTAAAAATGCTAACAATGCTAACTATGCTAACCATGCTAACTTGCTAGTGAGGACTTTTATTTTGAAACATTTGTTACTAGGGTATCCGTGGTGGCCACTATCAGGAAACAAGAAGTTACTGCAGTATAATCATGTTGGTTGCTATGGAAACGGTCATAAACGCTTAATTGTAATGGTTGCTATGTTGGTTGCTAGGTACATGGAGTTTTCGTGTAGTTGACTGGAGGCATAGTTGATAACTAACAGTTGGAATGGTTGAACAATTAAATAGTTGAGTAGTTACAATGGTTAAATGATTTAATAGTGTATTATTGCAGTGAGGACCTTTATTTTGAAACAGTTGTGGACAGAGGAAGTAGTAGGATCTGTAGTCTTAATGAGATTGTATGCTTAAAGCCTGAGACAGAAGGTGCCTCGCATATAGCGTTTACGCGTCCTCTCTCGCTCCTCGATCCTCACTGATCTACATAAAGAATGATGGAGCGGCAACAATGGGATAGTCTAGCCCTTCTTCTATCTTTCTTTATGTAGATCATTGAGGATCGAGGAGCGAGGGAGGACATATAAACGCTGCTTGAGAGGCACCCACAGTAAATACTTTAAAAGTTGTATGTATATAGTCTAATTAATGTTGATAGACAGAATGTTTAATGGATGTTGATAGGCAGATTGTTTAATAGATATTGATTGACAGTTTAATGGGTGGATGAGTGAATGGTCTGAAGAAGATGAATGGATAGAAGGTTGGATGGAATGTGCCTTACATTCTTGTTAAGAGAGACACTGATACAGCTCTCTGAGAGTAGTTGATACAGGTGTAATCAATTTAACTGGCTATAGTCTTAAGAGAGCCAGTGCATGATTAAAGCCTGAGACAGAGTAAATCATTTAAAAGTTGAATGTAGATAGTCTAATTAATGTTGATAGACAGAGAGTTTAATGGATGTTGATAGGCAGATTGTTTAATAGATGATGATAGACAGTTTAATGGGTGGATGAGTAAATGGTCTGAAGAAGATGAATGGATAGAAAGTTGGATGGAATGTGCCTTATATTCTTGTAGAGTGGAGAGACACAGCTCTCTACTGAGAGTAGTGGATACAGATACAGGTGTAATCAATTTAACTGGCTAGTCTTAAGAGAGCCAGAGACAGAGCTTGCTTACTTTGCTTAAAGCCTGAGACAGAGTAGATTGTTTAAAAGTTGAATGTAGATCGTCTAATTGATGTTGATAGGCAGACTGTTTAGAATGGGTGGATGAGTGAATGGTTTGAAGAATATGAATGGATAGAAAGTTGGATGGAATTAGGAAGACTTATGCTGATACAGTTGATACAGGGGAACAGAAAATGTAGTCTCAAGAGAGCCAGTGTATGTTTAACGCCTGAGAGAGAGAGAGAGAGAGAGCTGCTGCACCTGGACTGGCCACCTGGCGTAACATTCTAATTGCTGCCGTGATGTCATAATGAGCAATGTTAAGTCTATGGGGAAATGTTTAATAGTTTTTAATTTATAGTTTAAAAAGTATAAAAGTTACAAAGTTAAAAAATACATTGCGCTGATGTCCTAAGCAAGACCTTCGTAACACAGTTTGAATGAAGTTTCTACGTTAAACGGTTCAAGCTGAATTGCGTGCGTTAGAAGAAGAATAATAAGAAGTAGTAGAAGAAGAAGAAGCCTAGGAAGAACAGTACAGTGCATTTTCATGCACTGTAATAATAAGAAGTTGAAGAAGACTAGGAAGAACAGTACAGTGCATTTTCATGCACTGTAATAATAAGAAACCTAGGAAGAACAATATAGTGCATTTTCATGCACTATAATTATAGGTGGATGCTTTTTTTATCCAGTAGTGGCAGTCCAGGATAAGACACAAGGCGTGTTTCCATTACCCTGGCTCTGGGACTTTTTTTGAGGAAGGTACTTTTGACCGGGCCGCGACTGGCCTGGTCCTCTCAGACGTTGTGTCTCCATTACAGTGATGGCCCTGTATGGACCTCGCGACACCGTCATCAAATCGCGTCCGTTTACTCAGTTCGATATAGCTGTCATTTAATAGTTATTTCTATATTAACTAAGACTGCAGATTCGTACAGAAACGCAAACACCCACATCATAAGTGTATCTAGATTAGCTATATACTGAAATTTTACCGTGACTAGAGGAGCTGTAAACAGCTTGTAGGCTAAGGTAGCGTGTACGAAACCGCTAGCTAGCTAGCGAACATCACTTCCCATTACGGTGCAAAAGTTAGCTAGCCAGGTCGGTTAACAGGCTAAATGAAATAGTATATTGTGTCCGAAAGTGAGTTTTATTGGCATCACACAAGCAAGGACAATAGCGAAAAGCTCTGTTTTGACTAGGAGACTGGAAGGACTAGGAGAGTTATTTTGACGAGTAGAGTCAAGTAGAGTCGTCTTCTGCTTCTGGTGTTGTGAAAAAAATCCTCTAGCAACTCCTTACTTTACATTTGGAGGTTGTATGTCGCAATCTGCTGATGTCACTGCGACAACCAATCTGCGCGAGGTAGCCACTAGTACCGCCCAGCGACTCTACCGGGCCGTTTTAAGTACCTACCCTCCATCAGGTACTCCTTTGGTTCCTGTAATTGGCCCTGAAAACGGTCCTGTCGGAACGGCCCGATCAGTGGAGACACGCGCACACGGCGAAGTCCCTGAAAAACGGCCCGATAGTTCCGATAGTGGAAACACGCCTATAGCAGAGCTGTGTATATACGGCTCTGTTATTTCTTGTCCTGGACTGCCACTTCCTACTTCCAGTACCTTTCCTGAAATGTCGCTGCTGCAGCTGGCAACGCTTGTTCAACACTTTATTAACATTTCCGGAAAGGTACGGACTCGATTAAATTCATTCTGGACTCTCTATCCGACCACATAAAGACGTGGGGATACTTCGGTTTGGCTTTAGGGATCCTCTACTCACTACCACGTAAGTGTAGAGTTGTTTGGAACAGTAGAAGAGGTATAAAAATAGCGTTTTGTAGCGGCGAAAGGACATGCCCGCGTCACTTCCAGGCTAACGAGTTTTGGCTAAAAACGGTGAGCTCGAACTTTCTCAAAATACATCCGAATGACATGATTTTGGTGTCAACTCAACGTATGTACCCCCAATAGTCCGAAAAATTGATCTAAAGTGCATTTCACTCCGGATGATCCCTTTAAGCCCTCCCCCGACGCCATTTTGAAATATCCCTTCGGTATTGATAAATATGCTGTGCATGTCGATATACTTACTCGGTTTGTGGAGGTCGTGATGGACGTAGATCCGTTGACTCGGTCAGAGATCAAAGAGGACAAGACAAGGTTAGCAAGGTACTTATAGTTTTTATTGACTTGGAAATAATTAATTGCATTTTATCGTTAAAGGTTAACTGTACAGACTACTGTTACTGACGTACAAACGTTTCCCTATGGCAAGGAGCACTGTTACTGACTGCTAGGTTCTCAATATCAATCCGCCACTTTTATACAGGGAACAAAGTAGGCTATTGCAATGCGATGCAAGGTTAGTTTTATTTCTAACATTGTTCTATCAACACAGGCACGTGCATCGATAGTCTGACGTTATAATTTATTTGTTTCGGGTGTTCTGTGGAGTGTTTTTAGTGGCAGGCTGGATGTTACCGTCGACTTGCGTTATCTCGGCACCAGATTAGCACGAGATGAACGCTGCAACTTAAAGGAATACGCCACCCAAAAATGAAATTAAGCTAGTCTCGGTCACCCCCAGAGTTAGAACAGTGAAAAAAACCCGGTTAAAATCCGTCCGGGCATTCTCCTGCTTTGGGAGCAGCGATGTTAGCTTTAGCTTAGAACAGTTGCTGTAGTTGAAGGGTGTCAGTGAGCACGTCCTCCAAAAAGTGACCGAGACGTCTACATTTTTTTCTAAATATATCTTGGGAGCCGTGTGTTCAAAACGAGTACAAATCATAATGCAAAATCGAACGAGACTATTACCTGGGCAGATCTTTACTTGGAACTATTTTCAGCCTCATCGCCGACGAAGCACCGCTAGCTAGGCGCAAAGTTCTCACGTAGCACCACTTGTGAAGTTCCAGTCGAAGCTAGTTGGGAGTTTTTACAAGACTGCTACGTGAGAACTTTGCGCAAAGCTAGCGGTGCTTCGTCGGCGATGAGGCTGAAAATAGTTCCAAGTAAAGATCTGCCCAGGTAATAGTCTCGTTCGATTTTGCATTATGATTTGTACTCGTTTTGAACACACGGCTCCCAAAATATATTTAGAAAAAAATGTAGACGTCTCGGTCACTTTTTTGGAGGACGTGCTCACTGACACCCTTCATCTACAGCAACTGTTCTAAGCTAAAGCTAACATCGCTGCTCCCAAAGCAGGAGAATGCCCGGACGGATTTTAACCGGGTTTTTTTCACTGTTCTAACTCTGGGGGTGACCGAGACTAGCTTAATTTCATTTTTGGGTGGCGTATTCCTTTAAGGAAGGGCAGAAATTCATTGAAAATGGTCTCTCTCCACCGACCTATATCACCACTACTAAGTTTGAAATGAGGTCCTATGTCCAAAATTCCGAACTATTCCTTTAGTCTCTGCATTGGCTTCCAATAAGTTATAGATTGATTGATTTGAAGGTACTTTTACTTGTTTTTAAATCTTTAAAGGGATTAGGCTATGTATGTGCTATGTGACATGTTTAAACAATATCATCCAACAAGATCTCTAGATCACAAAATAAACAATTACTACAGAAACCAATACCTAGAACAAAACAGGGTGAAGCTGCGCTCCGCTTCAATGGAGTCCACCTCTGGAATCAGGTTACAGAGGACATCAAAAATCTCCGACTCTAGCCATTTTTTTCGGATGCCTTTGGTAGGCTACTTAATGCACATTGTGTAAATTATCCTTTTTATTTATTTATTTATATATTTATTCCACTATGTTATATTTTATCTTTTGGTGTGTTTTCTTATGTATAATACTTACTCTGTGTTTATTTTATATGTAAAGCACATTGATTCAGGTGAGTAGGGCCCCTGTTTGGGGATAGTTTTTGTTGGGTGGTAGTCAGCGTCAGGGACGGCTGAGCTATCGGCCCTGGACATAAGGTCTCCCCAGTAAGAAAGGAAATATTGTGTGCGCACACAGATGGGCCTACGTCAACGAATCTCCAAAGAGTGGCAACAGCTCTGGGTGTTTGAGAAGGATCACTATCACTGGTTTGCTAAATTAGACTCTGGCAAAGTCTATCTGTTAAAAACAGACCTGTCTTCTAGTTATTCCACCTTAAGTCTTTTATGTTAATTATTCTTTATTGCTTTCTTTTCATTTTTTATTTTATTATTATTACTATTATTATTATTATTATTACTCTTTGCCCATCTATGCTTTTATCTGCTATTCCTGTTTGGTTTTTGTTTATGTAAAGCACATTGAGTGACCTCTAATGTGCTATATAAATAAACTTGACTTGACTTGAATTGCCCATGTGTATGAAATGCACTTTAGAAATAAATTTGCCTTAATTAATTGCTTATGAATGTGTTATCAATGTTGGGCAGAAGTGCATCATCTCTGGTACTATAATCAGATGCACAAATCACTTACTGCCCTTATTCTTTTTTACTGTTTTGTTATGTCATGTTATTGTTGAGTGTTGTACTTGACCGGAGTCAAATTCCTGGTTTGTTAAGCAAACCTGGCCAATAAAGCTGATTCTGTATCAAGATGGCAATTATCTATTCAATATTACATTTAAAGAAGAAGACGGATAATGGTTCTGAAGTAAATTGTATGCCCTGCCTTTAAGATTGCGATGTGCCTGATCGACTATGGGATAATTACTGCTTTGGAGGACTTCAACTGTGTTACACCGACAGACCCTTTTCGGTGTATGACAATGCATGCATTGCCCATCTTCTCCAGCAGATGGCACTGTTAGCAGCTGTCTGGTGGGCATAGCTGTTTGTTTGTTTTTAAACCACAATTTTATATAGTTATTTTGATGGAACTGTGAAACCTTTTTGAGGACATAATTGTATGTATTATTCTCCCTTTCCATAAGCAGTACATGTGTTAATTTTGCTACTCAAACGTAAAGTTATTTTGAGATTTGAATTTAACTCACTGAAGACTTAAAATGACAGCATATTTTATGATAAATGTTTTCATGTGTGTATTTATATGAATTTAATAAGCACTTAATGAACATATCATGTAAAACATTTTGTTGTCCGACAGACATCACTGCAGTATGAAATAATTAGGATTTAGCATCATTAAGGGCAAGGACATGATCTAGCATGTTCTGATCAATAAGTCCCAAGCTGACTATAATCAAAGAACATTTTTCCCTGTTTGTATGCTGGAGTGGTGCAGTTCCTGGCTCTGGAGAACTTGTCTACAACCAGGGATATTTTGAAGCTTTAAACCAGCCTGGCTAGTGCCACCACTTCTCATTCTCAATGAGACTTGGTCTGGGAACCAAACATTCATTTTCTCGCATTTGAAAAAAATGCCCAGATACATTTATTGGGTGCCATGATGTCTATCAAATGCATAGCTCATCATCGTCTTGCTTTCCCCCCTGTTCTGTGATTGGTCCCCTATCTGAAGCAAAAATTAGGGTGGTAGTTTCCAGGCTCCCTTAGCAGCGTGAATCAAATCGCGTGCAAGGCAGCATGGGAACACCCAGGCTATAGGGAACCAGTACCATCAAAATACACTGTTTTGACTGCTTGTTTCATTTACTCAGAAGAAAACATATCAGTACCTAGAACAATTGTGCTTTGACTCATACTGTAGCCTATCACTCTTCCTCTGATCGGGTACCCAGGACTTTCTTTAACCTCTCTGTTTCATTCTGAGAATGGGGAAGTTGAACATTTAAAATCTACGGGAGTTTTTGAAGCTGCCTCAACAGCTGTAGTATTAGCCTGACTCTCGCCAGACCCTTGTAGTTCCACCATGCTCCACCAGAGGCGTTTCGCTGAGCTCCACACAAGGGTCTGGACGCGAGGGCAATCCAAACCCCTGCCAGTGCTCAAAAAATGAGCAACCAATCAGGAGCGCCGAAGCGAGTGTTTGATTCAAATAACAATGGCGGCACGCAGCGAGGAGTCTTGTGCTGACATTGATTCTGCTATTTCAACCGTTTTGTCGAATATATCGAGCATTCATTCTTTAAAAGATTAACAGAGAATAGTTTTGAAGACATTTATTGGTGGCAAGGATGTTTTTACTCTTCTTCCGACCGGGTTTGGCAAGAGCTTGAAGAAGCCTAGCACGTCATTCAAGATAACAGGCAAGTGGTTTATCAAATCACATGCGAGGATGTTTTACAAGGACCCGCCTTCATAAATACATCTCCTATCGAGAAGTCCCAGATCCTTGTGTGAAGCAGACAGCGAACTACAGGATCTGGCGAAAGTCAGGTTACTGTATAGCCTCAAAGGGAATTTTAATAGTCTGGGAGAAATTAAAGGTCACATTTTTCTATGTCCTTTTTTTGTAAATTAGATTACACAGCAATAGATTTATGAATAAAAAGAAAACTGTTTATACAAACAACCCCATTATATTATAGATATAGACTGATTAGCCCACCTATTAGAGACCAGCTGAAAAGTATTCATCCACCATGAAGGGTTTGGTCAGAGTTTGCTGTTTACAAGATACTTTTTCCCTTTATCATCATGTTTCATAATTAATGCATGTCTGCTCACAGATATGCACACTTGCCCATGAGTGTGTGTTATGGCTGCATAACAACAGACGGTGTTCCAAATGTGTTTAGTGTGCATGCTTTGAGCCAGCCAAAAAAATGTTGTCCTGTTAGTTGGCCACAGATAGTAGTCCACACTGACATTGCTCTTTCCTTAAGAAATTGTCTTCAGTGCCAGTGGTGCTAATTCAGTCCATACTATCAATGTTAGATATTTAAAACAAATGACGTTCTGTGACTTCATCTGGAAGCTGATGGCATGATCCTGCTGCCCTGCTTTGGTGGGTCTTCCTCCTGAGGTAAAGTCTCTCTACAGCTTCTCTATCGGCCTCTCTGTGTTTCTTGCTCTCCATCTAGTACTCAGTGAATTATGGGTAAGATCACACTCACAGAATCTAATTAAAAAAACATCTGTGATCCATGAGGTCAGTTCAACTAAAAGCTGCACAGAATAGACAAATATACTGCACAGACTGTACAGTACACAAATATATCAGCAACTAACATGATGGGCTGTATGCTGGGAAAGCCAAGAAAGTACAGCACATGGTTTCTTGGTCTAGACATCTCTGTAGAAATTCATCCTGACCAAGGGAGTGTGCTAGAAACGCTTCCCATCTCAAGCCCTCTGAGACACTTGAGGGTAGTGTAGATTAGAATGCAGACGAAACTCACTAAGGCAGACAACAGCCCCACGGAGTGGAGCAGAGCTGAGCAGATCAGCAGAGATAATGAGCTCAACCCAGCCATGCATTATTAATCAATACTGGAGGCCCTCCAAACCACATGTCTCTCTTATAGTGTACTCAAAAGACACTTGTCTTCACCGCATGCTCAGTTTGAAAAGATGGACTAATTCTCAGCCCCAGTCCAGGTGGTGATTTAGGTGCATGTGACTGGTGTTTATTCTTTATTTGCCTAATAGATAAGTCGATTGGTTGTATCTTTCCTCAGAAGCGCAAGGGACTGGGAGTGCAACCTATCATCAGCAGTTGTTTGCATAGTGCTTTGTTATATTTGCCCCTGTTATATTTGATTTAAAACATTGTGATATATAATTCACTGAGTACTATATGTATATAGCGTCAGCAAATGAGGTCAGGAAATATTCCACCACTAGACAATCTCTAATGTCTAATTTATTGTCTCCATATCACACTGTGTCAAGTATTTATTTTTTTATCAATCATTGTGGTAACATATTGACAGCTTTCGTATTGACTTGCTGGCCTCTTAAAAAACATGGGCCAAAGTTTCATCATGACTGTGTTGCTGACTCCTAGTGTTTGTTTGTTTGTGATTACATAGTTCTTCTTTCACATTAAGCCACAAGGAACATCCACATAAGAGCAATTAAGGAAGCTATGTTTCTGATTCCACGTTATCTTATGTGTGAAGGAATTTCCCATTCACATGATTGATCAAGTGTGTATTCCTTTTCACCAGCAGGTGGTGATAGAAACCATAAAACAACAGCGCCAGAATGAAGTTCACATTTATCTCCATAGTACTGACTGTTAATCAGCATCCATAATACAAATGGCTTTTGAGTGCTTAACTGGTGCTTCACATGATATGTTAGCATCATTTTCATATTCAAATTTTCTTTAAAACACAGGGCTTGTCCCCTACCCGCACCCCACACTTTTCAGTTGGTCAGACCAGTGCCAATCCTTGGGGTGGACAGCCTGCTTTAAATGTGAAAGGGAGGGTTTTGCCTTAGCTTTCTGGCCACGCTTGAAAGTCAGTGCAGCAGGTCCCAGAGTTGAGCTCCCATGGGGTTGTGGTCACTTAACTGCCTTGTGCCCAATTCAAATAAACAGACAGTTACCCAGCTATGTGTAACTGTTTGTGAAAACAGATCCTGATATCCCAAGCCAGTATGCAAGAGATACCAATGAAAGTCAAAGCAGAACTCAATTGGCTCTTTGAGTCCCAAGACAGGCATGCTGCAAATTGGCCCTGAAAGACAGCACTATGTCGTAGACTCTATCTCTGTGTCTCTCCAAGCAGCACTTATTTCATAAAAGGTTTAAAAGCTCTCCTTCCTGAAACCCACTCTGGAGGGATTATACATGGAGGACATTGTCAGATGCGGTACCTAATGTTCCCCTTCAAATATACATCAAACTCACAGCGTTACACATCTATCTAATTACTTAAGCTGGGTTGTCGGGTGAATCTAATGCCATAGAGAACAGTTAGGAGGGGGTAGGAATCACTGAATCTGCTTTGCCTTGACCTTGAAACATGGTTGATTTTCCAGAGGCAATGGACTAATTGCTGCCTGACAGTTTGTAGTTTCAATTCACTTGTCTGGCATGTTTTTTTTTTGTTTTGTTTTCTTTGAGTTTGTATGGGAATATGTCTCTGTGTTTATGTGCCTTGCCTTTGCATGTACATGTCTGTACGAGTGTGTGTGTGTGTGTGTGTGTGTGTGTGTACGTGTCAGCCACATAAACCATGGAAGCCAAACTTCCCCTAAGTTTCCCAGGTTGGCTAATTAGCTCTTTGATCTGTGCTATGTGTGTTAAGCTGGGGCTGGAGGGCGTCCTGTGGGGCGGCTCACTGCAGCAGAGGAACAGGAAGTGCTGACGGTCTCCAAACGCGCCACCGCCACCAAGCGCTCACCCACACCCTCCCACACATGCAGACATACACACACACACACACACACACACAAGCTCCCACATGCGAGGAGGATGTTAAGGAAAGCTTTTCATGTCATCTGGGCATGCGCATGTGTTGGCTTGACATTTCAGTTCAGGCTCCCAGAAGCAATGGCTGGCAAAGTCAAGTCCATACTGTATGGCCTATTAGTACAACTGGCCATGCAAAAAATGCAAAGATGAACTTGATCATTTCATGGAAAGACCGTACTGATGAGAATCCAAGCACAGACAGATGGAACATGATCGAAATCATTTTAATAATATCATCACTGCTACATGACAAACATAAGAAAGATTATTGATTCAAAACATCCCCACAGTTGTTCACTCTCTTGTGTAGAGAAATGACTCTCTCTCCCTTGCAATACACGATAACTGCTTTGTAGACAAACCTGTTGTTTCCTTCCTGTTTGAAATAGAGGTCCAAATGTAGGTTTGTAGGATGAGGAACTGCATCTCACCGCAATTTTCTGAACACACGCTCTTCTTCTGCGGGATTTCTATTTTTATTTTTTTTTTGCTGATTTGCCATCACATACCAAACAACTTCATTTGTAAACAACTTCAGTCTTCCAACATCACCGAGGAGAGGAGCTTTTATTTGTTGTGGAGACCAAAGAATTTTTTTTCTGTTTTCGAGCACAGTCAGGTCTTGTCAGTTCACATTGGCACACAACAACATATCCCGTGTAAATAGTACTTTTCAAGATAGGATCTTGGCAGAGACATGCTCGTCTTTTGTTGATATTGACACACAAACACATCCGTGGTTGGAGGTGCTATTCATGATGTCAACCCTAGTGTGGGTTATGTAGGCTAAAAGCCTCACCATTCGTGACATGAAAGTGGAAGAGGATTGCCTGTCTCTGCAGCCAGAAGTGTGCTTACTTTGATGGGTGAAATTCACAGCACCGTAGAACTTCTTAATAACAATGCGTGAAGCAGTGAAAATTACATAGGTTCCAGTTCAAGGGAAAAATTAATTGCTCTCAGGTTGTAATCCAGACACCCCCCCCCCCCCCTCCCTCTTTCAAGCAACCACAGACACACACACACATACACACGTGAAAAAACACCTCGGGTATAAGGCACATACACACACAAACTAACACAGATGCACACACACACAGGTGCACATTGCTCCTCTGGCTGCTTGCTGACCCAAGCCCTGCTGGCAAGGGGGGAAGTTCATACACGTGGGGTTGATTGTGATGGTTGTACACACACACACACACACACACACACACACACAGGTTTCTGTGCAGTGAAGAGTGAGGAAGGCTTGGGCCACATTCCAGCCTGTCTTCCTGGGCGGGCCTTGAGCCTGAAGCATTCTTCTGCCTGCCTGTCAGGCCAGGTGCATACCACACTGAACACAAACACAGACAGTCATACACACTCTGAAAGGAAACACATCGACACATACGGTGTACCCAAACAGACACACACATACACACACACACACACTAACTAGCTGAGCACACACACAAAAAAACTTGTACAAACATGAACAAACACACTTCAGATACACACAGTCGACAGACTGGACAAAGATACAAGCACACACACGTATATAAACAAGCACATGATCACTTCAATTCAGATAATTCTAGGACACACCCAATAGACCTACATGAATAAATGTAACACACACACACATGGTTTGTAGGTACAGACAAACTGCCATTGTTCAGTTTCAGCGTTCTTCAGACAGATATTTGCATAAGAATCTGCTCTCTATGGCTTTAACTCATGTATGATTCAATCCTTTCTAATATATGGATTTTTCCTCCTATTTTGTGTGTGGAAGAGGTGCGGCTATTTAAAGCCTGCTGCTGGATGTGCAGTGGAAGCCAGAGAGAGGCTTCATTTTTGAAGTTCTTTCGATGCCGCAGCTCCGCTTGTGTGACTCACACACGGACAGAGCGGATGGGTGGGTGGATCGGAGGATCGGTCGTGGGCACCATCCAGGTCTTTCTGTTCCGTCCTTAGCAGCTTTGCTCAGCATCTGCTCCGACAGCGAGATGCAGAGGATACGGAGTGAGCTCAGTCCGCACACACACACACACACACACATAAGAGTGCCACAAGTGACTGAAGTTAGAGGAGGAGGGGATGAAGGAGAGAAAAGGATGGGGGTGGAGGGGGAGGGAGAAGTGTGTGTGTGTGTGTGTGTTAGGGAGAGCGAGAGAGCTCATTTCAATGCTCCTCTCATGCCGAGGCAGTTGTATCTGCAGGGTTTGCCCAATGTGAAAAAGCCACAGCGGCCTGAGAACAAAAGCGCCATTCAGCGTGTCCAGCCTCTTCCCCTCCACACTACTCGTCTCACACACACACACACACACACACACATGCATACGTAGGCACTCCCATATACATACATGCCGTACACACACAAGACGCACGCAGACGAACACAAGTGCATACACACAAACACGCTCCGAAGAAGATCCACTGGTACATGCTATTTCGCAGGCACGAGACTCTGTGATTGAAAAGCCTGAATCAGGCCCATTATTCTGCATGCAGCCTGCTGGACTAAACCTTCCCTTCACGCTTCCAGCTCCTCCCTCCACCCCCTCCCTTTTACTCACGTCTGCAAAGGGGAGCAGGCCAACAACCACCCCCACCGCCTCCCCCACACATACACCCACGTACCCCCCCCCCACCCACTCCCCCGTTTCCATATGGCCACTTTTCATCAGTGGAGTGCCGAGCGATCCCCCCCGCTTTTAATCGAAGTAGCAGGGGGAGAGCCGAGGCAGTCACGAGCAACCCCCTTTGAGCGGCGCAGCAGTGGTACGTTCCAGCACTGCAGAAGTTGAGAGAGGACATTGTTTGTAATCTCTCATCGCAGGGGTCACTTCCTGAGTTGTATGTCCGTTCCCCAAGCCCTTACAGACCCCAAGACTCCCCCCACCCCCCAGACTTCCCCCCGCCCCACTCCAATCCCACGCCCCCCCCACCCCAAACCCCGTTCCCCTCCCCATCCCAGTCCGGCGTCTGTGCAGAGGGTTTTTTTTTGGAAAGGACCCTGTCCTTCCCTTTTGTGTAGGACGCTCCGACATCTGAAAACAATCAAATAATCTGGGCACAATGCTGCTCTTCATGAGCGGGGCTGCCGGTGGCTTCCAGATGAGGCGAGGAAGATTAGAAGCGGATCACACAGACATGGAGGAGAAAGGGGGGATGCATTGTTACTGCTTCCCAAGAAAGACTGAGCTGGGGTGTGTCAATGGGGCAGCACATAGACTAAAGAGAAACCTCTTTTTTCTGCACTTAATACTATTCTCTCAGAGAGGAGTATTTCTAGAGTTTAATGGTTACCATGGGGGCAAAACAATCAGACAATTCCATTTACTCAGAGGGGAAAAAAGAACAACCCAGATATTGAGAAATCGTGTTAAATAGTTTAAAGATGCTTTGCTTTAATATGCCGGTCGTATTGTTTCAGCAAACTTTTAGAGGAAAATAAACTTCCTCTCGAATTTAAGCATTTTATTATTCATTTCTCTCAGTCCCTGTCTCCTTTTTGTGTAAATTTGGGGGCTTTTTTTCAGAATACGAATACAAATAAATGTTGAATTGATCCAAGAGCTACACACATCTGTAAGCAATAGCATGTACTTCAGAGTTCCAAACTCCAAACAGTTCTCTCTCTCTCTCTCCCACACACACCCACTCACACACACACTCAGAGATGACCATTACTGGCAGTCTCAGGAATGGTGGAAAACAGTAATCAGCGACTTCCTCTGCCACCTGTGCATTAATCCCTTTCATCCCATGGCTTCCATTAATTAGAGGGAACACAAGTCACGCCTCCCAGATGGACACGCCCTCACAAGGGATTAGCTCTTTCCTTCGGTCTCCCCAGCCCTCACCACCAAAGAGCTCCATTGTGTTCCACCTTGATGGGGGATGAATCACTCTTGTGTTAAGAATATCCATGTCTTCTCAGTATAGCTCTGCATGGCCATACATAACCTGCTCATTCTCTTCATTTTAGTTTTCTGAAAAACTTTAAGAGACTGTACCAATTTAATACAATGGCACTTAGGCTTTAATTAATGAATAACAAATAAAATGAAAAAGCATGAAACTATTAAAATGATATAATATGGTACTGTGGTTATTCTTAGAGGATACACAAAGGGTCTACCAGGGCGTCTGAAAACAGCACCATATCCCCAGTTTGAACCCATAACCTTGCCATCATGAGACCACTGCTGGCATTCCAATACATTTTGCCCATTGTTGTTCTATCATCAGCGCACTTTTCCTGGAGGCATAAGCCTACTTCAGATTCATAAACATTTAGTCACATGCTAGCAGATAGATATTCGAATGAATTACAGCGCAATGCAACTACATTGACGGACCTGTTCCTTGAGCACAGTGCGTTGTGAGACTGTGTGAATTGTACCCAAAGGCCATGTGTTCCCCCAAGCTACTACACCCTTGCATTGCTTCTTGTCAACCTGCAATTAGCATGCCTGACAGCCACCCGCTTCCGTGGCTGGACCGGGTCTAATCATAGGCATTTGTTGTTGCAATCAGGTGACGATGCTATAAACAGCACCTTGCACCAACTCCACCCTTCAAAATGAGTAGCCGGAGTCTTTGTTATACACGTTGTATAAAGGCACATCACTAAAAGGAAAAGGACTGTCTTGCAAGGCAGGAAGGATCTCAGTTCAGAGACATGGGAATGATTTGCCTGGTCTTGTCCAATAAAGGTGTTTCCATAGCTCTTGAGAAGTGACCTTTGACAATTACCACCCAAACTGTCTCATGAGACAAAATGTGTAAGGTTCTGAATATGAAGATGAGTCTTTGAATGATGTCTACATACTAGAGAAGGAGGATGGTGTGATGGTGCTATGCTGTTCCAATTGTTTTCACCCTACTCTTTGACAAAAGCTGCTTTGTGTACTCATTTAACTGTACATACAGAAGAAGGTCAGTCCATTGATTGCTGTTTAGACATTTCATGTGGTTATAACTGATCTTTTTTTTGTTTGTAAAAGACAGCAGTCCCTTCCTCTAAGAATGATACTACTCTTCTTCACACATCACACCTTACAGTCTCTTCAAAGAAGAGAAGCTTCCTCATTCTCACGTGTTCACATGAGCCAGTGTACAGTTGTTGTTGGATCAACTCACATGACATCAATGTAATGTGAAGGCAGACTACACCCACAGATTGTATGATGTTCATGAAGGACCCTGATGTCTACAGTCATCTCCCTTTCCTCACTCGGTAATGCAATCAGCCAGTGTGGAAGGATTCAACAGGGTTTTGCCTGCGTCAATTCATTAGCAAGTCTCAGGGTGTGGCTATCAGTCTGAAAGAGGAAACACACAATCGCTTTTGATGACAGAGTAAAGACATATACTGATGGTGTTGTTAAGTGTGTATATTAAATATAACCAGCATTACAGCATTAGAGGATACAGTTTGGCCAAAAGGGCTCTAAACCATCCAACTGCTGCTAAACACCCCGGTGAAAAAAATTCTGTTCACATACTGTATCGCACTTGGGTGTTGCAGTAAAGGTTGTCCCTTTACTGCAACACTGTCAGTCACTGTCAGTATACGACTACCTCTGAAGTGGTGCACATTAGAGGTATCACCCTGAATGTACGAAGTCTGGGAGCTTGAGACTCCTCTGAGTTAAACATCCTGTTGCCCTTGTGTTCGGTACACATTTCTGAGTGATCAACACAGGAAATGCACTGAGACATCCATATTTGTGAGATGAGAAAGCTGACTGACTTCCTGAACTTTGAATACTCCAAAGGATAGAGGCATGTTGTTTTGAAATCTCAAAGATGGTCATTGTTGTTCTGTTACACAAAAATGAGACAAGGGACACTTTATGGGCTTGTGGGCTTGATCAGGAAATTATTTTCTAAAATAGAAAACCAGAGCCATACTGACAAAGTCGGATCCATTGGAATCAGTCATTTCACAGTAATTCAGTGAACTAATTAAAATGATGGAAAGGGAGAGTGTATAATGTCATTACATAGCTTTCCAATAATAACATTTTCCATTATTTAGGCCTACTCACTAACCTTAATGTATTTTCCATAATAGGCATATAGCACAATGACAGTAGCCTAGGCTAGTGGGCCTATAGGCCTACTTGGTCAACCTTCTTGGCAAAACACTTTTCTAGCATCTGATGCCTATATGACATTCAATACAGCTGCTGTATCCTAAACACATTAGCCTACAAAAGTACAAATCAGAATCGAAACACATTACCAAAACATACATAATTGAACCATTTAGGCCGATGTATACTGATTGAAGATAGCCAGTGATGCTTGTTGCAGCTAAGGCTGTGGCACAAACTGTATTTGAGCCAGTGGAACACAAAGAAACTTCTCACACAACATACTGTCACTATGACAACCGAGCAGAATCATTCAGCCTGATCTCTCTCCATTCCACATAGCAAAAGAAATCCAATCGCATTACTCTTACATAACCTCCCTACTGGCTGCTGTGCATACAACATACAGAGTATGGAACACTAACATATGCTGGACTCATCATTGACATATCCTTTCTGATGTTAACATAATATTATATTATATTATATATTATAGCCTACACAAATCTTTCATGTGTTTTAAAGAAAGATTACCTACTCTCATTTCTTTGCAGGTAAGACCAACTTTGACCATTGGCCTGGACACCAAAAAGTGTACCTTATACAGCTAAACAAAAAGCAAAGAAACTTTACATGTTGTCCCTGTCATGGAAGCTATTAAACAATTATTCATAATGTCCTTCATGATCATATTGTTAATTTATCAAAGATAATCTACAAATAAGAGGCTAGATTTTCTGTAAAACGTTGTTGACTGCTATGAAATACAGTAATTTCCGGAGTAATAAGTACATTATGTAACCTGAAGGACAGTGTTTTATGCTAAACAAAAAACAAAACAAAACTGTGTATTAACCGCGGTTATTAAACACTATTGTAGCAAAAATACATTTCATGAGATAACCGCCGCCATGTGACCGGCAAAATGCTATATCACTTTCATAATAATCACATGAAAGATATATAGTCAATATAGAGTAGTTTCACATTAAACTAAATGTTTCAAACTAAGTGACTGCAGTGCATACTCACATACACATGTTGTCCAATAGCCAGTGAATCAGATTGTACTTCAATCCAAAATAAAAAATTCAATGCATTACCATATATAGCCCGCCCCCATGTATAGACCTCATAGTAGAGGATGTTTAGCTAAATCAATGGATAGACCTCAGTTAGAGGTGCAGTCAGTGACAGTGACAGTAGCAATCATCACATTACATATCTGCTAGTCCAGGCTCCAAAAACTGGAAACAAAGTGGGGGCATGCCTATCCTCCAAACGAAAGCAAAACCCTTTGTGTCTCTGGGAATGCTGAAGGTAGGGGTGAGCTACCTCTCTGTCGTTTCATTTGGTCCTGGGTTAAAATATAATGTATGGTTTCAGACAAACGCGTCTGCTATCATTTTTAAATAGAAACATACCTTTATTAGTGGGGAATTGCACATTTAATAGTGGGGAATTATGGTATGAACTGAAAACATCTCAAGATCTTTCAGTTTTGCAAAGGTTGAATAGTAGCCCTATATGCACGTTTCAGATCAAACAGTTATCACGTATAGCCCTGTCTAACTTTAATGTGTTGTATGAGGTGGAAATAGCCTACTGAAAGGTTGCAGCTGCATTGATAGGCCTGTTGCAGCCTGCACAGGCCAAATGAGACCTTTTCATTGAATAGTAGCCTATGCCTATGCATAATCATACAATATTTACAGCCAGTGTTTCAGCTACAGTGATGATTCCTCCTAGGCTGGGTGAACCCTGCCTGAACTTCTGTATGGTGATAGCCAGACTATTCTTCCCGCATTTAAAGTCCATTTTTCCAACACTCATAGCCCCCTTCCTCTCTCTCTCTTTCACACACACTCAGACTAACACACACCAGAATCCTCACTGTGTACCTAGCGACAAGCAATATGATGTAATTCCACGTGCTATAGCCAGTGTGTGCTTAGTCTTCCTCGAATTTATTTCCTATCATATTTTAAATTTAGGTGACGAATTTCTTAAATATTCCTCATATGGTCTTAATTCGGGATGTTTGAGGGAGTCGGACAGACCAGTGTTTGGGGAAGTTTTTTTCTATACCCCGTCTTGCAGATTTTTTTCCTCTCAACGGTGCGTGCTATCACACAGGCTCTTCCCTCTTCTATGTATCAATCCACTCAGCCTTATTCAAGGGAAACTTCTTTTGGGAAGTGCCGGGACTATTTTGAAACAACTGAGCGGAAAAACGTTTTTGCTGGTATTGCATCGTTAATCTTCAGATGATAATAAATAAACGTGCTTTACTGTTGATCGATGCATCTCACGTTAGAGAACGTTTGATATCTGAAAGATTGGAGCTGTTCTGCTTTTCGAGCCATTCGCGGAAGGATTTCATTCTAGAGCCGAGGTCAACGCTTCCGCCCAGTTTTTAGATAGGCTATATGCATTGCCCGAGTTGAAAATGGAGTTCGTGTGAGATAGATGCTCAGAACTTCCAATTAGGAAATCTCCTATCTCTGTTCTCGTGATAACGTTTGGTGTATCAAAATAGGATAGTTGTCCAAACACATCACGATCCCTGGAAGCCTCGTCTGGACAGTTCTTAAAAATTGCTCGGAGAAACGCTGCTGTCTTTTTCAAGTGTTGTCCCCCAGAAGTTGCAGAGGGAATAGCTCGATGGCTAGCTGGAGGAAGAATTACGAGCCTGATGTCGAATTTCATCTGCATTTGTAACTGATTGACCGTATTGGAATTTGTTTATCGTCGTGGCAGAGGACAATGGTGAAAATGGTTATTTCATTGCAGTCGGATTTTACTTCTGTGGAGCATACAATGAATCAGCGGTTGCCTTTCCCGTTCTAATTTCAGTTCTTCGCTTTCCTCTGAGAGCTACACGGCATGCATCATTGTAGACCCTATATTTATTTCGAATAACTGGCTTTTTCTTCGAAAACAAAAAAATGGTTATTTTTGCGGATAATTTCTCCGCCGTGACTGCGTCGTCGATGCTATTTCCAGTATTTGGATCCCCGTGAGAAAAAAATGAGCGAAGAGTCGACAAATCCAAACGAGTAAGTAGTGTGACATTTTTCTATAGCCTAACGTTACATGCGTAACGTTAGAATATTGGGGTCCGGCATGTATCTTGTCATGATTTCAATGTAACAAAGTTAGCCAAGAAAGTCGTCTGAGGTAGGCTGCAGAAAATGTCAATATGTGTAATGTCCGCCTCCGTTTAGGGTAAAGTTATATTATTTTCTTGTAGCGAGATGATATGATCTGGTTCAAAATATAGCTTTAGTTTCTTACATGTCTGTGAGTAACGTAACAACAATTCTGCTGCAGTTCTCTTTCTGTCAACCTTGTCATCAATAGGTTACTATCATTATGACTATGGAGAACTGACAATCAGGTCATAATTCTGGGCCTTTGATTTTGTAATTCCATTTATAGGGTCTTAGCCTGAGCTGCTATTCCTCTAATGACCTAAGTTACTTTGAGACAGGCACGGATTTTATTCCCTTTTTCCTAATATTTAAACATGTAGTCTATTGAAATGGAAGGGTCATAACTTTATCCAGTTGCCACGTAAGATGACTAATTATTTGTGTGTGATACAGTGTCTTATGTTATCCTCCATATTTTAGTAGGCCATTAAGTTTCATTTGTTCAAAATGTAATACTGGAACTAAGCGAGCAAGAAGTAAATCGCCATAGCCCACATAGTCTGTCCCTTCAACCTTTAATATGGGGAAATAGACGCATTGTTTCTGAAGACCCTTTCACAGGACGTGAAAAGCAATGTTTACTGAAAAGCTTGAATGTAGCCTATGTTAAGGAAAATATTCTGAAGATTTTGGAAATCGTTTAAAATGTTGTGATCACTAGCAAGAGTCTACCCTGTGTATTGGTGCTGGAAGATTGTATGGTAGCCTAGGCTATGTAACGCCATCTTAATGTATTCTTAATGTAACGTCACCGTAACATTGTTCTCCTTCAATTGACATAGATACTTGTAGCAATGTCTTTCAATCAATCATTTCATTGCTATAAGATGGTTACTGCAATGTTTGACTGTAAAAAGCTGAAGACGCCATTTTTTCTCAATCACACTCATTTGCATATCACAATCTTCATTCATAAAAATGATAAAAAATCACCCTTGCTTGCAATATGAATCGAAAGCTTTGTGAGTTTAGTGATCCTTTACGAAAGGGGAAGTAGAAAGGCGACATATTATTTCGCAATCGGTTTATTTCTCGTCGTAAATCCATGTTGTTTTAATGGGGTGATCGCTTGCGTGCGCTTGTTGACAGTCACTGAGAAATATCTGTTCGGGAGGTGCTGTTGTCACGTGACCGCCTCCATTCATAAAGTACCTGGCTGCCCATTCACAGCTAGCTGTACAGTGGCGTGTGTCTATGCACCGCCCGCAGGATTGCACAAAGAATCTTCAGCTTAATCTTGTAGATCGACTACCACTCCTTGAGTATTTGTATACTGTTGGCAGTTTTTTTGTCGCTGTAATGAAGCTGGATGTTTTACAGGCCACGATGGTGTAGGCTTGAATGAGCTGGTTCATTTTTCGCCCTATGACAAAGTAAACGACCATTCCTTCACGTATCCATTCTTTCTCTGCATATCAGTCTCATTTACTTCAGTGAACAGTTTCTTTGTCCTTGAATATGTCCTATATGTTCCTGGTGGCATTATTTCCTGTGTGACTCACGAGCATCTGGTATAGTAGCTGCTTTGTCCTTTTGTAACTAAACCAGTAAACCTGAAAGTAATGCTGGAGCCTTTTTCATTCATATTTGAAACGGTAGAGATGAGACATTTGCATATTGATGCTCAATTGATTCCCCCACCCCCCGCATGGGGAGCCCTTTTATGTAACACCCAAGAACAGCACATGCTCCTGATGACAAAGCCATGCACAAAGAAGCAAGATGTTTTTAATGGGCTTTGAAGATGCCATTTTGATTATTTTTCCTTCCTTCTCACAGGAAGGGGGGACGTTGTGTGCTCGTTTTCTTCTCTCTTCGTAGTGATATCCTATGAAACTCCATTTGCAAGGATTGTTATCGCGTCACTGACAGGCTATCGTCGCTCTGTTTTATTTCCCATGTCTTGATGTTTGTTGATGTATCTTCAGTATTAAGTGCATATATTCTTTATCAGGAATAAGTATTGCTATTGTCTGAAAAGGAGATTGGTGCAATGACAAAAGGAGGGTGTTTCCTCTTGGAAACCATTCCTGAAATAGATAGAAACAAAATAAACACATTTGATGAATAATCCTGTGTATGGGTTACAACATTGTGTTTTAAAAAAGGTGTTGAGCCATTACAGCCAGGTGCAATTACAGTTTACATCATAATTGTTGTGGTATACAAACAAATTGAGGTTAATTTGAAATAAAGAGGTTTAAAGGCCCAGTGTGCTGATTGATATTTAATGGTAGGAGTGACGCATGCTATGTTTTATCCTCACCTTATTCTGAAATTGTTGTGTGTGTTGTCAGGTGTGGAAGGTGAAGGCTGCTCTACCTTAGATCACTGATCAATTCTGTATTCTTTGGTATTACACCACTGTATCCTCTTCCAGTTGAATATATCACATATGTCATGAGGATTTGTGATCCAGCGACAAACCATTAGTGTCATCTGACAGTGAGGATACATTGATGAGTCATTTAAAATTAAAGTAGGGTTTATATTTCCATTCAGGATCTCAAATGTGACTCTGCAAAGCGAAACCAGTCGTTTCGGTAAAATGTACTGAATTAAGTTATTGTGCTCATGTGAACGGCCATAAACTAAGCTTTCCAACGATATGTATATTGAGGGTATTACACAAACTATCGCTAAGATAACTGCATCTAAAGTTGACATGGTTCACCTGTCATGATATGCCAGAAGAGGAGAAATCACCTTTTTAAGCGGCGCGTGGACAACGGGAATGACAGCAGATGTGTTGAATCTTCGCCGGGTTTAACAGTCAAAACGTATGATTTTCTGTGAAATGCGTTCACAATATGAAACTGTAGACTGTATACTGTCGAATTATGCGAAAACGTGAAATTCAACATTTTAACCCGGAAGTTTGTTATTGTTGATTTTCTCAATAACGTTGTGTGCAAAGCAACTGATTTCGCTTTAAATGGTCACAAATCATCTATGTTTATATCCATTTTTTAAACCTCAAATACAGAATTTATGACCTAGAACCCGATCTAGGAATTCTGTAATCTGTAAACCTATTGATGGGACTTTGAGAAGGCCCAGCAGTTTTTATTTAGAGTAAATTGTTAGCTAGATGTCGCAGATGTTCTAAAAACTAACCCAGAGCTGTTTTTATTTTCATATTTGACAGTGGTGTGTTTGAGCTGTGAACAACCAAACCATATCTCCCGCAACACTAATTTCATATGCCCTTGGTGTTCACACATCTATATTTAAGCATCTGTATTTCCTGCGATGGTGGTTTTGGCAAGGACTTTAAATTGAGTTGACTGAGCTGGGCTGAATTTATGGTTTCTAAAAAGATAGAGATGTTTACAAGGTTACAAATTGTTGTGAGATTTTGCTTTTTATCAGATACAGAGCCATGCATGTTTCTTGTGGCAGTTAGCCTAGTATTTGTGTTGGAGTGTGTCTATTGTGGGTCCTCATTGTGGTGGCAGGGGTATATGTGTCTCTTAACTTTGACTGTTATGCCAAAATCCAGTGCGGAAGCACAGGGGGAACTTTTAGCTGGGGAAGATGTAGCTTGCCGTACACCCAGCATTGCAAATTCTCAGAATTCTGGGAACCAGAGTAAGCCGCACTGCCCTAATTAGTTGTTTCGTGAGGATGTGGATTGCCTTTGGCACATTTGCTTATGTTGAAAGGTTCACCACAACTTGCATGTTTTGCCGTATTCTGTGACCTTCACATCTTACCCTGCAATTTGTTTGGGAAATGTTGGCTTCATTAGCTAGCCAGTTAGCAGAATGGCACTGCTGCAGTTACATCAGTTGAATTTAAGGGACACCTGGAACATATTTTATAGCTTCTAAGCACATGTCACATTATGTCTGTGAGGGAGCAGACCTGTTTCCTTGTTTTCATACTGAATGCCTTGATGTGATCTTGACAGTTCTATTTTACTTTATGATGACGGGTGTTGGAAAATCTTGGATCTCGGATGGATTTCAGGAAGTAAAATGGATGGAATTGTGGCATGCATTCAGATGAAATGCATTGATCACATCACACACATGATGGACAGCATTTTGCCCACATAAGTGATCAATCCAGCAAGAAAGTTAAAGAAACCACATCAGCCTCGTTCATACATTGATGGTAAACTGATGGATTACTGTGTGTAGTTGAGATTGGGAATACTGAGGGCCTTTTCCAAAACCAGTTACTTTGCCCTCTCATTAACCACTTGCACTCCGTTTGCATGTTTGTGTGGAGGGTCCGCCATATTAAGGGCCATCTGAAACCAATTGCTGTTAAGTGGTAGTGTGCTATAAACCCTCCAACGCCAAGTGAACGCTGATGCCCCCTTGATGAGGGTGTGCATCAATTAATGCGGCATGTCACGGAGAACGCTTCATACAAATGTCTGTCCTGTTTGAATGTGGGCACACATATAAACAAATCCATGGTTATGTCAGAACCTGTTGCCGCTAGGCAGAGTGAAGTTTGTGGTATTATATCCTCGGAGCTAATAAAACAAACTTTTATTTAGCTGTGAGGGTGATTAGGAAACTGACTAGGTGCAGGTGACGTATGATATTAATGTCTCTCTGCTTTTAATATTCCTGTAGCCTCTGTCCTCTGACTTATTTGTGACGTGGTACAGTGCATCATTGCAAAATTAGATCTAGGCCATGAAATATCTATCCCTTGGCTAATTGAAAATCAGAGGCCTATATGAGGACAATAGGGACTATTCGTATGTTTCCATCACAGGAACTGCAGATGGTATTATTTTCAGGAACCCATTTCAAGGGACATTTTAGTACCTAATCTGCATTAGGTACTTTTGTAACTTCCAGTAACTGCTATGTGGATACAATTCACTGAATGTTAAATTGGTTGAATGAAAGCCAATTTGTCACAGCTTGTTTTATTACGTGAAAGATATTTACATTTGGTTCAATCTATGAAGCTGAGGTAGAAAACCAGAAAACTAGAAAATTCCGAGGTCCTGTTGAAGAAATTGCCTATTTTAGATGTTCATGCCTGTTTCATCTTAATTTATTACTGATGTTCAGGCATGCAACTGTTCCCAGTGAGATGCATTGTTCCGTTGACCATGTGAAATCGGCATTGCTTCCCATGGTCAGTGCTAAATTATACACACCTTCAGCTAGCCTAGTTCCTACATGTTGCTCTCACTTCCCTTTGGTATTTCTGTAGTGAGGCGTTTTTTAAAAGCCCCAATCCTCAGCAGTATTAGCTCATGATATTGAATCAGGTACAGCTTGGTAGGAAAATCGAAAGGCTTTGACTCATTCATTTCCTGTTCTTGATGCAACATGATGATCTGGGTAAAAAGAATACAGCCCTAGGGGGAGATTGTTGACCACCCAAGCTTTCATGTGTTGCCCATATTAAGGCATTGTTTATTTTTTTTCCCTCTTTAACCCTCCTTCAAATTCATACTTAGGTGGATATATTTGTCATTCTTTCATGGCTGTCAAAGATGGACACAGTAGAGATGCAAAGTACTTAAGAAATGTTGCAAACTGGTTGATGAAGGCATGGTTTTGTTTGGGGCATATGGGGTAGAGTATATGACTGCTGCTGTGGGAATGGCTGCGCCCCACAGCCACCCCCATGAGGCCACAAACATAACAGGGCACAGATGGAAACCCCAAGCCCTGTGTCTTTGAGTTTCCTCAAGTCTTTGAAACCAGGAGGATTTAAGGGGTGTGTGCATGTGTGCATGTGTGCGTGTGTGTGTGTGTGTGTGTGTGTGTGTGTGTGTGTCAAACCCCATGTTTTCAGAACAAGAAGGCCTGAAGCTTTTGTAGTCCTTGCTTTAGTTAGAGGAACCAAGTTGTGCTGTGTCATCTCCATAATGTTAGGCCAGGAAGTATGTCTTATCTCAGGGGTTTCAGCCAGATGATTCTGTAAAGGGAGCTGTGATTGTATGTGTGTCTCTGCCCCCCCCCCCCCCACCCCACCCCCTTAAAGCACGGACTTGTAATGGTGGCTCACCCAGCAAGCCCTCATCTCTCTCCTCTTTCCTCCTGCTTCGAGTTCTCTCCTTCTTTCCTTCCTTCCAACAAGAGCAGGGTCCCTGGAGACTCCTCACATCAAAGCCTCCCAGCGTTGCTGTTGCAGTCCAAATCTGCGGTTCCTCTTCTCATTTTTTTTTCGCTCTCTCTTTCCTGTAATTGCAGCGCAAGGTTTTAATTTTCCAAATGCTTGCGGTGGAAATTAAGATCATCTCAATATGTGGCATGATTGATGTCTTCAGAATGGTTCATTTCTGCATTTGATATGCAGATGGGAGACCTAGATTTACAGTGGTGCCACAGTCATGGCGTACCAGAACCATTTTAAATCGAACACTCGCAGGATTAGCATTGGTGTAGAGGAGAAACTCCGTGTTTATTTTGTCTTCTTAAATTTAGGCATTCCAATCCAAGGCCCCTGTGGATTATCTTATCCCATTCCTATTGCTCCGTGTGGCAGTGTATTCAAGCGTCCTACATCCTGTGCTAATTTTCTCCCACATTTATGTACAGTATACACAAACACAAGCATGTGTTTTTCCGTGTTTCCGCCTGCTATCGTGCAAAGTCTCTTCATGTATGTCTGGTGGCAGCTGTAAATAATTGTCTTGGTTGTGTAGAAATAAAAGCAAATCTTTGGGCAACGTTGGTCAATTTTTGCGTAAGGTAATTGTTTACTATTCGCTAAGAACCCTTCGGAACCCTACCTTTTTTGTGTGTTAGTGGAGATTTTTTCAACATCATTTACTGGAGATTGCTTTTTTAGCTGGTTGCTCCATGTCTCTGTCTGAGGCTGACTCTCACACAGCCTTGCTTGGTGTCGCCTGCACTGCTCAAGATGGAAACTCTCGTGAGCTGGAAATGAGTCATCGGCCATCGGTGTAGGTACATCTCTACACAAGGCATCACAGAAATCCTCACTGCTTTCAGAACAAATCAAGCTCTCCTCTCCTAAAGCCCATTTAACAGTAGCAGAATGATGGTGATGTCTAATTACCTAACTGGCTACCTGGTCCTGGTGCAGTATTTCCACAGTATGGGACAGGAAATGAGGGTACAAGCCAACCATGGACCTATGCTCTGCAGCTTGGAAGGGCCTTCAGGGCTGCAGCTGGTTGATTGTGACTTGGAGGAACTGCAAACCAGGGGTTCAATTTCCAAAACCATGACTGTGCGGAGGCTATTATTTAAAGTAACTGGTAAGGTCATCCTTGAGCACTGAAAGTATAAATGTTGGGAAAGCTGACTCTGTTAGCGAGTTTTGGAAATTGTCTTTTGGTGAGAAAAGTTCAACTTCTGGTGGAAAAACGCCTTACGTCATGCTGTCTTTTTTACAACTGACCAATCACAAGCGGATTAACAAGACCTGTCGTTTCCCATGACAACAGGTAAAAAATGGAGAAGGTGACAGAACATCGGTCGAGACACTCGTTTTAGGACTAGTTCTAGGTGTCTGAGCTTTTGGGAAATGTTTGACATGACTTCACAACTTGCCATAACATACTAAAAGCAAGTCAACCCCATGTTTTTATTTTGCGATATTTTGTGTCCACACGGACGTTAGTCACTTTGCCTATCGCAATAAAAAACGCTTCCGGCTGCTTTTAGAATAAAAACGCTGGCAGATTTTTTTTCAAGATGAAACGGTCTGCACAACTTCTTTTGTCAGAAAAAGACCCTAAGTCTGAACGTACCCTAAGGTGGGTTAGGCAGAGACGATCTTGAAGATGGATGGAATTATTATTTGTTCAAGTGTAATGTAGCCTTGGTTGTGAAGGTTGGCTTTAGTGGTTTAGAATATATATATTCATTCTAGGCCCTTATATCAGCCATTTATTTAAAACTTGATGTCATATAGTCACAAATGTAGTCATCTTGGACTCTTGTGAAATTGGCAGTGTTGGGATAATCTCCCTGTAAATTTGTTTAGCACGTTTCATACTGACAGTTTGCCTATCATTTGTTGCGTGTGTGTTTGTTTGTTTGGGGGATAGAGTATGATCTGGTGTACAGATCCCCTAGATTATTGGTAATCTTATTATCTTAGCCAAATTGTGATTAGCTCACACATTTCATTCCTAGACCGTCTGTAGATTGTTTTGAAAAAAAAGTCTGTGTTAACGTAGGCTATTCTTTGTGTCATGAATATTGGTGTTGCGTCCCTGCTCCCCAGCTGTGAACATGGTGCAGAATAGCTAGTTTTATGCCTGAAGTACTTGCCTTCTCCCCTTTTGTGCCTTTAAAGATATGTCCTTTTTCCCTCATCCCCCACAAAAAGAAATGTTTGTTTCTAAAGTTAAGGACCCCACTGGAGCCTGACGGGCCTCCCCTGGATGGGTGAAGGAGAGAATGGAGGAGAGGAGCAGCACATCCCGCTCTCCCACTCCACACCCCCTTGCCCATTTCTTTTGAGATGCTAATGACCAGGGGAGGTTTCTCTAGCCTTAGCTTGCAGAGCGTGTCTCTCCGGCTACATGCTCCACTGCTTGGACATTGTGAGAGCACAAAACTCCGGGCTCCGGGATCCAGTAACGTGAAATTTCACCAGAGAAGCAGCCATTGTGTGTGTAGAAGGTAGGGACGGGGAGGGTGGTGTAGTGAGAGGGTCCAGGAGGAGGGGTTGACTTGGCGAGAACTCAGCACTCAAGCCACATCCTACTGCCACTCATCCCACCAAACACTGTGCAAGGTCCAGCAGCAGCCATGTCTCCTCAGGTTTCCTGCACCCCAGTGTAGCAGCTAAGGAAACTAAGCTAATGTAGCCATACTCAAGCCCCTGGAGCACATGAATCCTGAAAGGGCAACTGGATGGTGCTTATATCTTGTAGATACAGCGAGACAGCAGGCAGTTGTTGGCTGGTGCATTGTCATCATCTCGGTTGTTTGCACTCTGAGTAAAGGTGTAAATGCCTTTTTCCTGTGTCCAACAGGACAGTAAGGGTTAAGCATCATTGACTCTGCATCGGTCCAATGAAATATTTGTGTGTCCCCCCCCCTATCCTTTTTGTGTTATATTTTGGCAAGACTGGCAACTTCCACTGAACTGTTTTTGGCAGTGAACATGAATGACAACAGCCCACACTCTCCACCCCCCAAACACACTCTCTTGCACACACACACACACACACACACATCTACCACTCCTTTGTTTTCATCTGTCCCTCCCCTTCGGAAATGAAGTCAGTCTTCCAGCAGACTAACTTAGGATAATTTGACATGGGGGAGGGGGGAGGGGATGCCGGGGGGGCTTTGGTCCCTCCTCCCCTCCGGGCCCTGACCCTCAGCTTTCCCAACCAGCTGATCCTGCTTCCGGCCTGTAGCTGTGTGACCACTGGACTGTGCTCTCTCAGTGAGGAGCGGGGGCCACGGCTCCCAAACCTTTTGTCTCCTACGAAATTCATTCTTTCCTGGGATGAATTTAAAGCAGGAAAGCATTTACCATTTCCCAGGATGCAAGATCTTTTAAGCAAGGAAGAAGCAAGAAGATATTATAGTTTACAGTCATATAGGCCCTTGCATTTAATCAGTAGGTTTTTACAGAGCAGATTGCAAAGCAAAAAAAAACAAGAAATGTGTGGGTATATGACATGAGTGTCCTCAGAGGCCATGACCTTGGGACTAGTAGATGGAGTAGATGCAGCCCACTCTCGCCTTCAGGCTGCAAGGTACCACAGATGGTGGCAGATCAGTTAAAGAGGGGATCTCAGTTTGCCAAAATGGAAAACAAGGGCCGTAATGGAGGGTAGGTGTGACACGCTGGTTATTTTTGGTGCCTCGGCTTCATTTCTTTAATGTGGAAGAAACCGGGTTTAGACATTGTCATGGTGACTTGGATGCAAAGAGACCGAAACCCCCGTGTGTGTGACGTCGGCGCGCGAGCATCCCACCGCTCCCTAATCTGTCAGCTTGCGGTCTTGTCCGTGTCGAGCCACCAGCGAGGCCACAGATGCTCACGTGTGTGCTTGGAAATCGGGCTATTTTAAGGCACAAGAAGCGACCGTCCCACCATGATGATTTGATAAACCTCCAGTCTGACGTCAAAGATAGTGGATGCCAAAACCAGGAAGCGCACAATATGGAGACTCAGTTGGAGTCACAGGATTGTCGTTTCCCCCCCCCTCCCCTAATGTGTTTGCGTCAGCAACACAAGGGCATATAGAGAATGGTAAAGTAGGGGAACCCTTTGATGTACTTCTGTCTTTTTTTGTGATTGGATGCTTAGCTGTGAGTGTGTGTGTGTGTGTGTGTGTGTGTGTGTGTGTCTGTCTATGCACATATCTACATGCGCATGTTTTAAAGCAGCCAGGTCATGGTCATTGTGCCTTGGTCATGGCTGAGCAGCACCTCGGCCGCTCCCCTGCTGTGTGACTGACAGCTTCTCTTGTTAGACTGGCCGTATGTGGTGTGTTTTCTTTTTTTTTCTGGTGGGGAGGGGAGTGTTTCTGTTCGCTGGTGTGTGGAGACCCAGCCAAGCCTTACCTTCGAGGCTGCCGGCGCCCTCTCTCCCGCCCTGTTCTCATGTCTCTGTGACTTCAGGCACGTCGGTCAGAAACTGCAGGCGTGAGAGGTCTCGAGGAGGAAGTGACCCCTCCCCCCTCCCTCAGCCCTTCTCCCCTGAGGTGAACTTCTCTCTGCAAGAGGGATATGAGAGTGGATCTTTTGCTTACTAAACAAGAAAAGTGTCCCAAAGCAAAAAAAAAGGCCTGACTTTTTTTTTTTTTTTTTTTTTTTATAAATCTGTCCTTCTTTTTCCACCGTTCCCACAGTGGAGCATAACAATGAGTCACAAGAGAGTGTGGGCAATTGATCATGCAGACGTCCACAATCAACTTTTCAGACAAGATTTTAGGTCTTCCTAATGTATTCAAGCGTCACATAAACATGAAGTGGACATGGTGTGTTGACAAACCAACAGAATGATGTCGGTCATAGGCTGAGGAGCTGGTGCCAGAACAAAACTTGATGTCCGTAGTATGGCAGTGGTTTGGCCATAGTCATATATTTCTCTAAGGAAATGTATCTGTGAAAATGTTGACACTTTTGGAAGTAATATGACAAATCTCTTCGACCACCTGAGAATGAGGAATGTGAAGGAACATGCTGTTGGCTCCAGAAGAGGCTTAGCACATTTCAAAATGAATTTAAACAATGATGCACATCGTTTTTATTTAGCTGCTCTGATCCACTCTCAGTCTAACTAAGATATGTGAAACATTGGAAATGGTTTTCTGGTGTAACCTGTGGACAACGTGGAATTAAAGACACTGTCTGTTAGACACACTTATGTTGTGTCAAAATAGATGATCTGTTTGCAACTTGAAGTTGAGACTGAAACCGTTTAAATGGATGTATATATTTCTTTGTATTTTCAGTTCTGAAAGTGTCAGAACAAGAGTCTTAGTTCAAGCTAACCCTATCCACACACCACTCTCATTTTTTTTGTTGTCGTTGGGGTATTTTAAGGCTGTGTGACCCTGTTTGACTTTGGCGGCCAGAACAACTGCCCTGTTTTTATTAACCAGGCCATTGATCTTGAGCGGAAGGTTGGTAAACAGTCACCAGACAAGTAGCAGTTTTTATAGGACAGGAATAAGAGCAAGGCGGATAAGCAAGGTTAATTTCTAACCGATCGGAACCACGTCCCTGTGCCGCTGTGCTGATGTTACATAAAAGCTAGTTTGTTTCATTCGCATTAGTTTCTCACATGGTTGAGCACACTATTGGAAACTAGCCTCTGAGTTATTGACCTCCCTAATTAGTGCTCCTCTGACCGGTTTGGCCACGGAGGGGGGAGAACGAGTGCATCCTGCTGTCACCATCAATTTTCTACAAGATAAAAAAAAGCAGCTGATGTAACATTAGTTTTGCGTTGCATAGGATGTCTTCAGAGGTCAAATTCCCCCTGCCCCACCTTCCTTAATGTGTCACTAGGGGACCTGTAAAAGGCTGCTGGCTGTGAACTTTGACCATTTCCAGTGGCACACGAGTGAAATTCTCCGCTCAGTCATACAGCAGCGTAGCACCATGCGGGCGAATCAGGCTTACCGCAGCACTAAAAAGTATTTGGTATAAAACTAGCCAGGCAACTATCTAAAAGGTATGCAAAACCATGCAAACACCAACAACCGGACAGATAAAGGCTTGTTAGCATACTAATGAGTCTATTTTGGCAATTCTGACATCGGGCTGTGAAAAATGTTCTCACATTTTCACTGGGCTGCCGACCACAGAACTACATAGTGCACATCCTCAGCAGCTGGTGGGAACGACTGGTGTGTCTTTCACATGGCCGTATATCAAAATATGTTTGTTTATGATGCCAAAACTAGTTGCTTAGGACCTCTGCATACCATTGCTTAATGCATAAATTAAAAATGTTACATAACCAGAAAATGTTTGTACGTTGTGTTGAACACCGTAGATGCAGGCCTAAATTGTGTGGGGTTTATGTTTCCCTCTGGAAACTGTATTGTGTTCATAAAGAATTTAGAGTTATCAATCCCTCCTACGGTCAGGTGCACCTGTATACATTTGCATGTAGTTGTGTGTGCTATGTTATTTATATATGTTTTCGTCCTTCTCCCCGCAGTGACAGTTACGCACGTGTGAGAGCAGTGGTGATGACACGGGACGACGGAGGGTGGCTCCCCCTGGGGGGTGGAGGCTTGAGCTGCGTCACTGTCCACAGAGTCAGTCGGCCCGACGACAGCAGCAGCAGCGGCAATGGGAGTACTGGTGGAAATGGCGGTGGCGGTGGGGCCGACTTCCTTATCCAGGGGGAGCGGCTCAAAGACAAATTGGTAAGCTGCGCCGAGTCGTGCCTTTCAGCTTTCACATTTACCTCAGCACGCTGTCCCACGTGACGTACCTCACACACGCAGGCACCACTCCAGAGCTACACACACACACGTGCCAACACACACACACGTGCCAACACACGCATGCTTATTAAACATGATACACTGCCACACGTTTACCCAGGAGGTCAATGGAGAGTGTGCTTGCTGGGTGGGGAGTTGCACAGCCATAAGGGTGACGCTCTGGCGTCATATCCTCAAGCCCCGGAGGAAGTGAGCATTTGGCTGTCTTCCACAGCACAGGTACCGGAGCACTGCTGCCAGGTCCTGGGTAAACTAGCGTGATCTCATCAAACAAACGAGACTCTCTGTGTGAGAGAGAGAAAGTGTTTGTGTATGGTATGGTGTATTTGTGTGCTTGCTTGCATTTATGTGTGTGTGTGTGGGGTTGAGGACTGCTCGTGTTGAACGCATGAGGTGGATCCAGGCCTGGATTACATTTACCCGGTAGTAGCTGTTTCTTTACGCTCACAAGCCCCCGATAGAGCTCACTGTGTTTCTGTTCTGCACGGCTCACGGGGGAGTCCAAAAGGGATGATTCACTGCCTCATCCCTGCTTCTGCCGCAGTATTTAAGTGTTGTGGAGCTGCAGAAGAGGACACAGGAAATGTATTGTAACCCTTTACAAACATAGCCCAGCGTATGTTCCCTTCCCAGCTAGTTTGTAGCTAGACGCTGTGCAGTCGTCACACAACAAGGGCCAAGGAGGAAGGAAGGGCGGGCCGGGCGTGAGCACTAGTGGTGGATGCACCTTATTTTTCCGAGCCCGAGGTTATTCAGGAGGTGTCTTGCTGCAAACCAGCTCGAAGAGAATGTGCTCAGATGACTACGATCATTTTCTCCTTTAGAAAGGCCTCCATTTTTTTTGCTGAAAGAACCACACACACACACACACACACACACACACACACACACACACACACACACACACACACACACACACACACACACACACACACACACACACACACACACACACACACACACACACACGGCCATAGATTAGAGGATGCAGTGTGAAAGAGCGGAGAGAATGAGCAAAAATAATGGCAGAAACCAAAGGCAAAGACGTGCCAAAAAAAGGAGACCAGCAAGAACAGACTTGAATATGCAAAGAACAGACCCCGACTCAAGGACTTAGACGGCGCAAGAGAGGGACAGAGCGAGCGAGAGCTGATGACAACAGTGTCGGAGGGGCGATCTGCCTACACGTGTGTAACGATGCGGTACAGGGTGTACTGATGAGTCAGCTGGTGCCGAATATAGCCTCCCAGTGTGCCTGCACTCACTTAATATTCCCATGTTAAGGACTCGAGCTTAATTGGCTACACAATTACTACATGTCAAATAGCTTTAAATGGGAAATGGGGGGAGAGTGTGAGTGCTGGGGGGCGGGGGGGGGGGGGCATCACAGATTGGAGCACCAAGCGATGCAGCCATAACGGGTATTGAAATAAGGATGTAAAATGAAGGGGGGAAAAAGAGAGAATGATCATCTGAGCTGTGGCTACTTGTGATTTCTGAGTGATGGTGTGGCAGCATGGGAGAGTCCTTGCTGGTCCTGTGCTTCCAGTACCCTTCCAGTACAAGTGTGGGTCCATTGGCCATCAGTCATCTCGGTGAGCCCCCCCCCCCCCCCCTTCATACTAGTGCTAAACACAGCGGCTATGGACACTCAGCTGGAATCCCATTCAGCTACAGTCTCTCCATCTGTCTTTTCCATTGCTTCTCTCTCTCCCTCTTTTACACACACACACACACACACACACGCACACACACATATACACACACACACACACACACACACACACGCGCGCACACATACATTATTTACGCACACCCTCCAAAGCACACCATGTCTAGTTCACCCCAGTCAAGGTTTCTGCTGTTGTGTTTCCACCCCTCTCTCTTTCTCTTCCTCATTTTGCGCCGTGGCTCTCCCCGCCTGGTGGAATGCGGTGTAGAGTGTCGTCCTCGTACGCTGTAACGGGGATACTTCCTCCTCTGCTGCGCCTGTGCTCACCTGACTCTCCCTGGCTCCGCTCAGTCTCGCCCTCACAATCAGGCCGCCTGGCAGATCTACCCCCCCCCCCACGCCGCCCACCCCACCCCCACCCGCAACCTACCCAGCCTCGCCCCACACACCCCGGCCCTGTGCGCGACTGAGTAAACATAGGGCTCAACTCTCACCCAGCCACACATAGGCTACATATGCACACACACACACACACACACACACACACACACACACACTCCACAAACACTAGTGCAAATGGTCATCTAGCCATTAGCGTGCACGGGCACCTGCCCCTGTTGGCAGTACCCAGCTCACCTGCACAGTTAGCCTTAGACGGCGACGCAGATTAGCATGGCGATTGTGTGTGTGTGTATGTGTGTGTGTGTGTGTGCACACCCAGAGGACTAACCAGCTCACATTACAAGCAGATTGGCCTAGCCCTTGCATTAGGGCATTTACTGGCCCTAATCCACTTACAGTCAGTTTATTTGAGGGGTTAGCCAACCTCCTGACACCTCCGGCTTTTGAAGTTGGAAATGCTCTGGAGGCCCTGTTTGAAAGCCACCCCCTCCAGGGCTTTGGGCTTAGTTGCTCCTTGTTTGGGTTTGAATTATGACAAATGCAAAAGTATGTTGTGCGTCAGTGTCAAAAAGGGAGGGAACTTTGCTTTGAATGACACATGCTTTACTCTGAGGAGAATGCCACACTGAGTTGTTTTGCTCTATTTGAGAATGCCACACACACACACACACACACACACACACACACACACACACACACACACACACATACATACACATTGAACTGCATACCGACACCACAGGCACATACACTCACACTCGCACACTAAGCCCCAAAGACTAATAGGCATCTCTGGTTTCATTTCATCTGCTCATAGGAAGGCCTGGAGCCAATTGAAAGGTCTTTATTAATAATGGGCTTTTGAACGCAGACTTTGACTGCTTTCATAGGCCCCATACCATTGCCTGAGACTTAACAATTAATATTCCTCAGTAGTGTGGCATATGGAGGACTTCAAAATGCCGGATCTACCAAAGAATTCTTTCTCATAAGTCCTTGTTTTAGAAAGTGTCAGTAACATTGCACAGGCTGCTGTTTTTTGTAACTGGGTAACATATTAATGAAATTATACCTTTACTGTAATCTGCAATGTGTCCGCCACATGTCTTGTGCATTCCATCTCCATTAACTGAGTGGAGGCTCTGATCATGAAAAGGCCCAAGTAATAAGCTTCATGTCCCTTTTTATGCTCAGATCGTGCTGGAGTGTTACATCAAGAGGGACTTGGTCTACAACAAAGTCACTCCCATCTTCCACCACTGGCGGATCGACAACAAGAAGTTTGGCCTGACCTTTCAGAGTCCAGCTGACGCACGGGCCTTCGACAGGGGAATACGTCGAGCCCTGGAGGACATTAAGCAAGGTGGGTCTTTACCTTGCTTAACTTCTAAGTAATGTTTCCTATGGTCTCTGGTGTTTACCAGGGACACAGTAATTCTGTCAAACCACACTAAACAACAACGTCCCAGGTTAGTCAAGCTTTTTAGTGGGATATGAAGGGTAATTGCTTGATTGGGGCCGCAATCTTCTAGAGACTACATCTTCTGCATATGCTAGATTGTGAGTGACCCTGTGGTCTATGAAATATCACCTCTTTAGACTGGCAAGAACAAAGAAAGTTCATTCCCAGAAGTCATAGAAAGCCTCAGTTTCAAAGTGTGTTCAAAGTGTGGGGGATCTTTTTGCGGGTAGTTACAAATATCAAACTGGTTAAATGTTTAGGATGGCGAAAAATATAACCTTGTCAGTTGTTTAACGGCACCAATGCAGGCTCTTGGATGTTTCAAGAATTTCAATTTGGCTTGTTGTACTTGTCTGTCTGTCCCATCTGACATCATGTAGGTAATCATTTTGAGACCTATTATGACACTGTGCCTTGTAAAGCTCTGATTGGACATTAGCATATGTCTCTTTCATATATCTCTCAAGTGAATCAGCGTTAGCAACTCCTGCTTAAGGGCACACCTGTCCATCAATCTGTATGTTCTGCCATTGTTGCTATGGTTATTGGAGGCTGATGTTTACTTTCTAAATAACATGCCTTTTCTGGGCAGAATATCTGCAACCTGCAACAGTAACTTTCAGTCTTTCAGAAACTGTTCCTCATTAAATTACTTTGGCGATGGCTTTGCTTTCCATATTATAGCTTCACAACTGTATCACATTCTTTTCTGGCTCTTGGGAAAACTTCTACTGAGAGACGTGTCTGAAGTCATGATGTTATTTTCTTGCTCTCATTGGCTCTTTTGGGTTTGGTGGTGTAATGGTGCTTTAGAATATTTTTTGTTAGTTCAGTATCTTAACAATCTAATGGGGAAAAAAAGGGAACTCTAAATTGGTCTGCGGGCTGAACCTCTACAATTCTAAATTGACCAAGTGGCTGCAGAAAAAGGTCTTAATGACCAGGAGTTTGGGACCACTGGACTAGATCAGCATCTGTGATGTTGCCCATCAGCCGAATGATCAGCAGAAGAGCATGGAAAGGGAAACAGCATAACATGGGACTGTCAGGTGCTCACAACATTGAGAGTAGGAAAGTGAAACAGTGAGGCTAGTGGTTAGCATGGAAACAGCCTGTTCAGCAGACCCCCTGCACCACACCGACGTTGCACAACATCTGGCCAGGCCATGGTCTCCTCTCTACCATACTTTGGACCTGATGATGCTGCCCTTTTGTTTGAAATGGATATTACATCAGCTGGACATATGACGTTATATTACGACGTTTGTTTGGAGTTCAGACTCGTATACCACAAACAACCTATTTTTAGGAGTTATTTTCCTAGGTAGCTCCAAAATCTTAGTTTGTGTAATCTTCACTAGGAGGGATGTTTGAGTTTGAACGGCTTTTAGTTTTTTTAAAAAAAACATGTGCTGAGGAGGTTGTTTTGAAGTGAACATTTTATTCTCTGGACTTTGTCAATGTGGCGTTTCTGTTGTGATATTTTTTTTTTTCCCCCGAGGGCCAAGTCCGCTGAAGTGGCCACATTGGAGCGCCTCAGCAGAGAGCAGCAGGCCAGCCAGGCAACCAGTGTCCGTCTCTTGAGTAGTTAAGGCACGGGCGTGTTGTGTAATGCTGCCCGAGTGCGCGAGCGAGAGAGAGAGAGAGAGAGAGAGGGTGGGAGGGAGAGAGAGAGAGAGAGAGAGGGAGGGAGGGAGGGGGGGAGAGAGAAAGCGAGAGAGTGAGCAGGTTCCTCTGTATTCCTGTTGCATCGCACCGCTGCCCGGACCCGCAGTGTGTGTCAGCTATGCACGGCTCTGTTACCACGGCAACGGCGCACATGGCTCATCCAGAACAGTGGCTTGGCATTGGAGGAGTCGTGCTGCAGGGAGCCTGAAGCTGAAGCCTGCCTCTCTCTCTCTCTCTCTCTCTCTCTCTCTCTCTCTCTCTCTCTCTCTCTCTCTCTCTCCTCTCTACCCCTCCCTTTACTTCCCTCTCTCTCTCCTTCTCTCACTCATTTTCTCTCTCTCCTCTCTCTCTTCCTACTGCTTTTTGTCTTGCTCTGTCTCTTGGCCTCTCTCTCATTCTCGATCTTTCTTTCAGCCTTTCGTTCTTTCTCTCTTTTCTTTTGTCTGTCTGTCTCTCTTTTCTCTCCCCTCTCATTCACTACTTTCTCTGCCAATGCACAAGATCAAGTATATGGTCTAAAATTCGAGGCATATCTGTGCAGACAAACCACTAAGTGTTTTTTCCCTGATGTTTTTCTTTTTCTACCCAGCAAAATTCCCAATGACCCTCTCCCTGCCTCTTTTTTTTTATTTCATTGTCGCTAACAATACATTCAGTCAACATGGCCTAAACTCTGAACATGAAATGCTAAAATACAGGCAACTAGTTCTCTGTGCAGCCTGCTTGCAATGTTACTAAGAATGTTGGGATAGTTTTCCCCTCACTCACCCTCAGAGAGGAATGTGATGTAGATTGAAATGGTCGCAGTGTCACTGAGTCTCCAGAGTGAGTCACTTGAGCCGGCTCGCATTTAGGCTGATGGAATAATGGTCCCTCATAGTAGGCTCTTCCATGCTAATGTGGATAAATGTGTGTAGCTAAAGCCATGTCTAACTCATGTGCATATTTTCCTCCACAGGTTGTCCAGTGTACAGCGACTCAGACACTCCTGAAGATGGACTTCAAGTAAGGCTTTAGACTCTTATGGCTTTGTGTGTCTAGTAGTGTCTCGCTGCAGATGGAGACAATGAGAGAACTGTTTTTTATTTTTTTAAAGTTTAAACAGTTATCACAATTCATTCCATTTTACCTTGCTCTTGCCGAAATGGTTAAACAAGCATGGTCAATACATGGTCTTGTTAAATAAATCTGGGAACTGACTTTGTTGCAATCCTCCACGTCCCTGAAGTAAAACTTAACCATTGGTCTCTTTAGTAAGAGAAGTCTACACATCCCCTTGGCTTCTGTCCCATAGTGTGTGGGTTTTATTTTAATATGAAAATGATAAAAGATTTGCGGGTGATATTTGATACAGTGTGAGATTGTGCATGGCGCAGCACTTTAACCTGGTATCTTGTGAGTAAATGGGTTGCATTTTAGTTTCCCAGTGCTCTCAGACTGCAGTTGGACCATTGCATTGGCGCCACAGGCACATAGCCTCCCCTTGGCCTGCAGAGCACAAACACGCTGTTGTGAGCTGTTGTATCACAAACTAGTTGTCTGGCATCTGGTGTGTCCTGTTGAGGTCTTGAAATCCAAAACTTTTCGGGTAATCTAGTTGATTCAATAGCAATCTATGTTACAAATGCAATTGTAATGTATATAGGATATAGGGTAATAGATAGATTTTTTCTATCAAACAAATCGGGAGAGCTGCTGATTCCAATAGATTAAAATTCCTTGTAGAAATAGAGCCATTTGATTCGCTGAACACTGATGTTTGGGACCATCCATGTGAGATGTTCCGTTTGTTGCCACTTCTGATGTGATGCTCGGGCTCTGGAGGGAGGAGCTCAGGCTGACGCTTCAAAGAGAATGACATGATTGGACACATTCTGTTTTGTTTTGTTTGGTATAAGCATTATTACTGGATATTTGAAGCGTGCAATTACTGGCTATCATAAACCTTTGTCATATTATTATTTGTAAGCTCGTGAGGTTTAGTGTGATTGAGCTTTGACAGACATTGTCGACTGTATTTAAAAGATCGATTTCAATGTAGGGGGGAGGGACTAGGTCACCATCAAAAATGTTCACTATTTGTCATCTTTGCGCGAAATAGCAATCTTCTATCTGTTTTTGTCTTTCACCACAATTCTGTGCTAATGAAATTGCCATAATAGTTCAGGTTTTTAGCATATATATATCAAATGTGAGGAATACACATGTGTTGACGCAATGTGTTGACCCTTGGCATTTGGACAAGACCTGTTTGGAAATAAACACTCTATAATTTAGAATTCCTGATCTGTGTATAGTAATTCTAGCTTGGATTTGATGTACTTCCCAATGAGCAGCGTTTATGTAACAAAGATGGAAGCAGCGTACTAAATAGATGAATGTGTTCCAGAAAATGTGAATGCAAAGGGGGTGTTGGTTAGTTAGTAGCAGCAGCGGTAGCCACCCCCCTCTTCCTGCTCGCTTCATTCACAGAGCTCGGAGAGACATCGCTGGGAAAAGCTGCTCCTGCGGAGATCACCTGAGATCAATGATACAGGAAGCCCAGTGGCTCGACTGTTGCTAGGCGGCAGAAGAGCAGGCAGGGGGAGGCAGCGGCAGCGAAGCTGCCGAGAGTGTCGCCATGGTGACATGGCATCAGACTGCACGCAGGGTTGCAGGCCTGGGAACGGACGAAACACTTAGTCACCGAAGCGCTGCAGTGTTTCAGAGCGAAAGGCGCACACAGGCAGACCACGAAACGACACAAGCACCAGCTGGCACCAAGCCAGAGCCCTTTTCTCGAAATTCGACCGTAAACTAATTAGAATGGCTTTCTTTTTTTACCTTGCCCTCTAGAAGCGTGAAGGTGTGTGGTTTCCTAGTTCCTCTTTCTCATTTCTGATCATCAGATTTTAATAGATCATGGTATATGAAACATGTATCATGAAAAATGTTTTTCCTGAAGATTGTGACTTGTGTTTTGTTTTTTTGTTTTTTGTTTTTTTCCACATCACTTGGCATACTGAAAGGGTCGGCAGCTTCATAGTCATATTGTCTTAGTCACTGGGAGAGACTTGTGTAATCTGATTTGACCCAGGCCTTGGTATGGTACGCGTTTTCACAGCTCACAGACGTTAGTGCCCTGGCATCTGGAACCGTGGCCTTACCACCCCCTCCAACATGCAAACTCGTACACACACACACACACACACACACGCTCGCACACACATCGTCTCACAGTCCAGCTGCAGCTCTGGAGCAGCAAAGGCTCAGATAACTCTTCACCCACCCTCCACCCACCCACGCTCACTCACACACACACACACACACACACACACACACACACACACACACACACACACACAACACCACCACACACACGTGCACACACTCACACACACACACCAACACCAACACCCACAT
>NC_085013.1:13221367-13363867 GCF_963854185.1 Sardina pilchardus | reverse complement strand
TGCACATGTGCATGCACACAATTAATTTCTTGCATTTGATCTCCTTTTTAGCTCCTCGCTGTCCCTCCCCTCTTCAGTGCGATGAAATATCAGAATACTAGGAGGCATGCGTAATTTGACCTTTCTCGTCCTTGCAGCCATATTTAGATAAAGTCTGTATTATAGAATAATGATGTCTGGGAGCTGGTGAAGAAGGGATTTGTCACTGGGAGGAATGCGCTGGTGTCGGGAGTGATGGATTCTTGCATTTGGCACGTTCAAAGGTTCTCGGTGTACATCAGTCACAGCTCCCTACTTCTGCCACCCACCCACAGAAAGGCGGAGAAGGGGGGGGGGGGGGGGGGGGAGGAAAAAGAAATGCTAGGAACGTGTGCAAGGACGACATGAACTCAAAAGTTCTTCACACAGAAGGTATGGAGTCATCCAGCAGCACATGTGTTTCCTAGGCATAGAGCTCCACCTTGTGGACAGATGGGGAGTTTCCATGGGCAGCGGAAGGCGTCGTCTCAAATACGCTCATCATTAGCCTTTTTCCAGCGTTGCTTAAGTAATTCAGTGCTCTTTGAAGTTAGACATGAGTTTCCTATAATATAAAGAAGAATTTTACCCTGGTAGTGTTGGTACCTGGCTTTCATCGAGCTGTTTAGTTACTGCTGTAGATGTTTGCCCTTTCCCTATGATTCCGTTTGGAAGATGTTACCATTGAGTGGGTTTATTTGTTTGTGCTCCCGTCGTTTGGTTTAGTAAAGTGGGATGTGGAATCTTTCACCATAAAATGTCGACGAAACAGAAAAATATAAATGTGTCTGGGTGGTATATTAGTTATTTGTAGTGATTGGTTTAAATGTAATCATGTGTGTTCCATCTGAAGTATAGTGATTTCACATTTCTCACTCTGTGTGTGTTTGTTTGTTTGTTTGTTTGTTTGTGCTACAGGTGCCCACAGAGCCACCCTCCATCTGCAGCCCCATGAAGGAGCCCTTCTCACCCCACGGGGGCATAATGCCCAGCGGCTGCTACGTGCGTGCCCAGCCCTTTGATGAGTTCCACACCTCAAACCGCCGCTACCTGCCACCCCAGGTCTGATATCCCTCCTCACCAGGCCTTCCATTCTGAAGAGCATTTTTCTGTGGTGGTACCGTCGGTTTAGAGTAGACTGTATTAAAACGTGTCGATCCTCCTGTTATCAGGAAGTGTTCGTGTAGGCACGTCCTAAAAAGTAGGCCATGCGAATAATAATTGGGCGCGGTTTCAAAATAAAAGCACTTACGTTTGTTTATCTATTCTCAGATTACTTGTTGACTGTCTTAAATGTAAATCCCTACCTCTAGCTACATTTGAGATGTTCTGTGTTGCTAGAAGAAAGGGCCCCTGTGGGGAAAAAGCTTTGTTATTGTTCTGCGATGAGTTATGGCCATATGTTCATAGCATCATTGTGTGGGTGTCTTCTGCAAGTCGGTCTGCACTGCACCATCAGCTCAGAGTCTCTCTCTCTCTCTCCCTCTCTCTCCCTCTCTTCCTCCCTCTCTCTCTCTCTCTCTCTCTCTCTCCCTCTCTTCCTCCCTCTCTCTCTCTCTCTCTCTCTCTCTCTCTCTCTCCCTCTCTTCCTCCCTCTCTCTCTCCCTCTCTCCTCCTCACACCCCAGGTCTCCTTCAGCTCCCAGCGCCACGTCACCTTCCACACGGACGAGGAGGAGATAGTGCGCATCAACCCCCGCAAGGACGTGCTGATCCGGGGCTACGGGGACTACCGGCAGCACCCGGTGGTGTGGCGGCAGGAGACGGAGCGCGACGAGCACGAGTCCAAGCCCTGCTCCTACCTGTACCCCGAGGGCTCCCTGGGCGGCGTGGGCGTAGGAGGCCTGGGCGGGGTGGGCGGCCTCGGCGGCGTCCACGGGCACAAGGAGCCGGTGAAGACGCAGCAGCCGTCGCCGCTGCTCAAGGGCAAGGCGTCGCGGCGGCGCCGGGAGGAGGGCGAGCGCTCGCGCTGCCTCTACTGCCGCGAGATGTTCAACCGGCAGGACAACCGGCGGGGCCAGTGCCCGGACGCGCCCGACCCCATACGGCAGTGCATCCACCGCGTCAGCTGCATGCTGTGCGCCGAGAGCCTGCTCTACCACTGCATGTCGGACTCGGAGGGCGACTTCTCGGACCCGTGCTCGTGCGACACGTCCGACGAGCAGTTCTGCCTGCGCTGGGCGGCGCTGCTGGCGCTCTCGCTGGTGGCGCCGTGCATGTGCTGCTACCTGCCGCTGCGCCTGTGCCACCACTGCGGCGAGGCGTGCCACTGCTGCGGCGGCAAGCACAAGGCGGCCGGCTGAGGCGGGCGACGACATTTTTTTGTGCCACCCTCCCGCGGGAAAAGTCGCCACGTGCCCACCTATGGGAATTACTAAACACACAAAAAACAACGACGATGCAACCACGGAGGATTTTGTGTCTCGGAATTTAGGAAATAAACAAACAAACGACAAAAAGGACTGAGTGGTGCAGAAGAGCAAAAAAAACGTCAGCATCTTTGTAGTTTGTCCCTCTTTGCTCCCCGTTGGCCTTGGAAAAAACGGGTTGAGGGAGAGGGGTCTCCTCTCTCCCGCTCCAGGCCGTCGGGAAGGCTTTTAGAGATTTGTTTGGGGGGGGCACAGCGGAAGCCCCAACAGGAAAGGCTTCAGTGGATCTGGAAGGCTCTTTGTGTCAACGGAGGCTTTCAACGCGCAATGGAGAAGCTCCAGGATTACCAGATGTGGAGATATTTCTGAATACACACACACACACACACACACACACACACACACACACACACACACAGGCTTACACACACTCATTCAACATCAACTCTTGCATAAACTTGAACATGGAAACAAACAGACCACCATTTCAGACTCATGAAAGTAATGTGTATCGTGAAGGAATACTGTCTTTTTTTCCTTTTTGTACAGAGATCAAAAAACATAACATATGAAGATAATTACAAAAAATGGAACTCCGTACCCAGTTGTGCTTACAGAAAACTATACTGTATGAGTTAAAATGCTAAAAGGGATTTGTTCTTGCTTTTTCTTGTGACTTTGCAGTTGGATAACCGTGGCCTTTCTTTTCTGACTTAAGCATTCGCTGACAGTGTAATCATTTAGACAGAAGAAAAAGTGCACTAGGTATGTTTTTTTTCCTTCCATATAAGGTAACCCAAATGGCTTCTAGTGGTACATTAACAGGAAGTCCCTCCTTGTGTTTTAGCTGTGCAGAGATGTTTTATCCTTTCTTATGTCTATGGTGGATGTACATACGTTTCCTTGTTTCTCCTTTTCCAATGACCGTTCAAGTACAGTAACACCATTGTTTTTGGAGGGTGTCGTCTGAAATAGCTTTTCGACGGCTCTTAGATGTCGAATGGACTTCCATCCCTGTATTGACAACATAGTTTTGGACCATTTACTTGCATTCCAGTGGAGTATGATTGGATTATTTAATCCCGAAGGGAAACTGTTAACACATTGGTCAACTCCCTCAGAAGACAAAGGGGGATAAAAAAAAAAGAGAGAAAACAAGTCATGCCCTACTGTCAGGAATGAAGATAGTGCCCCGTTGCCCAATCCTCACCAGACCAACCTCCCAGCTGCAGCTCTCCTGGTGTTGTTTGCCCTGTGCTGTCAGTGTTGTTTGCCCCGTTGCGCGTGCGTTTCAGAATGAAACCGACATTTTCTTTCCTCCCTCAGCTTTTGTGCTCAGAGACCATTTCCAAACGAAAAGTTGGCTCAACCAGCAAGTTTTTAATTTTGGATTTTCATTTGAACAAACAAGTATTTTTTATTATTATTATTATTTGTCATTGCTATTGTTTGGGTGAAGATGAGGAGACCCTCACACATCCTTTGTTGTAAAAGAGGCACTTACAATTAGGCTTACCTGAGAGAATCTGGCCATGCTGATGATAGATCTTCTAAGTAGTCTAATCCCCCCTCATCAAAGCACCTAGATTGAAATGGAGAATCTAAATACTCCATGCTGTTGCGGACACCTTTATGGTACATTATTGTTAGGTACACAACCAGGCACCGACAAACCACATACATTACGAAGCATAAACAACTGTAATGTTAAACAAACATTAGTTTGAAATGTGTATAGACCTATATAATGCATCTCCTGAACCCCACGGTTTAGTCACCCAGTACTTCGAAACGTTAATCTTTCCATGTCTAGTTTATGTGTGTTGCACTTCTTTTGTGATATGTGAGTTGTGTTTGACTGTGTGTCATACAGAACCCCCCACCACACACACACACACACGCACACGCACGCACACACACACTCACACACACAAAACATAGTGATGACTCAGGTGTGGGAACCCTTGTGTGTAGGAACAACAGTTGCACCCCAGAGAACCTCTCTAAAAGTACCCCTCTCAACTGTCATGTACAGTTAAACAAAATGGATGAAAAAAAAATCCAATGAGATTGGTCTGTGTTATGTATGCCAGAGGTCTAATGCATAAGTGAAAACATTTTTGGTAACGGATGCTCTCCAAAGTAAAAGAATCGTAATGTAAAGGAATAGTTCAGTGACAAATAAAATATACTCCCATTATCTCTAATTTCAATCAAGTTTATCCCAAACGTTTTTGGAATACAAACATTTACCACCTAGTTTTGCACTGGAGCTGTAAGATATGTTACAAGTGATGGAAGCATATTGGAGTTCATGCAAGCATCATGCAGCAGATGGCTAAAAGCTATTTGGCTTTTGTTTATTAAAACAAATCCTTCGACTAGCAAAATCTTAAGAAAATAAGAATCATTAAGTAATTACATTTTGTACATTTAAATAGAACTATATTATTCTAGTAATCTCAAAGTAATCGTTTGTTCAGAATTGTTGTCGCTGCCATTTTCTGATCTTAATGGTACTCTTTCCGTAGTGCAGTAGACAGGTCTATGATTTTGGCATGCCGTTTTCATGATCGCAGGCCTAAAAGCTTTAAATGTGAACTCGGTGAACCTCGTTGCAGCTTCCAGTACAAAACTCCAGGAGCAAAACCCACTGATGCATTAGCACCGTTGATGCATTTACCAGCAGAGCTTATCTTCACTCTAGAATTGTTCTGTTCTTGACTGCACAATAGTAGAGGCAACCATGACTCTTGAAAAACTTGCGCATGGGGAAATCCAAATTGCTATTTTCAGACCCCTTCAGTCCTAAGCAACAACATTCTTTACTCTTTCTATGCAACTATGATCACTTAAAGAAAAATCAACCTCTTTCGCAGTCAGTAACATGACACTTTAAAAGTTACCCCAGGTACCAAACTCTCTTATTTTTTTTTCTTTTTGTAATGTAAATAAGTAACACTATATTTAAACCGTAATAATAATCCCAGTCTAAATTTTTAAGATAGAGTTGTATTTATCACTGCTGTCAGTATATTACTGTAGCTGACATTGACAGCACTATGTACATAGGTCACCTTTTAGTATTATTTCACATTGAAAAGTAGAGGGAGCTGAAGACAAGGAGTGAGCTTTTAAATAGAGTTTCTTTCTAGTTTTGTATTGAGAGCGGTGGGAAGGGGACACTGAGGTACAGTAGTGGCAGTTCCACTTTTAAAAAGTTTGATATATGAAGCTGCTAGAAACAATCACTAATTTTATTATGTTGAGGGTAAAAAATATATATATTAAAAAATAAAATACAGAATTCAGACTGTTAAAACATTACCTAGTTCTCTGATACCATATAACCTGAGATCACAAATCTGTCTCTTTTTGTTTTTGTTTTGTCTGTCTCTCTAGATATGTTTGTTTTGTATGTGCACCCATCTCTGAGCATATATTTTTCCATGCCTTTTGTCTTGCACCAGATTGAATTGGACTGCTTTACACATTTTCACCACCCTAAACCAAGGTTTAAGCAACCATAACAAAACTTGCTGGCTGAGAAGCTAAACGTAGGACACCCATAGGACTACCAATATTTATACAGAATCTGTATTTAATGCCACAAAGTTTCATTCTGCGTTAACTAGCACAGTGCAACTCCATGTCGTGTACTGTATTTTATATGCAAGATGTCTACTTTTGTTTGGATTTTTCATGTCTTCTTTTTTATTTTGCCTTTGTTATAAACCTATCCGTTAACTTTGCATAAACATGACTTCAGTTTTTAACCACTTTGCTGCTATACAGTAGTCTATCTTCCTTCAATCTTGGAAACTGTGCATAACTATGGAATGCAGAAAGACATACATTCTTGACTTGTCTGGGTTAAAAAAAAAACTAAAAGGAAAAAAAAACAGAAAAGAAATGCATATATAAACATGTTTCTTGAGTGTATTGTTTATGAAAAAGATATTACTTTTCATAGCAGTTGAGTTGTTTCTTTATCCAGTTTCTCTGATGCTTGGGTGCACTGATGTATGTAGCTAGGCTTCTTTCTTCTCCTTCCAGCGCTTGATGATGTAACTATCCCGTGGTTAGTTCTTGGTAGTGGAAAAAAAACATTTGTGTTTTTGGAAAAAAAAAAAATTGCAGTATAAATGGTACTCTTCTGGTAATTCTTCTATAAACACTGCCTGATTTTTTTGTTTCTTTTTCTGCATCTTTTCTTTTTCTTTGCAGTGCTGTCTGCTCACTCACACACCCTGACAACCTCAACAAGTGCCTCACATCCATTGTAATGTTCATCTAAACTTTAACAGTGCTGATTTCCGGTTATAACGGTTTATATGCATTCTAGGTACTTCTATCACCCTTTTTTTGAAAATACCAACTATACGATGTAAAATTTATAGTCAATAACTCATATCATAGTTGTATTTTCTTTTTATTACAGATGTAGCGTGTTACTTTTCATAAATGTCATGTAAATATGCATACATATGTTTGTAACTGTTTTTATGTTCCATCACACACTTGTAATTTTGACATATCAAAATAACATTATCATAATAAAATGGTGAGTTTTAATAGGTCTCTTATGTATACTTTTGTGTCTTTGTGCCTTTGGCAGGACATTGCAGGGTATCACTATTTAATTAGTGACGAATAATCACTAATTAAATAGTGTTGATCTATTGTACTTCCATGTGTCCATCTATAAGGAAGTGTTAAGAAGCTGGGGTAGCAATATTGATAGGTGGCAAAGTTTATGGATGAGTACATAAATGAGGCTATAGAAACTGAGAGCTGTTAATGACTGAACAGTGACCCTACTGTTAGGCAGACAGTTATCAGAGCCCTGATTGACCTAAGCACTCTTTCCTTATTGAACGCATAACTAGATATACTTAGATAAGAAAATAAATATACTTTGTGGGCATAGGTCATCTTGGGCCTTGGGAACGCCTGAAGCATTTGATACACGTCACTATTAAATATTTACACTACAGTATATATTACTATATTAAAGGATATACTAACTCCTGATACTTCTATATGACTGCACTGGTCATATCTTTGCAGTCACACAACTGACCATACAGCTGATGAAACACTGAAAGAAAAACATTTTTGGGAAAAATAAATGTCCCTACAGTGTGCTGCTTTTATCAATACTGCAGCTACAGACAATGGCCTAATTGCTCAACTGACATTCATTGGTTAATTAGTTGAACAATTACAATGGATGTTAAAATTGTGGGCTGGTATGAGTTCTTACTAAATACAAGGTGGTGAATTCAATAGAGATCATGAAAGTGACATTTTGAGTCACAGTTTTTGACAATGGCTACAAGTTATGCAATGACAAATGACCAAAGGTTTTAGACTTTTATTAAAAGCAGATAATGCAAACATATATTTTAAATACACACACACCATAGCATACAATTACTGTAGATTAGATTAGATTCAACTTGACAGAGTACCAGTACAGAGACAACGAAATGCAGTTTACATCTAACCAGAAGTGCAAAAAACTGGGTCCTGTGTAAAGTTCTGGGACCAAAGATTTTATGAATCGCCACCTTGCCTCGTATCATTATCAGACCAATCAAACATTGGTTTCTAATATTTAAAGAGCCCAAGATATAGAATCTTATTTGTCCCAATTTACCTGACTCCTGATACAGTATACTTTCATCACATCAGTCAAAACAGAACATCAATATGCTACATATGCACAACATGATGCTACATTGTAGTGTCTATACAACTATAGTGCAAGCTAACCAACGGTGAACCTTGGTATAACCCCCTCCATTTCTTTTGATTTTGATAGAATTGTGTCTGAAATACCTGCAAGCAAATTGTTCATTTTCAGAACTGACCTTTTTTGAGACACCAGCTTCCAAGACATGACTGTGTGTGCCTATTCACATCTCAATCTTGCACAAAGAGATGACTGTGTCTGAGGGGTAGAGTGTGAATGCTGCGTACAGTGGCCGATTAAAGGTGGTGTACTTTGTGTCCAGGAGCAGTAGGCCATCATCAGACGAGACCCTATAGAAGGACACAGAACCAGTGGGCCAGTCCAGAAACACCCCAACCCTATTGCACCCCATAGGAGGGAAACTAATTTCAGTCTCCTTCTTACCATGGCACACAAAGTATCTGTCCTTGTCACAGTACAGTGCCACTGACTTAAGATTGTGCCCTAGCACAACATCCGCCCCACGTCCTTTCCTTCTGATGTCTTTGTAAGCCAATCCAATGGCAGCTGTCCCAGTCCACTCGACCTCCCAGTAGCAACGTCCGGTCAGAGGCTCCCTACACAGCACCTGGGGCCAGCAGTCAAAGCGCTCTGGGTGGTCTAGGGAGGGCTGAGCAGACGTCCTAGTCACTCGCTGGTTCCGTTCAGACAATGATAAGTTTTTATGAGCCGAGTTGGGGTCAAAATGCAGCTTGTAGAAATCTGTAGAGAAAGTAAATAAACTAACTATCTTTTATCAATGACAATGTTGCTGAGGTTTTCAAATCTGTTGGCTAGTTTTTTGCTAGCTTTAGACCTATTATTAACACACAGCATACTTACATTTCTGTGGTGCTGGCAGCAAACGGTACCTTCCAGCATGCTTCACACTAAAAAAAAAAGTTACAATTAAGATGAAGAAATGTAACATTCATTACATTAACACACATCATCAACTTATCTTGTATGTATGGCACATGATAAGAGACATACATCTGAAATTACTTCTCACAAAGTGTACTGTATGTTGGAGCACAACCATTTCCCTTTTGTGAGGACTGGTATCATTGCTGGGTTCAACCTCCTGCTTATACTGACATTTCTCTATTGCAAAACCCAGGAGACAAAATAGAGTATATTGACAGGACATACTTGAGGGTTTCTAGGGCACAGTCAGGATCTTGCTGTTTAGCTGAAAGCTGTTCCACTCCAGAGGTTCTTGGATAATTGTAGCTCAGGTCCAGCTCTTTTAGGTGAGAGGCATTACAGCTCAGTGCTCCAGCTAGGGCTTCAGAGCCTCTGGTTGACACACGACATGATGATAACCTGAACCAGTGGCAGAAAGATAGGGGCAGAGAGCACCAGATCGTTTATCTCTCATCTCTCATATTAGGGATTCTCCCTTTCATCTTACTACAAGGAGTGTACCAAAGTGTATGCTGCTTTTGTGTGAGTGATTCACCTCAGGATGTGTACTTTACAGTTCTGATGACTTAAACCAACTGTGAGGTGTTCCAGTCCAGAGTCCTGCAAGTCATTGTCGCTTAGATCCAACTCGCTCAGAGCCGAGTTTTCAGACTGGAGGACAGAGGCCATTACCACACAAGATGCTTCTGTGAGGTGGCAGCCGACCAAACTGCAAAAACACAAATCACAGTTTTACCTGCTGTAAACTTGAAGGCGGCTTCCTGTCTCAAAAGAGATATATCTTCAGTAGTCACATTGCCTGAGGTTATGAACCTTGTGAAATAAATGAGGGTTGATTGAATACAATTGAACTGATTTCTGTATTTGTTGTTTTTGTTGATTACCTGAAATCCTTAGCCAATGTTTAATGTCCACAGAGCTAAAGTCAAAGTGAAATGACAACACAATGATACGGTATTTTTCATGTCATACCCGAGTGTCTGCAGTTTGCAGTGAGGACTCAGAAGGCCCCGAGTGAGCAGCTCAAGGCCCGAGTCCTGCAGGCTGTTGTAGCTCAGGTCCAGCTCAGTCAGTGGTGACCCCAGAGACTGCAGACTAAGGACCACTGTCTCATAGGCTTTCACTGTCAATTTACAGCAGTCCAGCCTGGAGGAAAACACAAGATGGTCAGATTATGGATTGTTAAAAAAATTGTAATGACCTGCTCGACACTTTGATATTAGCAAAAACGATAGGTTTTTGTCGTTATCGTTATAGTCACCGTTTTTGGTGTGAATGGCCCTTTATGATTACAGTTGAAGCCGCAGTCAAAGTACAGTGCTCCCTCGTTATTATTTATGAATAATCTTTCATGAAATGTGCTTAGCTGGAATTCTACTTTGAAGGAACTGTATGTAAGAAATGTGTTCAAATTAATCATAAAATGGCCGTTATATGTCACTAGAAATCACAGTACAACAGACAACAGTAATCTGCCCAGGATATTGCCATTTATTTTAAGTGAAGTTGCAGCCCTCAACTGATGTTGATTGTCATGTTGGGTTTTGGCTTGATGCGCCACCCTCCACCTATCTACTAATCACAAAGCTAGTTTGTGCCAGATCTGCTCTAGTTACCACAGCTGCAGCTACAAACGTGTTGGATAAAAAAATGCCTAACGTTACGAAACCTAAAAGACCTCATTATGAATCCGAAATATGTTGTGACAAAGTCCGAAACAAAACCAGGATTTGTATAGGATATTACTTTGAAAGATGAAAAAGGTGAAGAATTTGAAGACAAATGCCAATGTTGCTAATTTTCTCCTGGACAGGTAAGATTCATGTATGTTTGGCTAACTTGTGCTTAATGTAAATGGACATTTAAAATATTCATGACAGTCGAACAAAGTTATGCATGTTTGTTTAAAGTAACGTTACGTCAGCTCATATGGAAGAGGTGGGTCATCGAAGTGAGCGAGTTGTCATTGCCAACATTACCAAATGCATTATCAGAGCCCGTTTCTCTGTCATTATGCAGAGACGCTGAGGAAAAAACATTAGTACTTGTCATTGGAAGCTCCTTGTAGCAGCCTACATTCCTGCTGGATCCTGCAGCCTAGCTGGCAACCTCAAGTCAGGGGGAATGGGGAGGGGATACAGCGCTCTACAGTAATTTGAAAGTGATTGCAATACCAGTTTTGGCCAAAATCTTACATACGGTTCCTTTAACAGATAAGTAAATATGTAAGGGATAACGGCCGACGAGGTGACCGGTTCGATGGAAATAATGGCTAGGTGGAGGTCTAGAACTCCGGCGACGTGCGAAGCACGGAGACGGAGTTACCTCCGCCGTGCCATTATTTCCATCGAACCGGTCGACCTCGAAGGCCGTTATCCCGCTTATCTCCCGTTAGTATTCATAACCTGTATATTTAGAACATAGTTTTATTCCACCGTTGCGTCCGTTAACATCGCTAAAACTGTCTTGACTGTGGGACTACTTTCCGCCACATATCAACTTTCTACTTGCAGGACAAAACTGCCGTTACTAGTTCTAAAATGGATGGTTGCTATGGCCAAAAGCCAGTCGTTAGTTCTAAATGGCTGGTTGCTACGGCCAAAAGCCAGTCGTTAGTTCTATCTCTCCCGTTGTCAAGCGGCCATATCCCAGGATTCTGATTAACTTTAACTTTGAAAGATCGCTACTTTTATAGCCTACATAGCATCCAACTAGCTACAATCCACCTCCGTCATATGCTACAATGTTACTATGGTTCTGCACGTCTGTATTTCAGCTTGGATGCAACGTGACAGTTCATTTAAACTTCGCAACGAGTTTGGCGAATTAATATTCAAGTGTGTTACGGGAACTAGTTCAAAGGTAGCAGGTTATACGAAGTTAATGGCCACCCCATCAGCCAATCAGAGAAGAGAATTCCATTGTTGAGGGAGATAATACAACTTAAAGTCCTACCGGGCCTTCCTGCACCACCGGACTGCTGGGATTAGTCTTGTACGGCCCTCTTCTGTGGTGTTATACTGCCTCAGATCCAGCTCCTCCAGTGCCTTCTCGGACATCAGGAGCACGTATGCCAGGGCCATGCAGTGAGCCGGAGAGAGGCAGTCCATGCGCCTCTCAGATCTTAGGTACTCTTGGATCTCCTCCTGCATGGCAAAGTCCCGTAGCTCAATCAAACATTGGAAGAGGTTGATACACCTGTTGGGCGAGAGGTTCTCCTTCCTCAGCTCTTTCATGTAAGTGATGGTTCTCTTACGTGTTTGTGCCTTCAGTTTCTGGTCCATGAACTCAGTGACTTTCTTTTTTATATCCAAGGGTCGGTTGTATGTGCCTTTGAGTAGGCTTTGTAGGAGCTTCTGGCTGGGGTCGAGCGCAAGGCCCAAAAGGAAACGGAGAAAAAGATCCAGATGTCCATATTGGCACTGTAAAGACTTGTCTACTGCAGCCTTCAGCAGGTCATACAGTTCTATATTTTTATCGGACACGAAAATATGAAAGGACTCCAGAGCCTCTGTGTTCTTGGTGACAAAGGAGTGGATCACAAAAACTGCTGCTAGAAACTCCTGAATGGTCAAATGTAGAAAGCTGTAGGTTCGTTTTCCATGACCGATCGACTCCTCTTTCAAGATCTCTACACATAACCCTGAGGCATCCTTTGAGTCGATTCCACACTCGCTCAAATCCTCCTCGTAGAAGTTAAATCGCTGACTCTGTAGATGGATGAAGGCCAGCTTAGCCAACTTCCATAGAACCTCTTTACTGGACTCTTGTGATTGTTGTCGTGTTTTGATCTGTGAGACGATAAACTCTGTGAAGAGTTCAGTCAGGGTACTAGGGGTGTCCTTGTTGGATTTCTTGTCCAATATTTGCTGAAACATGGTAGCAATGAGCAAACAGAGGACAGGGATATGGCACATGATGAAAAGGCTACGTGTTGCCCGGATGTGGGCAATGATTTTATTGGCCAACCTTTGGTCTGCAATTCTCCTTCTAAAGAATTCCTCCTTCTGTGTGTCATTAAATCCCCTGAGTTCTGTCACCTGGTGAATGTACCGTGCAGGGATCTGATTGGCTGCTGCTGGCCTTGACGTCATCCAAATGAGAGCAGTGGGGAGAAGGTTACCTCGGATGAGGTTGGTCACTAGCGCTGAAACTGATGCTACCTCATTTACATCACACACCTCTTTCTCCAGGAAGTCAAGGCAGAATTTAGACTCATCCAGGCCATCCAGGATAAACAGCAGTTTGTATTCATTGTAAAACCCCACATGATCCAAGGCTTGGAGCTCTTCAGAAAGCTCCACCAGAAGACCATGGAGGCTATGTTTTTCACCGCACACTAGGTTCAACTTGCGGAACGGAAGCACAAACACAAAATCCACATCCTGATTGGCTTGCCCTTCGGTCCAATCTAGAATGACCTTCTGCACAGACATGGTCTTCCCAATCCCAGCAATGCCTTTGGTCATGACTGTTCTAATGGGCCTCTGCTCTCGGCGTAGGGGCCTGAAGATGTCACTGCAGTTGACCACTTCATCTGGAGGCTTTGCCTGTGTCCGGTGCAGCATTTCAATCTGCTGGACCTCGTGTTCTACGCAGATTCCCTGACTGTCTCCTACTGTCATGTAGAGCTCTGTGTAGATGGCGTGGAACGGCACAGCACTGCTGGGTTTACTGGACCCTCCAGGCAGGACCTCAAAGTTCTTCCTCAAAGTGGCCTTATGGGAGTCTATGGCTGTCTGTAAAGGTCTGATTTCTGAAACACAACACAGAGGGGAAAAAAATGGCAAGATATTACAAAGGCTACAAACAGTGCCTGTGAGTGTGCATGTGTGTACATGTGTGTGCGTGCGTGTGTAACGGATACTGTACGTACACACCGCCACCGACTTGAGCTTCCAAGAAGCTCTGGACGCCCTGCCAAGGACGCCGTGGGAAGCTTTGGACGCTTTGGCCGCTCTGACGTGCCAGCATTCTATGTTCGATCATGTTTGTTGCTGGTCGTTTGCCGCTGAACCGCGTCATAGCTCAATACCATAAAGTTGAGCCAATTTCAACTTCCTGTTTGATGCTCAAGTCGCTCAAGATGCCCAAAACGGCATGCCGACGAATTTGCCGCTGCTTGCAGCTGAGAGAAGCCGGCTTCCATTGAAAATGAATGACTTCCTGAATCTTTGGAAGCTCAAGTCGGCGGCGGTGTGAACGTACAGATAGTGATAAAATGCAATTAAGGGATGTTTGAGCACAGAAGTCACTCACTTGCTGAGGTGTTTTGTGAGGGGACTCTGCTAAAACAAAATACAGAATAAACATAAAGGACAGGGAAAAAAAACAAAGACAAAAGCATAAACATGAAACCGTTCTGGTTTCATCTCATGAAAGTAATAAACAGTTTGGACAATTTCTTTGCCGTTTTCTTGTTTTTCATTCTTTGGTTTCTGTGCAGAGCTTCCCTTACAGCTAACAGTGTATATGTTACAACACTCGTCAATCGGTCAGTCTGCCATTTCATGAGCATGATCGCAAGGCTGCGAGAGTTTGTCAGGGCAGTGGCCCACCAGCCCAAAGTTGCAAGAGACCATGACACTTACTCTTCTTCTGGGATATGAGGAGGTTGCTCTATGGACCCACAACTCCAAACAGACAAAGAGGAAAGACGTCTGCCCAAAACATGAAACACAAGACAGACACAGCTTACGACACAGAAAAGCACTGTCAAAAAACAAGTTTGGCATTGTAAAATGGGTACAGACATAGCTGTAGCGATCTAGCATGTAAGGCTCACTCTCAAGAAGGGACAGATAACTGTTAAATGATAAACAAAGCACAGAATACACATACAGTACAAGAAACTCTTATCAGAGGTAAGGATAATAACTACAAAGACTTACTTAAGACTTAAGTGCAGCAACTGATTATGTTACTTTAAGACAAACTGTGATCTTGTACCTGGGGTAATGCTGGTCAAAGTAGGGATCTCTTTCCAGGGAGGTGTCACTCGCTGTAGATGTGTGGCTGGGAGATGGTGAATGTGGTCTATACCTAGAGCGCCTAGCACAGCCAAACCAGAGAATATATGAACACTGATATGATTACATGAATCACACAGTAGCCCAGAGTAACACTGACAAACTGCACAGACTGATCAACACAAGGTATTATGCCCATAGAGTATACTATGTACTGTATAATGAGCCCATATGCGCATGTAGTATTCATATGGGGCATTTACATGAAAACTCATGTATCACATGGATTAATTTCAGCATAAAACACAACTTACTGTATAATGTTCTGTAAGAAGGTTTCCCATAGGCTACTAACCTTTAAAAAGTTGTTTTTAATGATCGTGTATTGGTTTCAATAATTGCCATTACGATATGAACAGACCTTATCACAATGACACCATGTTGCTTAACTTCAAACCACCTCACCATCACAGACCTCACCTGATGGAATAGGGTGCTGCTCCCGCTCCCTTGCTCAGAGAGTCAACCACTTGCAATCTGATATTACAAAGAAAAGCTCATTAAGTAAACAGTACAGAGTTTTTGTGCAATATCCTCAGAATTGTTAAAACTTATGTGAATGTTGTTAAGAGAGACAGACACACACACCCCTTACCTGGTGATGGAGGGTCCCTCTCCTAAACATGGAGGCTGTTCTATTGATTCTTCAGACTCTGCTGATACACGGCTAGACACTGATGGTGATCGTTCTCCTACATGTACCCTGTCAAAATCACACTTTTACTGTTGACTACTGTTACTAGTGTTACCATGCACAAGACAGAGTGATCTTTAAACTATAGTGATGTGCACACACACACACACACACACACACACACACACACACACACACACACACACACACACACACACACACTTTACCTGGTGATGAGGGTTCGCTCTCCTAAACATGGAGGCTGTTCTATTGATTCTTCAGACTGTGCTGATACACAGCTGGACACTGATGGTGATCGTCTTCGTGTCCGAACACTGTCAAAAAATACAGTTTCACAACAACATCCATAAAATGCAATCATGTATGCCTTTGCCCTTGCTATTGTGACTTAAACACAGCGGTCAATTCTCTGTCACAACAACAACAACAACACTGGTTTGTCACAACTCACTCTCAGATTCAGAACACAACACACTGTCTACAGCCAGCAACTGTTGAAATGGCTGATTCTCTCACAGAGGTGAGGTCTGGGACCCCTACTAAGATCAGCCTTCCTGGAGACTCAGAGTTGTTTACTCCAAGAGGAAACACGTGTTTTGGGAGTCAACAGGCACCTCAAAGACACACCGTAGAGAATTAGAATGGAGAGTGTAGAGCACCACTAAAATGCATGTCTGTATCCACATTTCACACACTTCTGCCATTATATGGCGGTCATATTTCTGTCTGTGTCCATACCTGGCACTATCAGCACCCTCACATGTTGAACATACTCTTCCATCTTTTATATGAGTAGGTTGCTTTATGGAAAGGTCACACTGACGAGAGCAGATGGATGATTCTGATTTGTGTCTTAAGCCCTATTCGCACGGGATTAGTATTACCTGTGGACCTCCGGTCATTTTCAAATTATCGCCCCACCTCTGCGTTACTTGCAGCGCATTCGCACGGGATAAGCAAAGTCTGTAAATTGCTTTATTTTCACTGACATTACACCCGGATATGTCGTATGCTAACGTCCGAAAACAACACAGAACGTAGAAAATATGCAATTGCAACAGCAATCACTGAGATACAGATTCGCACGGGATAAGTATTATCACCGGACGTCTGTGTTTGGCGAAATATAGTAGGTAATTTGCGGCGGAATTTTTACTTTACAAATTACAGACATGGCACATTCGCACGGGACTAAGATCTCAAGACATTCTCCGCAATTATCACAAATCACCAAAGGTCCACAGGTAATACTAATCCCGTGCGAATAGGGCTATACTCTCTGAACACTGAAAACATCAGAAAGGAATAAACACAATCAAATTAAATAAGTCTTACTTCATGTAATAACACAGAAGTACTTCAAGATTAAAACAACTTCATGTAATAGAATAATACAGAAGTCTTACTTCAAGATTAAAACAAATCTTTTGAGTCATTCAAGCTTTGTCACTTCAATTAAGACTAAAATTATGCTGACATTGAAATAATACCAGCTCCTACAGTCTGTCAGAACACACAGCATAAGGTCTTGCCTAATGTGACATTTAGATGCTCCTCTCCAGGCATCAGGAGACTCCTCTCCTGCATCATTCCTCTGTGCCAGCACAGAGCTGGGCCTAGTCTGTGGCCGGCCCATCTCATGCCTGGCAATAAAACCAAGAAGCATAACAGAAGTTCATGTAGAGGCATCACAGAAGTCACAACAGGGGACATCCAAAAGAATTTCTGGGAAAGTATGGTGTTACATTCAACAATTTATCACATTTAGTTCAGAAATTAAACAGATAGAAGTGTGACTAGGTACAGGCCTGAGTGGGTGACTGGGGGCGGGGGGGGGGGGTTCAGAGAATCTCTGGAGGAATTGGGATGGGGGGGGGCAGAGAATCTGGAGGAATTGGGATAGGATACTACCTTATATTATATTACCTTTGGGTAATGGCAGAGGGCCGGGTGGGCTGATTGTGCCACCGCCTGATCCTCTCTTTCCCCGTTCTGATGGTCCAGCAACACCAGTGCAATGAAATAGAAAACAAGAACCATTTCTCACCTCCCCCTTTCAGTCTCAGAATTCATGTCTCCCCATATCATTTCTCTGTTTTAAATATCAAGCAAAGGCACTTTGGACATACCGTGTGGTGTCAGATGCAGCTTCTTTACTGTGGTTGGACGGCTCTTGAATGGAGTCATCGCTCTGCATAGATGCATAGCTGAGTGTTGATGACCCTCGCCTATATGTCTGGACTCTACAGAACAACGTTGAGAAATCATTGTGAACAACATACGCAATCCACAATGGACTTGAATAATACACAGTACAGCACACAATCTCAATAAACCAATGTCAACTAGATAATATGCAGATAGGAGTCTTGACTTGCAACTCTCAGAGTTCTTTCAGTCTGAAGTGTGCAGGTCCTAGCAGATATGAGGACTATTATTTACTACTACCACACGCCCTGCATACACTTCTGAGGCTATTGTAAGCCAGATTTGGCAAGATTCAGCCATTCAGCCAGTTACTGTCAAATAAACCCCAGACAGTCTTGCTAGGAGCTAAGAAATGACACTAGTGCCCTCACTTGCTTGAGAGTGCATCGCTGATATGAGGGCGCTGCTCTGTGGACAGGTCACTTTGGTAATGTATGTCACTAGATTGAGACTTTCGACTGTCTGTTGTCAGGCTGTAAAAACACACATAGAATACAGAGATATTATGCACACTTTGCGGTCATGTTCTGTGACAACTTCTCTAATGTTAGAAGGGACATAACACTCCACACACACAACACGTATAGAGGGAAAAAAAACAGCCTGAAATCTACAAGAATGAGTGCATTCACTGGAGAAAGTCATAAACTTTATGCACAATCAATTCATTAACACATATTTAGCAGATGAACTTTGCCTATTAGGACACAGCCTTAAACCACATGCCAAACTGCTGCTTTCACCTCTGATCGACTTGGACTCTCCACTCTAATCCTCCACGGTGTGTCTCTGAGGTGCCTGTTGTTTCCACTGTCTCCCCAAACACGTGTCTCCTCCTGGAGTAAACAACCCCCTCCTCTGAGTCTCCAGGAAGGCTGATCTTAGTGGGGGTCCCAGACCCCACCTCTCTGAGAGAATCAGCCAGATCCATTTCTCCTCTCTCTTTCCACAGAGACATTGGCTAAGGACAGCCTGCAAAGACACATTGTAAAGTGAATAATTTAATAACTTTTGATACCAGAAAGCTGTGGAATGTATTGTTACATAATCAACATCATTGTGTCATTCTGTCATAATTATATGACATACTCTGAACAAAATTATAAACACTTTTGCCCCATCATCAACTGAACCCAAAGATCTAAGACTTTCTTTATATACACGAAAGGCCAAAAGGGTGGTGATATCTCATTCGCATAGAGTTGATCAGGTTGTTGATTGTGGTTTGTGGAGTGTTGGTCCACTCCTATTCAATGCGGTGCAAAGTTGCTGGATATTGGCTGGACCTGGAACACGCTGTCATGCGCTGATCCAGAGCATCCCAGACTCAACCCCAAACATGCTCAATGGGTAGCATGTCCGGTGAGTATGCTGGCCATACAAGGACGGGGATGTTTTCAGCTTCCAGGAATTGTGTACAGATCCTTGGGGCATGGGGCCATGCATTATCATGCTGCAACATGAGGTGATGGTCGTGGATGAATGACACAACAGTGGGCCTCAGGATCTCATCTCTTTGCATTCGAAATGCCATCATTGGAGATGGCTTATATAGAGAAATGAACCTTTAATTCATGGGCAATAGCTCTGGTAGACATTCCTGAAGTCAGCATGCCTTGAAATTGCAACATCTGTGGCATTGTGCTGTGAGATGGCACTGCACTTTTTATAGTAACCTTTTATTGTGGCCAGCTTAAGACACACCTGTGTAATAATCATGCTGTCTAATCAGCATCTTGATATACCACACCTGTTAGGTGGATGGAATATCTCAGCAAAGGTGAAGTGCTCACTAACACAGATCCTGTTCAGACTGCAGGCAAAAGTGGCCCAATTCTTACTTTTTGGGTGTCAATGGACCAGGTCAGACTTCTTCAGAAGTAGTGTGAACGCTCAAGTCTTGCCTAGATCTGATTACCACTTCTATGTGGTCCTGTATCAGGTCTGATTTTTTTCAATGCCGCCACAGTGTGAACAACCAAGGCGGATTTAATGTGACTTTTACATCAATCTACATCGCCATTAGTCACAATTATGAGCTGCCAGGAGTTAGCTAACGTCACTGTTATTGTTCTTTTGCGCATAATGGATCAGTTCAAAACCGCAAACAGTAATCACACTGTAATCTTGTAAAAAAAAAAAATCCAAACAAAAGAGCACAAAATCTGAATTGATTAAGACTTGCGGTGTGAACATATTCTTTGACAGATTTGTGAACAATATTGAAGAGAAGTAGCCCTTTTGTATATATAGAGAAAGATTTTTGAGTTCAGCTCATAAATGGGGGCAAAAACAAAAGTGTTGCATTTATATTTTGTACCTTTTTTATATTTCCCATGAACCATACACATCATTCAATCAGTAATCTCCCAGTTATAAATGTGAACTAAAATAATCCTTCAGAAGATCTTCCCTAAACAGTAATGACCAAATAGTATAGAAAACTAAAAGATTGTATCGCCATCTCTCACACATTGGATTGGCATGAGAGCGTGTGGAGCCAATCAAATGAATGAGTCTCACGGTCGATGCGTGACAGTTGGCAGCCCTGATATCTGAAATGATCTGACTGAAAAATGTCTCAGACTTCTCTACCAGTCTAAGATCATCTGTTTTTTGTCATTTGTTTTTGCAGCAGCACATGAACCCATTCTGTCTTTCTGAAGAATCAAAACACAAAAGGTAATTCTAATGGAGAGAATAGTAAATTATCTATGATACAAATTTTAATTTCAATAAATTGAGCCCAGTACTGTATATGAAACAACATGTGGCTAGTGTTGCCCAAATGTTAATATGCTGTGGAAAATACGATATTCTTACCTTAACCAAAGCAGGCAATTCCCATTATATTAATACCCAGGAGACAAAGATATCCCATCTTCATGGAAAGTGATGTCACAAATGAGAACTTTGAGCATGCACACACATGTGTGAGTGTGTCTGTCTGTCTATCAGAGTGTGAGTATCTTCAGGAAGTGTTTAGAGAAAAAGAGACAACAAGAGTACTGGGAACTGATATCTCTATGAATTTATATGACTGTCAGTAATGTCGCTGACGCATAGCCACATTACACTTACACAGGCACAGGCAACCTTTGGTCTAGCAGGGGGAAAAAATCCTGCTGAAACCTCAATGTCAGTGTCATAACGGGGAGTTTTATATGTGGCATACTGTTTTTGTATTGCCTGCGTGTGCGTGTGGTGTGAGAGCAAGAGTGAGTGATGACGTATGAGGTGTCGTGGAGCTGGTTGCTAGGTGATGAAAAACTTCTTCTCATGTGTGTGTTCTACAATGAGTAATAAACAGGTAATAAAGCGCCGGAGTTGAGACCGGTATGAATAGCATCAAGAAATGGACATTCCTTGTTTGTTGAGGTCATAACAGTCAGATAACTACAAAATGCTCTAGAGATATTATGGTTATGGTTAAGGGATTTGGCAAACACCTTTGTATACTATTTGTCAATTCAATCAATGGCTTAATGGAAAAAACAATAGTATATTATACAAACCTAACTTTGACCTAGTGTTTATACTGGTCGACACAACAGACTCTTAGAAGACTGCAGTGGGCAGTTAGGGAGCAGATCTTTAGGACTTTGACTTTAGACAAACTTGTGCAGACACGCTTTTGTGCTGAGATTTTTTTGTATTAGGCTATTATGAAAGCCTACCTCAAGTCCCTATAAGCAATTGGATATAAAAATGAGCATCACATTACAGAGGTGCACTTGACTGGACATACTTGCCAAAGTAATCCCTTTATCTCTAAACACTAATAAGAGAATACTGTCTGTGACCTACTGGCAGTGCCAATAGGCCCACATTGAGTGACCTGTATTTTCTTCTGTTTTGATAAAACAAACAATTGGGCAAAATTCCACCACATTTTACAAAATAATACAATATATGACTCTATGACTTAAAGGTCTAGGCTATAGATTAGATAGGCAGGTAATAGGTCAATAGGCGGGTAATAGGGTCGGGAACTCGGGATGTCAGAGAACCACTGACCTATCAGGAAAGCAAGGGATTGTAGGTCAGTGTTTGGAACCAGTAAAAGTCACACATTTCTGTGATCCACAATAAGCTATTGCTGATGTGTTTTTTTTTTCCCCTGTGATAGCTACCCAGACTGTAAAACCCACAACACTGCCTAGGAACTTTCGATTCTAGTCGCTGTTCTACACGGAAGATAATTGCTCACACACATAAAATGTGGTGTGTGTTACTTATAAATTGATAGAAAGTAAGATTTTTTTTTTCAATTGTCCCATGCGTACTAGGTAGTCTACTCTTTTTGAAATGGAAAGCGATGTATTAGATGCTCTTGAACAACTTGGGTAAGGACAACAAAAGTGAACGCCGAGCTGCATGATGTAGGCTAACCTATGTGATGCATGGTTGCTGCTGAGTGTGTCTGCGTGTTCAGACGACTGCTAATGTTTACTAGTAGCTATCGATAAAAAGGCAAATGCTAGTTTATGTTAAGGCTCGCTAATGTTGGTGTACACCGCAAGAGTTGTGTTACTTATTGGTTAGGACTACAACTCAAAAAAACCTATTCTGTTGGTTTTAATGCCAGCCCATTCACAAATTTACTAGGCCTATTTCTTTCATGACCGTAACAAAAACCACCATCTTATTTTTTCGCATAGTTGGGTAGGCTATTAATGCCTGATATTCACTAATAAAGTTACTCTCCCTAATTTGTCTGCAGATACGATGGACCTCTCCTTGACGAGAAGGCTTTGTCAATGGCATCGGAGGAAGGCATGTCATCTGCCGAGTATGTCAACCTTTGTGTCTGGTTGATGTCCCGAATGAAACACACTCAAGAGATAGATGCGTCCCTGGTTTCAAGTAGGCATTGAACATCATCGTTAAACGATATATTTTTCTATGCAGGTTTCATGTTCATGTCAACACATTCAATAAAACTCCATGTTTGTAAAGGTGGAGATGGCTGTCACCTCGAAATTGGTGCTCTACTGAAGGAGATGTCTTGCCCTTACCAAGGCATCGTCTCTGAGTTGATGGAAGGGAAGCTCAGCAAGAAGAAGGATTGCCTAAAGCTCCTGCGTATGTGTTGTGTATGTGTTCGAGTTTTACACAAAATATATTTTTCTATCTGTATAAGTACTAAATGTTAATTCTGCTTACTACACAGTGTATTTGGCATCTGAGCTGCAAGCAGCACAAATAGTCCACAGCAAACCAGTCAAGCATGTTGGTCATGAATCTAAAAACTCACCAGCCGGGGATATCCAAGCCATCTGCAAAACACTGCAAATGTCACATCAAGACACACTTGAAAATGTCTTTTCCATAATAGAAGAAAAGGTGAGGTCAGCATTTCTAATGGTTGTCAATGTCACTTTGATGTTACCTGGGAGTAAGTTTAATCAATCAGTGGGTGTTTGTGCTCTGGTGGGTAATACGTCATTATTTTGAAAACGTAAAAACTTTTCTGATTTCAGATTAAATCTTTACTGAAAGATGTCCCAAAAGATCACATTGGAAAACCAGTATTCAAACATTCCTTCAGTAATGAACAGTGGGTACGACTACGCTCTATTTAAGTGGCATACCACATATTATATTTTAGTTATATAAGCTCTGGTTTGTTTTCATAAATCATTTCATTTTTCCTGTTTCTTCAGATGAAGTTGGAAAAGATCAATGCGCTTCTTTCCTCTGAGTATCAGTGTCGCCGCAGAATGCTGATTAAACGGCTTGATGTCACTGTACAGTCATTTGGCTGGTCTGACAGAGCAAAGGTAAGATGTGTATGAAAGTATGTACACTAGCTTGGAAAAGCAAGAGGAAATCTTTTTTCATGCGCTAGCACATCTTCCTATTTTCTCAAAGATCTAAACTGGAGCACCAGTTATTTAAATATTATTGTGTTGGGTTTTTTTTGTCAAAGGAAAGAGTTGACTGTATGGCAAGAGTCTATCAGCCAAAGAGACACTCCTTACAGCTGAAGTCATCAATAGATGTAGCTCACCTTCTCGCTGCCAGAGAGGATATCTGCAATGTGGTGAAGACCAGCAGTGGCTCGACTCGAGAAAACACGGCATGTGCCGTCAACAAGGTAAGTTCTGCCACTGTTGAATTTGATCACGGCTGTCTGTTCTCTGCAAAGTATAGACAAAGTTTTCCAAAGAGGTCAGGCATTTGATTATAGGCCATGGTATGTAGGAGCAGTGCTCTCTGAAGTAGATGATGTGCAATGTGTCACTCAGCGTTACTTTCTGTTCCCCAGGTCCTGATGGGCAGAGTGCCGGACCGTGGTGGGCGTCCCTCTGAGATTCAGGCCCCACCACCAGAGATGCCTCCCTGGCAGAGGAGGCAAGATGGGGGAGGAGGAAGAGGTGGGAGAGGTGGTGGCTATGGAGGATGGGGCGGAGGCCGTGGTGGTGGTGGTGGTGGTGGTGGTGGTGGTGGTTGGGGAGGGGGTGGGGGTTGGGGGGGTGGTGGAGGAGGAGGAGGTGGTGGTGGTGGTGGTGGTGGTGGTAGGAGTGGAGGAAAAGGTGGTTGGAGCCATGGTGGAGGTGGAAAAGGCCACTGGGGCAAGGGAGGGTATTAGTTTTATATTTCAGTGCATTTTTTTTAAATAAGATAGACACCCAGTCTCAATATGAGCACTACGTGAAACTTGTTTGAAGTGAAATACAACTTAAATACTGTACATGCATTTTCATTTCTCATTTTCAGTGAGAATTTGAAGTATCTGTAGATTTGAAATGGTTTGATTTTTTTTCTTTTCTTATCTTATCATGTATTTTAAATGTGTGAGAAGTGACACTGAATGGCTTCATAAATTCTGTCAATTAAATGATTTAAACATTCGTTCCTCACTCAGACTCTGATCCTGCAACCATGGAGGGTTTTGCCCTTTTACATTTGCAGCCCCTGAGACTCTTCAAAAGTGTTCCTACAGTATGTCCACTGTCTGAGGCTTTTAGGCATTCAGGAATTCACAAGCAGCTGTTCATATGTTTTAAAAAATGTATGTATGTTTTTTACTTCGATATACTAACTAATATAATTAAGAATAAACTAATATAATTTAGAGCTATGAGAAACATGGCATTAACCTCAGTCTTCAGTTAGCATTTTTAACAACCTGGGGGAAGAGAAAGAAGCAAAGTGTGTTGAGTTCAAGTATATTTGCAGTATGTTATATCAACACAAGAGTCTTACTAGCCTAAATGTTACTGAAAGTAGACCTCCTTCATTAGATAAAGTGAGATGAATGTGGATGAAGTTTGATGAATAAACTCCCTTTTATGATCTCAAAACATAGTGACCTTCTCAATGGACATCTATGGGTTCCCCAACCTTAATTACTGAGGACAGGAATTCCACTTCAGTGTTTTGATGAGTTAAGTATGAGTTAACTAGCTTTGCATTCTTTATAAGAAGGGGCAAGTCTCTACTCAGTTGGTGCTCTACTACAGTAAGAGCTGAAGAAGTCTCATAATTATCCAGTAGATGGCAGACAAGAGTTAAAAAAAACAACTTAAGGACACCAATGAAACTCCACAGTCCATATCTGCAAATATTTATTTTTAGCAAAAAAGTTTCTTCTAAATAAATTTGTTTACAGTAGAATACCACTTTGTTCATTTGATAGTTTGTACATTGTTTCACATCACTAGTGTGATGTTTAAAGCTGAGGATGACTTTATATTGTAACAGAATCTTAAATCAAATACATCACAAGGGTATTTCACAACGGAGGATCTAGTTGGATTTCAATAACGGTGCCAAGTGGAGCATAGAGATCCGAAACACTGACCAAATACAAAGGTTGCATTGGGGATCCATTCTGCCGTTATCGAAAGAACTCTGATCCTCTTTGGGGAAATACTCCCCTGACCTTAGCCAAAACTCTGCAGTCTTGCCATCAGTAAGCAAATTAAAAAGGCTGATATTCAGTAAGACTTGATTCAACAACCTGACCAACGCATTCAAAGTAATGTAAAATGTAGGATGGTCCTCATGGACTATCAGGATCCAGTTATTCTTAGCCCTCAGCTAGTCCTTTTTTCCAGTTTCACTCATGATAAATGACAAACAGAAACATCAATTTACTCCTTCAAATAATAATAATAATAATATTAATAACAATAAAAATAACAAAACAAAATAGCTGGCTAGGTAGGATTAGGCGTACTGTATTTAACTGGAGTGAACACACCGGTGGGCTACACCTTGATTACACATTCAACTGTGTAGCAACTGATGAGGGTTTCTCTTCTTTCACAATGTTCTACATTTTTTGAAGAAACATTTGTGGAAATCGTATGAGTAGTTCAGACAGATGAAGATGGCCAAATGCAAATGTATCTGTTGAATTTACTAGTTGCGCCGAGTTAGACTACCCCATTAGTTGGAGGCTGGGCTCAACAAGATGGGCCTGTCTTTGCAACAGTGGAGGCCAAAATGTATCATGCCAGCGATACAGTACACCAAAGCAAGGGAACTATTGCACGCCGGCTGGGTTAGCCAATCATAATCCACAAATCTCAAATCCAAGGCACACGCCTTCTCAACTCCTGTCAAAACAGCAGCAGTTGAATTGAAATCTGCGTAGCTATAGATTTCGTAGCAGTCTCTTAAAACCTTACAATTTGACCCTGTGCTAGAGTCTAAAAGAGGTCCCTGAAAATCCAATGAGTGTTTGCTTTATACATACGTCAGAATGATTCGATTGAGGAAATACAAGCACAAAACATGGCATCTTGATATCTTGATTTCAAACGATTGTCATTCACAATCTATTGTCTGTACGAGAATCAATTAAATTTGCTAAAAAAAAATATGAATAAAAAAAATAAACAGGCACTTTTCAAGACAGACTGCATGTAAATTATATAAGATTACACCAGTTTTATCTCAGTGTAGTGTACGCTTGTGCTTTGACAATCAGGTTTCTCTATGCAACCTGTAGTCTGAGTTTTAGTGATACGGATTCATTGTGATGCTCAGTGTCCTACAGCGGTCTTTGGGGTGTGACTAGAGTTCAGCTAAGAGAACATTGAAGGTGATGGTAAATGAAGGCCGGAAAAGATTAGTGCTTTTTTGAAACATTAGCCTTCATCATGTTGTGGCACGAGTGGATATGAGTGCAAAAGGGCCCCTATTGTTAGCCTCACCCTGCGCTTCACTTCTGAATTTGGAATCAGGCCATGCAGTAGTGTGTGCAGCACACCGTGCCACGCAGCTCCATACCATTTCAACAACTGCAAAACCTCCTACTAAACGCCTGAAGTCCTTCTCTCATACAGCTCTGCAGCGTGTCTCCTTTAGCCTGAACACATTTGCTGCAGTCAAGAGTCTTTGGTGGACTTGGACTCCAATTGATGTGACTAGTCACTAGGGCCTTCGGTTATGAAATCAGAACATGTGTAATGTGTCTCACATCCAAACTTTCCAAAATGCACTCTTTGGTTGTGAGTCCAAGAGCACTCCTAAAATGATCTCACAGCTTTACAAATTAGCATTTGTAAAAAATATAGATATATATTAAAAATTTTAAATGACTGCAATACTTTGTTTTGGAGGTCCAAATGGTAATTGGAAGCTCTGTTCTAGTTTACAAAGAACACATACAACCTGCACAGCAAGCCCTGTTACATGAGTCTCGAGGGCCAGTCCTCTCTGTTTCAAGCAGACAAATGCATGTACATACACATGCACGCACACACATTCACAGGCACACACACACACACACACACACACCCAAACACACACATATACCTTAAGATAAATCTCAACTTCCTCTTGCATCGTCATCTGAAATATATACACTCGTATCCTTCATTTGAACCATTATAACAAAGGCAAAAAAAAAAAAAGGCAAAGGAAAAAAACAGTTCTTCAATCTCCTCCAATATCAAGCATCAGCCATGATCGAGAGCAACAACATTTTAAAAAAGTCCTGCAGTCAATAGTGTTAATATATTTATCCAAATATAGATATCTTTTTAAGAACTGCAGCTTCAGCATTGTTTGATATTTACAGCAAAAGTGTAAAAGTGCTTGGGGGTTTTGCAGCTGTAATGGTATAGTGTAAAACGCCCATAGTGAAATCTCTTAATACTGATATTTAAAATAAAATAAAATAAAATAAAATAAAATCAACACTCTGTATCTACCCACTTCACATCCAAGTCCCACCTTTTCCTTTAATACTGACAGGGAGAGCCAGCTGCGGAAGAGGCTTAGACAGGGCTCCCCCATTCTCCACAGTCCAATGCTAGCATGGAGCTCCAGGCTGCACTTCTGCAGCCGAACTGGAGCAAGCACTGGGAGGTGTCTCGTCAGGCTGGAGGAAGGTGTCTCGTCAGGCTGGAGGATGGTGTCTCGGAGGGCTGGGTCCTTCGGACGAGGAACGGTCCCGAGACGCAACGTCCCCCAGGTGACCGCGGTGCTTCAAATGAGTCTGGAGTTTCGGAGGAACTGGATGAGCACCTTGTAGATGAACGTGTACTGCGCGGCGGTCTGCACCATCATCATGCGCTGGTGGCGGAGCATGTTCAGAACCGTCGGGACGTCCAGCATCTGAGGGAGAACAAAAGAGAGGGAGAAATATGGTCAGCGTCAACTTGTGGCTTTCATACCTCTAGGTCAATGTTCTACCAGAGAACAGAAGAGGAAACAGAGAAGGTAAACTAACTAACTGGCTGGCAGATCAAATATCTTTGGCTTATTACTTTCTTGTACAGTGCTCTATGGGAACTGGTCACAAAATGTCCAGTATTGTCAATACTGACAATTGTCTAATCCCCTTTCTCATTTCATTTCAACTAGAACATACTGAAACCGTTTTAGAGGTGTGGGTTTGGCAGCTATGAGACATAGGGTCTGCATACAATTCTTGCATAATCATAAGTCATCTTTAACACAACACATGTGTAACTGCAATTATCTACTGAATCAACACTGCAAAGATGTTTGCCACAGGACACAAAAAGACTGATGCTGGCAGCAGCTAATCTACTACCAAGCCAACCGCAGCCCTTGGAAGACAACTACATGATTGAATCTGGTGCTCGACACAACCACGTCTAGCCACGAGATGTCCTTCCCCTCCACGTGTGGCTGGCGTAACGTGTGCTAATGTGGTGTGGAAGCGTGTGCCACAGAAAACAGAGCGCAGATGTACCTCGTTATGTTCCAGACAGGCTATCATGATCTCAGACAGGATGACCACGCCCGTGCGGCCAACCCCCGCGCTGCAGTGCACCAGGACCGGCAGGTTTGTGTTCTTTGGATCGCTGGTGCTGTTGGTGTGCCGTCGCACAGACTGGATCTCCTCCAGGTACGCTGGGGAAGGAAGGAAATGAATGGATTAGACTTGCCTCCATTCTACAACCCATTGTGGAGCAGAGTTTCAATCCGACTCATTCACATTCTCTGAGTGTTACTCAATACGGCTCAGGAAAAAATGCGCATCGGAGTAGGTTTCCTCCCCCTATTTTCAGGAAATGTAAATATAACGTTCTGGGGCCGCCCCACTCACAAAGGAAGCCCTTGAAGTCCTCGGGGCAGCCGTGGTCGGGCCAGTCGGTGTACTGCAGGTGCCAGACGGTGCGCTCCTGGCCCGTCAGCAGGTGCTTGATCTTCAGGCCGGTGGTGGCGTAGCAGCCGGAGTCGGTGCGGAAGCGCGTGGTGATCTTGAAGCGGCCGTAGGTGACCGTGTTGTGGCGCGTGCCCAGCCGCGGCCAGTAGCGGAAGCTCTTCTCGCGGCCGCCCTCCTGTGTGTGAGGTCGCAAGGTCATGAGGCACAGGGAAAAAAACGTCATAATGTGTAGCGTTACGAAAAACGCTTTGGGGCGAAGTGACGATACACTATGCGTCTCAATGTGAGTCATATGTACCCAAGCATTCATTAGCTCACACACAAACAACTCTGTAATAAGCACGTCACTCCAGATGCCAGCAAAACGAAATACACACCTCCTCAGCGGTCACCATGGCGATGATGGCCACACCCGCCTCCCATACCATCTGCCAGAAGTCCTGGCACGTGTTGTTCAGGGGGCCTTGGGAGGCAATGTAGCTCCACTCATCTCCTCCCACCGTCACCTGGGGGGGGGGGGGGGGGGAGCCACAGGGGCAAATCAGTCCAATCCTGGAAAGCAGGGGAATTCTACACAACACATCCTTATCTGAAGCAGTCAGGTGCTATAAATAGAGCATAAACTTCCCGAGTGTGAAGCATCATCAGTCTGGAATGAAGACCTGTTGCCTTTTATGAAATGAACCCAACCGCAGGGCTCAGCCGATTACTGTGATATCTATGGCTGTGTGCCGTAAGCCCTTACCAGTCTCCAGGCAGAGACTGCATGAGAAGTGAATAGACCAATGCACTACACGCCGATATCTTTCTAGCAATACTTTGTCCTTCACAACACCGAATTCCAGACGTTAAAGGATTACTGAGACAAGGCCAATAGTTACCATCCTTAATACACCAATGTCTTGACAATCGATCAGTAAAATCTAAGGAGTCCATCAGCAGAATCAAGCAATATCAAAACGGCTGCCATGCGCCTTGATTGGCACAACTGTGAACCACCCTGTGTGAAGCCTGCTGTGATGTAGTAAGGGGCTTATTCTCCTCTTAGAATTGGAACCAGTAATTAAAGGACATTAGTTAAAGCAGCAGATAATGCCAACATCCCGGGGCTCACCCTGATGTGCGAGGCGTTGATGTAGCCCGTGTTGTTCTCCTTGGTGGGCACCAGCTCCACGCGCGTGTCGTCGTAGGGCAGCACGTCCTGGAAGCGGTTGCGCTCGCCGTTCTCGGGCAGCAGGGCGAAGGTGCAGTCGGCGGCCGGCCGGCGCTTGGCCACCTGCTCGTACTCGGCGAACACGTTGCCCTGCTCCAGACGCTGCTCCAGGAGCTTGCACTGCAGGGGGAAGGATCAAAAGGCAGAGGAGGCTTTAACTCTTCAACACAGGCATACAATGGTCCTGGGTTATCATTAGGATTCTCATTTTGAAGTGTTTGCATTTCTGAAAATGAATGATGTTCTAAATGGCTGAAAAACAAACACACATCCATAAACAGTTGATTTCATAGAGAAGCATTTAGCGTGATGAGGACATTCATTTTCCAAGCCTGACGAGGCGGCAGGTATTCCCTTCTAGTGCACAACCCTGAGGCACTGCTGCTCCATTTCAGCACAACTGCAGACTCAGTCAACCAAACTAAGAAAGCATAACTATGCTTCATCTACCAATGCACTTACAACTCAGCTGAACTGCCCCGGTTGTTTAGGACAATTTATCCATTTAATACAGTGGCCCTCCAGAAGTATTGTAACACATGCTTCAAGTTAAATATAAAAATCATCTTTTGAAAATTGATGCCAGCATATGCCTTAAATGAAAAAATGAGGAAATATTCAACCTTTAAGGACATCATGCTTTTATGTCAGTTATTAGCTGTTAGCTAATTATCTGGTTTCATTCTCATTGAGCTCAATGCAATTCATACCAGCTAATAGCTAGTAACTGACATAAAAGCATGCCAATCTCTTAATATGGTGAAGGGTATAGTGTTGATGTAGGGTTATTTTAATTCCAAAGGCCAAGGGGACTTTCAGGGTGCATAGTGTCCTGGATCCATGAAATAACTGGCCTTTAAAAATAAAAATAAAACTCATCATTTAAGGCACTAAGATCAATTTCCAAAAGATGCTTTTATATTTTACTTTAAGCATGTGTTCCAATATTTTTTGAGGGCAGTGTATAACACAATGTTATTTAGCTATAGGTAGCTATATATTCACTCTGGAAATGAAAATTACTCTGAAGATGAAAACTGTCTCAATAAAAAAGAAACATATATTACTTTTTTAAATAAAGTTCAAAGTTGGTTCAGTTACATCAGTTACGGTCAAGCAGATGAATCACATCTAATCCGCCCTTCCATCTAGAAGTATCTTAGATAACGAATACAGCCCTTACCCTCTCGTCATTAGACGCCCTCTCCGGCTCGTCCTTGGCTTCGTCGTGTGTGGCGAAGCGGGTGTGCGCCAGGCCATTGAGCGTGCCCAGTTTCAGCTGGCCCATCTTCTTTGGATCTGTTCGCGAGCCCCTCTTCATGCCCTTCATGATGCCAAGACAGGAAAGAGGGAGAGGGAGAGAAAGAGTAAGAGAAGGTGATGAGAGGCAAACGCTAATGTTTGCAGAGACAGAGAGTGTGTGTGTGTGTGTGTGTTGTGAGCAAGTGTTCTCAGGTAGGTGTGACGTCAAAGCAGCAGCCCCTGCTGGAATGTGGACAGTCCTGCCCAACAGGTTTGGCCGTCACATTCCTGCTGCCGTCATGCACACAAGACAACCCGTCTGCACCGCTCATCATGCCAGATGGTGACAGGGGCACAATGTACAAATAAGTGGACAGAATGAAAAAGTATAGTTCGCTTATGTTTTGTCCCAACTCACCAGACTAACTAACCTAATGGAATTTCACTGACAGTCCTTTCTCAGATGTAGCCATTCAAAACAAACGCAATGCATTAAGGTTGGGCTTCCTAGCTAATTAGCTTACTAGCCACTAATGAGCTTACTACTACTACTACTACTACTACTACTGCTGCTATTATTATACTACACTACGCTACTACTATAATGGAATAAGAGCATTTAACGTTATAGAGAAGATAAATGCACTCAGCCTACACGTCATGATCGTAAATGTCCTCAAGATGCCCTTGACAACTATTGATTCATCAATTCTGCAAATGTTTCAAGATATTACTTCGACGAGCAATGTGTGTATGTACAATGCATACATGCGATTGTAAAGGTCCAACAGCCAAATCAGATGAGCCATCAAAGGCATCCTTGTTCACCCTCTTTTCCATCATATGAATCAAACATCTGAAGCATCACACTTAACCCAAAATGTCACTAAAATGTGAAATGTAATAAGGAACACTTCATAATGTCAATTGCACTGCAGGTTTTAGATTACAATACTGGTCTGATGGCTACTGTACATTGATTCAATTATATGAAACATCTGAATTTGTTCTGAATATTAACTTTATACGAATCAATGTACATTAATCTCCGCAGTATCTTTTTAACTTATCCCTTTCTGATACAGTTTACTTTTTCCATTTGTGCTGACTAACCCAGGCTAGGCTACCCAAACCAACCGTGTCCACGGCTAGTTTGACCACAGCCCTACAGACCTGTCGATCTAATCCCCCCGCAGGCATTTGATCCTCAGTGCCTCACATGAGGGTTGTCTCCTCCAGGAGGATTGCCCACCCCTTGCTGAGACCCCAGATGCCATGGTTAGGACAGCCTGCCAGGCTAAATCTAGTCTGCTTTACAGCGGACACCATTAAAGCATCAGACAACTCCTCCGGCCATTCTGGAGAGATGAGACTCTTGCACTATAGGTCCTTTCACTTCACAACAATCTTCATTATGCATATTTGGACGGTTATAGGGCCAAGAATTCTGCACAATGATGCCTCTCAAATTCAAGTATGAAAATAAAAACTCAACTGCTAGACAGCTGCAGCAAGTATTTTTCTGAACCAGAGAACCATGTGCAGATAGACAAACTAATCTGCAACTGAAACCACGCAATTCGCTCCCACACATACACAAAACACACACATAAACACACACTACGCAATTGTTCTCTCTGCCATCACAAGACCTGACTGCCATGGAAACGACGCTGTTGACACAGGGAAAACAATTAAAGAGGCGGCTCACCACAGGGGGCAGGCCCTCGATCAGTCTCCTCCCGGCGGGCACGTCCGAGACGGGGCGCTTTTTGGGGCCGTCGCGTTTGGCCTTGCCTTTGCCAGGACCGCTGAGGTCTCCGTCAGACATGGAGGGGATCATGGCGGTGGGGTTCCCTATGGCGACGCGATCCATGGGCTGGTAGAGCGGTTCGGCTTCAGCCTCGTGAATGGGAGGGTGGGGCTGGTAGCTCATGGGGCCGGACAGGATCTGGTCGAGGGCGGTGGGAAAGGGGTAGGCGGGAGGGGGTTCCCGCGGCGTTTGTCCCACGCCCAGGGCCGCCAGGTGCTGCTCCACCTGCACCGGCACTCCTACGCCCACCATGGCGTCCTGGGAGCGGGGCGTGTGCCGGCCGCCCTCGTCGTCAAACTCCTCCTCCTCGCCGCTGCTGCTGTGCACCAGCATGGTGGCGTCCGACAGGGACTTCTTGTGGCCGTAGCGCACGTCCTCCTTGCTGCCGGCCTCCTCCTCGTCCTTGACGGTCCTCTCCAGGAGGGCGTTGAGCTCGGAGGCCGAGGCGGCCGCCTGCACCTGCTGCTGCGCGGCGGCGGACGGCGGCATGTGGATCTCGGCGGCCGAGGCGGACACGGTGCGCTCCTTGATGCGCATGCCCTCCAGGCCGTAGGCCAGGCCGGCGATCTCGATGGAGTTGCGCTTCTGCATGCGCGGGTGCATGCGCGGCGGCAGCACCAGCGGCTCGCTCACCTCCTGCAGCGAGTGCGCCACCGGCAGGCTGTCCTCCTGGAAGGTCTGCACCGAGTGGTGCACGCGCCGCGTGATCAGGTCCGGGTTGCTGCTGCTCACGTACAGGTGGCGCGACAGGTCCGGCGTGCTGTTGGCCGGCCGCGGGTGCGCGTACGGGTAGGGCGGCGGCGGGCGGTACACCTGCGTGCGCATGATGTTGGGCGCCTGGTACTCCTGCTGCGCCTGCTGCAGCTGCACGTTGGTCAGCTCGGGCACGCTGACGGCGCCCACCACGGGCCGGCGCTCGCCCGGGTACGGGTACGGGTGCGACGGGCTGTGGAAGCTGTAGTTGAGGTGGAACGGGTACTGCCCGCCGGGCACGTGCTCGCGGATCTCCGGCTGGCTGTACACCAGCGGGTCGGGCCGGCTGTAGGCGTACGAGCTGCCGATGTTCAGGTTGCGCATGGAGTGGCTCTGGCGCTCCACGCCGTGGCCCATGTGCCGCGGGCCGCCACCGCCGCCCGGCTGGCCCTTCTGCCGCATGACCGTCTCGTAGTCGGGCGTGGCGCGGTAGGACGGCGGCAGCAGGGCGCTGTGGCGGTGCGAGGGCACGTAGTCGGGCCGCATGACGTCGCTGCCCGTGATGCTGGGGTTGGAGGACATGGGCGAGGGCTGCAGGTAGTGCTGCGGGTTGTTGAGCGAGCTGGTGCTGTGGGCGCTGTACACGCTGCCGTTGCGCAGGCGCCCGTTGTACTCGTGCGGCGAGCGGTCCAGACTGGTCTGGGAGTGATAGTAGTAGCCATTCTGGCTGTTCATGTAAAGGTTGTCTGCGGGATCAAACGAAAACCAGCAACATAAACAAATCAAAGGTTAACGGTAGTGACCATAAACTGGCAATAAAACAAGCCAGACAATGTTTAGTCATCTGGTAAACTCGTATTGTCAAGACACCACGACCAAAGTCGTTTTATAGCTTTGTAATATCATTCTTATTTTCCGCATTCGTGGCTGAAAGCTTTACCTTGGGAGGATGTGTAAGGCTCAGTGAAATGGCCATTGTAGTGCAATTGTGGGGGCGCCATCATGTAGGGCTGCTTTGGCTTTAAGAGGAGGAGGAGAAAAAAAAATGGAAACCATGTTTACAACACAAAACAGCAATGTTGGGCTGTGGTGCACATGACCCATTTTAGAAATAGAACTGGGAATTCAATATAAAACCAAGAGTGGACCTTTGTAGGGAGAGAGCGCTTGTTATGAGCTTCCTTCCACAAATGAGAGCAGAGCAGAGCAGGGAGAGAGAGAATAGAAAGAGAGCAGAGAGAGAGAGGGAGAGAGAGGCGCAGAGAGAGAGAGAGAGAGAGAGAGAGAGAGAGAGAGAGAGAGAGAGAGGAGCACTCACTCACCAGAGACATTCTTGTGGAAGATCGCCGTCGCACTGGATTCACAGTGGTAGGCTGTGTTTGGCTGTCAAACATATCAGACAAGAATTAGATTGAATTGATTTGCATATTGTACCCAGAGCATTTTCTTAACACCAAAAGCATTCCTGATCAAATTCCTGGTCAAATCTTGTTTATGGAATCAACATGTGGCAGACTTGGAGCCATCGCTGTCATCATGAGAGCCATGCTTACGCTTAATTACTTTATCCTGATAATAGAGCTCATGGTTGGGATTAGGGTTGGGTATCGAAACTCAGTTCTTATATGGCACCGGTGTCGGCGAAAACGTAACATTGAATAGCAATATGAATTTTGGTGCCACTTAAATCTCTGGCAATTTGCTTATTTTAAATACAAGGCATCACTGCACATCATGTGCTAGCTCTAATGTCTTGTTCTGATAGCACCACATCCTATACAGTTAACTAACATAAACCCTTCAAGATGTGTTTGCTTAAAGCAGAGCAGTGTGCACCACATAGGCTAGTAGACCGAGTTTGACTGCTTGCGTGAGCCCATGCCAAAGTGGTCTACTTTAAAGCACAAGCTCTAGTCGAAATCTAGGAATAACTACACACAAGCAATGTAGCAAGCTATGACACAACAGCAACATCCTAGTTTACACATGAAGCTTGAAAATGCACTGAAAACATTTATTTTTTTAAAAATGCCTGTTATCAGCAAAGTTGTAATGTGAACTCAGAAAGCCTCCGCACAACAAGATGACATCACATTCATTCACATGAGGCCCATACAGCATCACAACGAATCTGAAGATCATGCTAAAAGTTTGCTTGCAAAAATATCAATACGTAGGTAACTAACTTAATTGAATACACAGTATTCCAATTCGTCTAATCAGTCAAAAAACAGCAATGTCATGCTTTCAACCATTAGTTTGGGCATTTTGTTTTAAAAACAAAGTACCAGTTCAGGCATCGGCATAATTTTAAAAGTATCGATTTAGCACCGGTATCGGATAAAACCCAAACGATACCCAACCCTAGCTGGGATGTACATGTACATCATCCACTTTGCTTTACCATTAAGCTACAAAGTCTTGGACTAATTGAACTGGGTGACTAAAATGTGAAGAGTGGATCTAGAGGATCCAAAAAGTAGGAAGAGAGCCCTCGGTTTCCGCTACTATGCTAAGGAGAGGCCAGTTGTGCTATGCACAGGAGGCTGTGGAGGCAGCCGCGCTCACCCCTTATTAGAAGGCAGAGAGGGACGAGAGAGCATTGGAAAGCGAGGAAAGGAGAGAGTGAGAATGGACTTCTGCCAGCCCTCGGGAGGCGTGGAGTCCCCCTCCTCTCTGGAGACAGGAAAGGGAGAGGAGTGAGGCGACAGGTCATGACACACACACCCCCACCCACCCACACACACGCACAGAAGAAAAATTACATCCAGACAGAGGAAAGAAAGAGCAAAGTGGATAACTTACAGGCTGCTCTTGTTAATTTTGTAAAACTTGTGTCGTGCCAGGCACATTCTGCAGACATACTTGGAGGTCTCCATATCCTCCTACAAATTCAAGAACAAAACAAAAAGTTTTCAAAACTGGAACAAAAGCGGCATTATTCACCTAATTCTCTGACGGAAACTACAAAGCAACACTAGAGGGTTTTATATGACTAGTGGGGATCTCTGCGGCAGACAGACACAAAAACAGCGGCCTGCCTATAAATAAATACACATACGCGTGGACTCAGCAGACACCACTGGAAGGCCTCGCTAAGGGCTAATTCAATCTTTGCGCTATTTATAAGTCCCAAAAAGAGAATTCGAAAACGAGCAGGATGATGGAAGACCATGAGCTAAGGCTTTTGTAGACTTACAGTCTGGAACTGAATTGTGTCCTCCTTATTGGCTAGCTCCAATGCAAAGAACGACTTGTTGTGAGTCATATTGTTGATGTCATTCCACCTAGACGTGCAATTGGAAAATAATTAATAGGAGTGTTACTGTAGGCATACAGCACCACTGATGTCACCAAGAAAAATAAAATAGAGGGTACACCTACATGGAGGAGGCTGACAATTAGCTGTGGCACAGCTCATGTCACACCCACTGTATTTTTGAGGTTAAAGCTTCAACACCTACCATTTTATTTTCAAACCCACACCCAAATTTCTTACCGGAAAATGAGAGGTGGCTTGCCATTCTTATGTTTGACAGCGATCCCATCGAGACACGACACAATGAATATGTCCGTGCCTTGGTTGTCCTGTGGCAAGAATAACAGCAGAAGAGAACATGGGTAAATCGAGTGTTGCTTGAATAGAGTGTGTGGCAAACTTCTGTAGATGAAATGCAGTTCAGTAAAGGGGCCAGTTGTTCTCACCTTTGCTTGATACGTCTCCTGGCCATACCCCTCCATCTTCTCCCCCTCCTGCATGTACAGCAGCTCTGCTTCCGGGGCTGGTAACCCTCTACACACACACAGACACAGACAGTCACAAACAAATAACAATCGAATCATTATCAGATCTGTCATCGCCGAGACATCACAACAATTATCCATTGTAGTACTAAAAAAATGTGAGGAATCCATTTCATGCACATAATCTAGATTGCGGTTGCTTCTCTGAACTCCGTGACCTCACACCTGAAACCCAACACAGTTAGACTAGTATTCTACCCCTTCTGGGCAGGACTCATCCAACAATGCCCAATGCTATGCCCATTCCAGACACAGGGGATTGAGAAATGTACGAATCTGAACAAAGAGTTTGCCATGGAAAGAAGCGGGTGTTTTTGAACCGTATCCCCTCACAGCTTCTGGCCTGCTGCTTATATTGATTTCTTTTATCTGCCTGAGTAATAAATCAGCCCAGTGACTCAAACAGATGGTCTTAAACACAGAGTTAAATGGATCCAGGTGAAAACATTAGAGTCGGTCTGTAGCGAATCCCAGTGAAACGGAGCATAACCCATCCACATGCTTATAAGAGAGGAAAATGTAAAATGCCCAAATGCTAAAAGTGTCATACATGTAACAACAAGTATCTCAAGGGAGAAATGAGCAGTGTAAGGGCTTACCGATAGTTTTGATAGAGCATGGCAACTTTCTGAGTGGCCTCCTCCAGTACTCGCTCATCCTGAATCCAGCCCTTTGAGAAGCAAAGCAGTTAGGCCACAAAGCAACATAAAAACCACATCAGAGAGTATGGAGTGGCATCATGACATGTTTATAAGAACTCAAGTAAACTGCCAACAATGTCTACACGGACATAACATGTCTACACAGACGCAAAGCATTCACAAAAATAAAAACATTTTTGTTTTCTGATAAAAAAAAAGCCAAAGTGCTTCATATTAGATCTTGTTTACTTACAATGGGGAACAGAACAAACTTCTGGAGAAATTCCTGGGACTCATAGCGGTTATAATCTCCAAAATCAGCTGAGGTAGAAAGGGGGAAAAGGCATCCATGATCAGGCCATTTTCTTCAACAAACACACATTTTATTTCATTGCCATGAATAGATAAGGCAGACTTCATGACCAATTATTTAATGATCAGCAATGATCCAGTCAATGGGGGCACCCAAAGCAGTCCTTTCAACACAAATGGAGTGGCTTCTTTGAACAGGGCTGCAGAGCAGGTGGCCAGTGTCCCACTGCAGGGTTGACTAAAACTGGCCACTCGTGTTTGGAATAGCGTGACACATTTCTGGAGAGCTGCTCAGCGTACAGTGACCGAAGGGGCTAATTTTAGACAACCAGAGGTGGTGGTTTTGCTATGGCAGGAAAGTGATTCAGCAAGTAGTCCAACATTAGCACTGAACTGGGTCTGACTGTCAGAAATATTCACAGCTATGTAGGGTATCCTGGGCGGCGGTGGTGGTGGTGGTGGGGCCCTAGGCTGAAAACAGCTCTTGGACCGCCAAAGGGGTCCCTGCCTTCCACCACGCGTAAGGGGAGCGAGCATTGGCTGCGTGCGCTGCATGCTTGTCGACTGCATGAGATCCCGGGCAGGCCTGCAGATGAGGCCTGGTTGCAATGAGTGGGTGATCTCAGCGGCTCTGCAATGCTAACACTGGGCCAGTAATGCTGGCTGCCAGATATATCTTTGCCGGCGGCGTCTGAGATTCTTCTGCTGGGCAGAAGCTGGAGACGGCCTTGTTGAGGGCTGGAACACGGGCCCAGTACACACTCCTGCACTCTGGTGAGAGAACTCCAGCCATCCCCCTCCCCCCTTGTGATGTGTGCTTGGTTTAAGTTCTGCGAGCATCAACAGCTTTGCCATACCTTGCACGGCTAGTCCAGCCAACCGGATAGCCTGTTCGATGGAGCAGGGAATCCTTCCCTCCAAAATATCCTTCTTCAGCTGCAGATAATACTGGTAACTGCAGAGATGGAAAGAGGAGCAAACATGTTATAAGGCTGCTTCTTGCACTGATACACATCAAAGAATGTCACTGCAAGTTACCAAGGGCTGTAAAATATGTTTTTGTAGAGTCATCAGTCACATGCAATTCCCTGAGAATGAATAACCACTGCTTACCGTGTGATTTCCTGCTGTAGCTGGGAAACAGTCGGCACATAGAACACCACCCCAAAGTAAACTGTGGGCTCCAAGCCATACTTGTCTAGCTGTTTCTTCAAAGGCTTCTCCAGGTCGATCCATCTCTGCTGGTTTTGTTTGTTGAAGTACCAGAGACTAAAGTATGTTATCTGAAACAGACCATGTGACAATTTCATCAGACAACAGCTATTTTTAAAGGATGATGAGTAATTCCTCACAAATGTCTTCTTATTCAGTGCAATAGGTTTCTGTTGAAACTAATGATATTACAACATATTAGTCATGAGAGTACAGGCAAAATATACACTCTTCACCCCGTGTGGCAGGATTGTCTAACCACTAGTTCACATTTTACTGGTTGGAAATGTTACAAGAGGCAGATAAATCAATTTAAGGTGAGATAATTAAGAGGAAAGAGTTCTAACCCAACAAACACATTATTAACAGTTTTGAGAGCAATCGTTTTTTGAATGCACACTTGTCACCACCACAAGTAACTGTCATTCACATAGGGATCAAATTGTGTAAGCCATTTGGTGCAGTACATCCCTGGCCCTGCAGTACCATTCAATTCACAATTCAAGAAATGTGTGTGAATTCACATTCACAACAATTGACTGTGGTAGACTGTTCCCATGATAGCCGACAAATCACGCTCAATCTCATGACTTGGATAGATCATGCAACTGAACAGCAAGCTACATGAATACAACTATGTTATTACATGGGGCTGAAACATTCGGTTTTAAAACAGCACTTCAAAACAATACGTACCTCTCGTAATTCGAGTCTCTGGGCAACTGCTTCCAGACATTCCTGGCCGGTACCTTCCACAGAAAGTGTATACTCAACGAATTCGCCATTTAACAGCTGAATGCGTGTGACAAGGCAGCTCTTGCTGGAGACGGTGTATCTTCGCGTTCTTTTTAGTTTTAAGCCAAAAGGCAATGGCATATTTTACAGTCCTTTGAGATGGTGTTAATACTTGGAAGAATTTTTGCAATGTATCTTTTTTATCAAATGATGCCCATCTGTCTGAGATTGTAAGAGACAAGGGTCCAAGGTTGATGCATGTATTCCTGCAATAATAGGGGGGGAAGACATACACAGTCATTAAGATAAAGTGCACAAGCCAAGTTGACATGCCTACTGTACCTCCAAGATGCTTGGATGAAATAAAAGACAAATCATGTTATTGGTTAAGCTCAGATTGTACACTGGCAGATGTGAAAGCAAGTGATTTAAAAAAAAAAAAAAAAAAAAAAAAACTTTCACATGAATTATGAATGGCAGATAATGATGTCCTAATGTTGAATAAAATGTATTGGCAAAAAAAAAAGCATCAATTCAGTCCAACGAAGCCTAACTTTAAGTGTAGACAGTTCCTTTGACAGCTCTGAGCTTAGTTGACAGTTCAACATTGTGAACGTTTTACATTAATTTAATGTATAACATAACAAAAATATAACACAATGAATTTAGCCCACATATTTGAGAAGTTCCAGAAGTTCTGGCACACGTAACCCACGTTCACTTCGAACAAATGTGAACAGTAACGTTACTGACCGCCATCACTATTGATTTAGTTAGTAAGCTAATCCACCACTAAATCTGTTTTGGCTGCTTTCCTAACTGGCTAGCGTTAAGCAAGTTATCTGCCTAGATAAAGTCATATTAATGCAGAACAGATTAGCGTTGCAGAATAACAAGCTGAAACAATGGAACTGCTCGCAACACAGGACTGCAAAGGCAATATGCGAAATCTGACCAATTTGATGTTGCGAGTAAGTCACGTTCATGTCAGTTGGCCTGAGGAGCCCCCAAAACTCCCCATGTCACAACATTCACAAAGCTTGACAATGGCGAGTTAAAACAGCGTTGCTGTCATTTAACAGCCAATATTGTAACATTGTATTGTAACAACCAATTAACGCTACATGGAAACGGGAATTGTGGATGCTCACAGAACATTTCGTTCGTTCAATACAGATAACGTAACTTACTTAAACAAGTGAAACAATCAGCATAAATTACCAACGTTAACTGAAAATGGCTATGCCTCACTCGCAATGGAGCAACAAGTGCCAAGCGCAGGCTCGCAAATCAATGTTGTTTGAATAAACAGTGGCGTTAGGTAGGAGCTACCTAACGCTACGTACCCCTTGGTTGGGTTACTCCTCCAAACTCTTACTGAGCAATAATAGCTATCTAAATACGTTTTTTAGGTACTTGCAGTGAGAAACGGATAACCCTAAATATGACAAATCAGACATAGAAAATGCCAACAGAAAGCACTGGCTTAGGATGGCTAGCTCATCGATACTGTCTCTGCTTCATTTAACTAAACAAACTACAGCTACAGAGCTAACTAACATTAGCTAAATACGTAGCAATAGCTAGCTTGCTTGCTAATGTTAGCCACCAAAACGACCACAACAGAAAACTGGTTACGTTAGCGTTACTTTTAAATGACTAAACCTGAGTAAGCAGGAATATCATAGTAATTACCTGTTGTTAGAGACCATGCACGGTCGATACAAAACCACTGTAAAATAGTTATATCCGAAAGCGAATGTGCAGAGTCTTTAAAGTTGTGTTGGTAATCCAAAAAGTTTTCTTCACCAACTAGCTAGCCTGGCTAGGTAAATGCATGCCGAGATCCTCGGGTCACTCTCGGAGCTCACAAACTTCACTTCCTGCGAGGACAGGCTTACCAACAATAAACCTGGCGCGTGATGCACATCCGCGGGTCTATTTTATGCGTTCCTCGTCAGTGTTATTTTTGTCAGACATTTTCTATTCACTTCACTATCGCCAGCGTTCCTTATAAAAGACACAACTCTTAAATACTGCTGTAGACTTCAGGTCCTTCCTGACAGACGGTAACTGTAGCTCAGAGCATTGATTTTCTAGAGCGGCTTAATACAAACCTGATTCAGAGCCCATTACATCAGACAGCTGGAATGCCTGGCAGCGAAAATGCAAAGAATGGGACAGCTGCTCTGCTGATCGAATGAGTAGCCGCAAAGTTTTGCTGGACACACAAGAGCAGTCAGAATTGTACTTAATTGGAAAATTGTTTATTTCTGGACAGGTATTTACTTTATTGTTATTAAGAATGACTTCCTTACTGCATACATTAAGAATAACAACAGACTGTAGCTGATGGGATAAAATAAGTTTGAGCTACTACATACCTCTCAAAATTGACTACATGTTGATGTCAAGTTGATAGCCGAAATGGCAGACCTTTGTTCACCGTTGACAAATTGCCTCATAGCCCACAACCTGGAAACGTGACTATGATTAAATACATTGTTATTACAAACGAAACACTGCCACCACTGCAAATGAAGCAATCGTTATGAGACAACAGTCAGACATACTGTAGGCTAAGTAGTTGCAGTGCCTAATGGCAAGAGAAAATAATTTCACCTGTAGCCTACCTTTCTCTGTAACTACTCCCACCATATTTGTATCCAACTGATAATCGACAGAAGCATGCACAAATAGGTAGTTGTTGAAAATGTGCTGTATGTTCTGTTGAAATCAAAGGCAGCAGAATCAGAGATCAATAATTGAAATATAAAATATTTTATTTTCCTGTTGACATGAAAAAGGCTACAAAAATACTGTGATCTCTTCAATGGCTAGAGATCCTCTTTCACAGAGAATACAGCTAAATAAAACTCATACGCTGTGAAGATGACACACTGTTCATGTACAACACATTTGTGTTGTTGCATACAGTACAAGCACTGTCCTCTGTAGGCTACTCATGACCGAAGTGAGTATGGGTCATACAGCTACTATTACTGATGTCTGAAAACTGTGGAATAAAACCTCAAAAACCTTATTAACAAAAACTCCAAAACTGTGTGTGCTTTCAGTGCAGTGTTGAGTTGACCTAATGTCTGCTACATCATAATACTTTAGTCAAAACTCATCGTCACTAAATATGCTAAAATCTTGTTCATCCTTAATTGCCTTTGGTGGTGTCTGAGACACATGCAGAGACGCCATGTTTAATCCAAGTTCCTCCAGCTCTCCAGAGAGTTCGTTATTGTCCTCTGTGGATTGAAGAGCTTCATTCTCCTCAGGAGTCAGATGGTTGTGCTCAGTTTCAGGTGACAAATCATCTTCTCTGATATTTTGCTGCTCTTGACCATCTTCGGTTTCCCTATCCAGACCAGGTGAGCTACAATCTGTTGGGCTACTTTTCCTCGTTTCTCCATCCAGAACATCTGAACTGTACCTTGCTGGGTTAAAATCTAATGGATCATCTTCTGTCTCTTTGTCCAGAACATCTGAACTGTATCTCGCTAGGTTCAAATCTAATGGTCCATCTTCCGTCTCTCTGTCCAGGGCATGCGAACTGTAGCTGGTTAGATCAAATTTGAATGATTGATCTTCTGTCCCTCTATCCAGAGCATGTGAGCTGCTGCTTAGGCTATACCTTAAATTGCCATCTTCGGTCTCTCCTTGCAGACTAAAGGATGTATTGCTGGTTGGGCTGCGTTGCAAAGGAGTGGAAACTACTAAACGATTCCTCTTTCCCAGTGACTCAAGGTCTCGGTCAAACATGGTGGAGGAGGAAGGTCTGTGCACTAATTTAGGCTGCGTTGTTAAATCTGAACTAAAGCTTGGGACGTCTTGTGAAAATGTGTCCTTCTCTCTTTGCTTTTTTGCAGGGTGTACACAAAAAGTGGAGGCATTTGAGGGACTCTGAATATCATGATGCAAAATGTCCAGAAGGTGGCGCATTTTATCCTACAAAGAGAGAGCGTAAAGTCAGGACATGTAATGGTACAGCAATGCTTGGATTTTAACAGATGACTCTTGAAAACTTAATGGTAGCTTTACCTCATCCAGGCGATGCTTATTTGTTTCAATATGACGCCGAAATACCCTTCTCAATACTCTGCAATACAAAAACAATTTGTTAGGTGTTAGTCTGTGTCAATAACCTGTTAACTTGTTACAGAGCTACACTATGATACATACACACACTACAGAAAAGTTGATTCCTGTGCAGTTCTAGTCTAATGGCAGGTCACATCAGACGCGCTATTGCAACGACATTCACTGACAATTAATTGTTTAATAAAAATGAGCTGTGGTTGCTCAATTAGGCTGTGGTGCACTGCCCAGACTTAGTCCTCAGTTCAATGAACACATGTGCCATTAACCAGTGTGCAATTTAATATCTACAGAGACATGGACCATGGACAGAATAGCTCAAGCCCTTATGTTACAAGGAAATTAAGCCAAAACTGGCTGCCTTATTAGGAACATTTTGGCCAGAGTCTACGGTATAAGTGCTTTTGCAGCCAGAGCATGCAAACCGAAAATCGCAGCAAACAGAAGCTCAGTCAGGTCCAGAACCGTCCTTAATTAATTAAAGCTCCATCACTGTTTAGTTCCTCTTGGTGGCCTCACTGTTGGGCAAGCATACACCATCCATGTTCTTTTATAGTCAATAAGTAGAGGCCATGATGGTTAAATCACAGTATGGTCTGCATTGTTTTTGTCCACTGGGCCAGTGCAACTACAGATCCTTGTTTTTCATCAACAGACTTGATTGGAAGGGAGGTGTTTTGTTGCCAACCATCCGTGATATTACACATGAGCCACAGCATTGATCTAATCTGTTAAAGGACTTTTCAGCTGATTGATTATTCACCGTTATACCCCATTGATTTACAGTGATATTTTTTTTCTTTTTTTCCTTCTTTTTAAATCTCCAACCACTGAAACACCACATAACACCCCAAGGTGCTATGATTACACTGATAAGCAGTGATATAAACAGTAGTGGATGATTCTCCGTAGGATGTCCAAGAGCTATAACAAAAATGTTGACAATATCACCAAGCAACCAGATGGTTAATGGGCTGCCATTAGTTCTGCCCAAGCGTAACAGCTAAGGTGCCGCTGCCTTGTTGATGCCAGTCTGCTTGGCAACTAAATTACTCTTGCTGCTTAGCTTGGCATCTAAACCTCCCCATCTTTGTCAGACTGTTTTTCTCAGCAGCACACACAGATGAAATCCCTAGAAGAAGAGCCAAATAAACTTCCAAATCATTTTAGATTGGGATAAAAAAAGAGATGAGAAAAATCTCGACAAACCGGTCATTGTACAGCCCCAACGTCAAGATTTCATTTGTCACATCTGCAATAAACTCCAGGTAGAGCAACTCTTCTTCCCTATAGAAAATTGAAGTGATAGAGATTGTACACATCCAGTTCCTGTGCATAAATGGAATTTGTAATAATACTGGGTTGAGCATGTACCAAATCAATCAATAAATCAATTTTCTTACTCTTCATTCACCTTCCGCATGATGGGAGACTTGGTTCCATCTGGAGACATTCTGAGACATCAAGTAAGAAAATAGAGTATTGGAGTCCAATTAGATCACTGTACAGTACATAAGCACATTATTCAGCTGAATAAAAGTGAAGGCTGAAAAAAGGATACCTGGACGATGAAAGAAAACCGTTGCCTTTTGTCTTGTTCACTTTGCTGTGTTTCCCATATAGACTGGTGTCTTCATCAAGTATTTCAGACTCAAGGTCAAATGTCTTCAGTAAACAAACATATAGTTGTTAATTTCCTGTCTCTTCACATTCATAATACATTATATACTGTATATATTTTGGTTTTGCTATCAATACTGACAGAGAGAGGAAACAATGACATATTTTGGCTGAAATCCTGACTGACAGTCTATTAAATCCTGCCAGATCAAAATAATCAATAAGAATACAAAAAAGACATTAATTAAAGTCATCTGGGGAAGATGTGGAACAACGTGCACATAACAACATGGCGTGGTATGTACAGACAGGTCGCACTGGGTAAACTGCAGACTGCCTGTCGCAGGAGCTGAGAATTCCATGTCATAGGTGGGTCAGGGAAAGTGGGAGTTTCGTGGTGAAAAAGATGGGAGGAGAAGCATAAAATGTCGGTTTTGCAGCGGAATATTTCCGCCTTGTCAAAGCAGGAGATAATCCAAATTGTGGTTAAATGCGTCAGTAAGAGAAACTTTCAAAGACAACAAAGACAAGAATCTGTTTTCAGAGCAGCAGTTTTGCGTCTTTACTTTATATTATATGAAAAGCTTTCGCTGGCCTTTCAAATGTCTTACATTCACTTTCACGTCATCCACTTAAACTTTCCTACATGCTAGATTTGACCAATCTTCCATAGCCTACGTGATTCCTTTTAATGTTGTCATAAGTCAACTGCGTTTATGATTGAAGTATGCCGTTAAAGCAACACTAAAGAGTTTTTCGTGCCTTAAAATAATGTTTCCAAAATCATTTCAGTGGTTCATCAACTCGGAACAGGGTGAACAGCACTTCTGCTTTCACTTCGCGGCCCTCTATCGGCTATAACCGCACTATGTAACTTTACCAGATCGGGTAGTGTATCTGCAGTTAGATGAAATGAGACATCAGAAACTACAAATCTGACTTGCTTCGATTGTCGCAATGCATCATACTTTCATAAAATCATGCAACATATTCTACCTTGCCTGTGGACATCGTTATTTGCTGGATAAACAAATAACGTGTGTGCAACAGAGGAAAAGTGCTTTAGTGTTGCTTTAAGTTGTAAATGTTTGCAAATTACGGTAGGAGGTGGAGAAAGACACTGATTACCTGATGAACGGCAGGTTTGATAAATAGCACGTAAACTGAAGAGGCTCAACGTGTGCTTTTCTGTGGATTGGCCATGGTGCTGATAACGATGCACTCTCAAATCTACATACATCTGGCCCTGAGTCTTTAAAGCATTGGCCATCCAGGTATTTGGCAAAACCACAGTCAACTCAGACTCATTATCAGTCCTTTCTCATGTTTATCTGACAAATTCACATATAAAACAACCATTTAATACATCAACAACAATTGTAATAATAATATCCAATAATTATCAAACTTACCTGTGGCAGATCCCATTCTGCAGCTAAGTTGTCCTTCGCTTCAGAGCTGAGAAGGAATGCAACAAAATGAAGCTCTAATTTCTTTTTTTTTTTTTAATCTAATTTCTTTTAAAAATTCAAACACATCTCATCATCCTTACAGTGTCCTTTGAAGAACAATTACAGAATGTACAGTATATCTGCATATACTGTAGGCATAACTACATCATTTTGAATGATAACTGATATACACTACTCTTACCTTCCACGAGTTGAGTCCTGCTGCACCAGCCTTGGGCTCGTCTCCTCTGACTGTTTCCTCCGCGGGGGGGTGTAGAAGCGGTACTGGGACAGGTAGGACTTGCTATCCTTCTTCAACGTGCGGGGTGTGAAGGGCTTTTCGGGCTTGAAATGCTTGGAGTGCTTGAGCATAAGGTCTCCGCTGTATGTCTTCTGAACTGGGTCCTGGAAAGTTTTGAATGCACTTTGGCTGCCAGTGGTACCACAAGACCTGAGGAACTGGTGCCTCTGAGGGTTGTCTCGGTAGTTGAATTCGGAGGCATAGCGATGGGTGTTGTGGGTGCTCCCAGCCGTGGTTTGGGGCGGGTATACAATATCTCTGATATGGAATGAAGTGTTGAGCCTAGGCGAGGACATCACAGAGCCCCCCAAGTAATGGCAGCCATCCTCGTCTGCTTGGAGAGAGGTCCTGCTCTGTGTTAAGATAAACAAAATGAGAACTGAAACACTGTAGTGTGTGAGTAGAAATGTACAGGAGATGAAACAACATTCATATAGCATATATCCTTCTTGAATCTTGAATTTCCCCTCAGTGGGGATCAATAAAGTATCTATCTATCTATCTATCTATCTATCTACTGTATCCAATATACCATGGCCTGCTACAGAAACGACAGCTTTCTCTATATGGTATGGCAATGTGAAAACAACAATAAGTGGATGTAAAGTGTGGATTTATGGATGTTGTGTGGATGGTCATTGTGGGTGTTTATTAGTGAGCACATTCTATATGATCAATATAATATGAATAACACAAAAGATGTGGAAGGGGAAAGGCTTGAGGGATGTTGGAAGATCCATTACAGCTTTTGAGGAGCATGATTCTCTGCTCCTCAGTGACCTGGAGGGTGACGATCGCTGAGATGTCTCCCTTTTTAACCGCTCTCGACGCTTTTGGTCAGTGTCTGTAAGGGTCAGAACAGACTCAAATCACATACACGCTGACGCTGATTCTATAAGACATTACGGTACATTATATAACACTGATACTGCAGCCCACAATATTTCAAACACATAAGGGTTCTTACATTTGATGCTACTTTGCATGCTTTTTGGTGCTGATGTATCCACAGCAGCTGAAAAAAGAAAGCAGCGTATATCAGTGACATAAGAGGTGTACTGTGTATGTGTGTGCCCTTATCTTTTCAGAAATAAATACTGAGTTGGACATACTGTATACCTCACAGTTATGTATTTCACCTAAATCTGACTTTATCAAGCATGATATAACTGACGTCTCAGTGAAATACTTAAGCTGAATCTCACGGTTCCATCCAACAGTCTCTCCGGCTGGTTTGAGCACGATTCATGATTATGTATTGTAATTTGTTGCTTTAGCTATGTCTATGTTCTTTCACCACTGGTATTCCCTTTCAGTTAGGTCAGGTTAGATTGTTACATTTTGTATGACTTTTCAACACAAAGCAAGAGAGGGCTCGAGAGGTGTACGTTCATAAGATTCACTGGCCACGTTTCAGAGAGACAGAAAATGCACAATAACACTTACCCTTTGCAGTGTATACCTTCTTGTAATGTGCAAGCATGTGATCTTGAACAAGAAATTGTTTTGTCAAGTTCCCTGAGGCTCCAGGGCAGTATGCTAGAATATAAAGCAAATCATTAGATAACTACTTTAAAGTACACGTGAGATGTTTCATCCTTACAAGGATACAGAATGTTTATTTGTCACATGCATATGATTACTAAATGCAGTGAAATGGTCGAATTGTCAAATCCTTTACAGGTAAGCTACGTTATGAACATGGCAGTATTATTGATGCCCAACAAACGAACATTGCTTCAGTTCATGCACGTCAACAATTAGGCAATAAAGCACTATTGGAGATGTGGTCCTTTCACCCTAATCCTCGACAAAATGCAGAAAATATAGTGTGGCTGGCTGGCTTGCTTGCACAGCAACCATTTTACTGGTTAGCTTCGGATTATAACGTTAATGTTAGCTATCTCAATAGCTAATGTCGCAAAGACATTCAATCTAACTAAACATTCTCTGTTATGCAGGGAACTCGTTACTTAGCGGACTGTGACTGAAACGATAATTAACTTAGAGAAGCTAAAAGTGTGTAGAAAAGTCGCAAGCCCAGGTCTTTAGCTAGCTAGCATAAGCAAGCTAACATTACCTACTAGAAAACAAAGTCGACACACTGTGTAATTAACAGGCTACTTGTCATTACCTCTCTTTGCATCCATGGTGTTATTGTTTTTATATCCCATACTTATTGTAATACTATTTTTATCACTTCCATAGTCATCTCAGAGAGAACAAATGTTAGCTAAACTCCCTGTCATGTCTCTGTAACCCCTCTTAGGCTTCCTCGTCGCCATGATGGTTGCTAGGCTAGCGTCATGACGTTTTACGTGGTTGAATTGCGTAGTTCCTGTAAGCAGGTGTTGGTGGTGCTGATCCAAGGGGCAAACCCCTGGAAGATGCTTATATTGGTGCCCAAAGCTGCTTATTGCCCCAGTTTTTTTGCATGACATTTTCATGATTTTCAGTAGCCTGTAAGGATTCAGTGATTTTGTTTAGGCATAGTGAAATGGATGTATATTTGCAGTATGCAAGGCTTAAACCTGTAGGTTTAAAAAATAAATGTGACAAAGATATGTAGGATATTTCATGATGTCTACTCTAGTAAAATGTGATTTATCCGGCATATTTGAGGAAATATACTGCCACAGGGCCAGAGAGATATGCTTCTTGAATACCATGCTATTACAGGCCTACATGCATGCATGGGGCTAAATCATTAATATTTAAACAAGGCATGTCACTGCTTGGTTACAGTGTGGCATGCTGGCAGGAATGACATCACCTCCCCTATCAGCCTGCTCAGTGGCATCTGCATTAAACAACTCTGTCCGATGAGCTAAAATGTATTAGACAGAGTAAGTGCCACCAGGGAGACAATATCCATCCAATGAGTCATAATCAGTGTGCTGCTTAATGTAAAAATATGTTTGTTTGTTTTTTTTGCTTTGTTTCCGCAGAGCCCCTAAATGGCCATTGTGGGAATCATTTCTTAGAGGTGGACATTTATTTGTAGAGCTCCTTTAGCGTTCCAGAAATAGTTCTGAATCCTCTCACAACAACCTTTGCATTTCCATGCAATACTTTTGCATTCTGCAATAGTTTTCCATTCCCTCGCAATACTTTTCTGTTACCTTGCAATAGTTCTGCATTCCCAATACTTATGAGGGAACTCAATACACACTCAAAAATATAAATTCCCACCTCAATAAGAAAAAAATATTGAATAATTATTATTATTTATTTATTTTTATTTTTTTAAACACATCTTTGTTTTTATTAGGCTACTGTATTTATTTTATTTCTGTGAGAACATTGGGCCAATTGAATGGTGTTGAAGTCTGATATAAAAATTAATGTGACTTGACTTGACTTGATAATGTTCCTTTGACCTTGAAGCATTGTTTTGTAATGTTCTTCAGTTCAGTTTTTGAAATGCTTATCAGTCCCACAGCTGGACTCTCACGACTTTTCAGAACGTTCAACACCAACGGTTTTGGGTGACTCTCTCAGTGTGATCAGTAAACCTCACTCCCTGGCATCATGAGGCTTGTTGATGCTGCAAATGCCTTGTGACAATATGTACACACACACACACACACACACACACACACACACACACACACACACACGCAGGTGCATTTTGAGTCTTTAATGAGTACTGTTTGTTCAGTTCATTCTAGGCTAATGGTCCAGAACAGACCCGGCTCCAGGGGGGGGGCAAAAGGGGGCGGTGCACCCTCAAACAAAAAAGGTGCCCCCTCAGTTTTACTTGGCCTAATCCTAACTGTAGCCTTTTACGATTGATAGTGCCCCCCTGAAAATCTCAAATGCCCCCTTTATCACTGCTCTCTGCAGCCGGGTCTGGTCCAGGATGAACACTGTCTGGTCCAACATGTCCAACAGATGTTGTAGAACTGATACTGAAAATGGACTTTCACCTCTGCCAATTACATAGACACTGTATGGCTTCACCAAGGCTTTTTAAAGGCTCGGTTGGGTTACTCAAGTCATGGTCAACAGTCAATACAGACCAAACTCATGTTGCTGTCATGCCATTCCAGACACTTGGCAGTGGGAGTTCATTTGCTTCCCTATGCAGAATATTGACTTTGGGAGGTTGACTGATCAATCCTCTCTCGGTCCAATCTCACACAATATGATATATTGTTATATATTCTTAAAGTGTTGATTGAAATGAAATCCGTTTTAAATACTCTCCTGAAATAATTCCCTCTGCATTTATTCCTACATTTTAGAGACTATCCCATCATTTCAGCTGTTTTGAGTCATTAAAGATGAATCTTCATTTGAGATTTATCATTCATATTTCAGTATTCCAAAGGAATGGTTTGGTTAACTGGGGCATGCAGGAGATCCCCCCTCTAAGCCATTTGCACAAGGGAAAGGTGTAGTGAATCCAAACCACGAAGAGGACCCCACCTATCAGTAAGTGTTTAAAAATGTGTGTTTCATCTGTTTCGAACTGCCTCCAGGAACTGGTCATCAGGCTATATATACATAAACAGCAGACTAATAATGCAAGCTCACCAAATTCGTTTTGTGCATATACACAAAGACCGGTGCCTGGAAGAACCGTGTGGGGGTTGGAAGTCTGGGCAACCTTCTCGGGATGAATTAAATCAATGGTTATAGTGGGCTACTCAAATCTGCGCGTCCTAGGTTAACGTTACACTTTAAGGGGGAGTCAAGTGACGGAATGGACCGTATTCTGCACGGGTCGGGTCGGGTGGTACTTAAACTGAGCAACAGCACGATGTGCACGCTTATGCTCATCACTTTGTCTCGTGCGCCTCGCATCCATTATGCGCGGACCTAGCCAAGCGATACCGAATAGGCTACAGAATACAATGGTTGTGCTTTTACTACGCGATTTTTTTTCTGCCACTGCCCATAAAATGAAAAAGGTGACTGAAGGGCGTCGCTGAATTACTAAAGTATTTTGCTGTTTTGTTTCATCGCCACTCTATAGAGATTTCTATTGTCTTTGTTATTTGAAACAATCACGATGAAATTTCCGATAGACAATCCAAGGAAACAAGTAAACTGGGATCCCGAACAAGGTTTGTACAATTGTTTCAGTGAATAAATCTTTTTACGCGGTTGCATTTAAGTTCTTGCTTGTTTTTTTATTTACTTTCTAATTTCTGGAGACTTAACCGAGACTCGGTTGCCGGTCCATCTGGCAACACACCCTATCAACGTCAAACTATACGTTTGCGTTCGTTTTTTGAAAATCTGTTACACTGGATTCTTGTGGAATTAATTTTGAGACATAGCAGAATGATGAGATGGACTATTACATTGGTTTGCATATAGCGTGCAGGCAAATTACTTGTATTCAGAGAATGAAATTAAAAAGAGATGCCGGAGTGGGAAGTGGAGTGGGATCTTGACCACGTCCGAGGGCTCAGACTCGCATTTGTTCAGGTTGTGTTGTGTCATAGCAGTTTAATTTCGTTGCTTGCTTTCTAAACTCGTGGATATATCGTTGTGCTGCCTATTTGAGATTTAGTTACTTTGTCTCACTCACTCTCCCCATCATCTTGTTCATCATCATCATCATCATCATCCTAATCATCATCATCATCATCATCAACGCCACCACCACTGCAATCATCAGCACCACCGCCATTGTAATCACCACCACAATTATCAATCTCGCCAATACCTCCTCCTAATCCCATATCCACATTCCCTTAATACTTATCAATACTTAATAAGCTATTTATTTACTGATCTTGGAAAGGCAGGTAACTAGCTAGTCACTGAAATTCACATGATGAAGTTGTGATTGATTAGGACAAACTACTAGGTTGGAATATCTGGGAATTATTTCTTTAGTTCCATATTGTGAAGATGAAAGTTGGTAAACTGGTAGCTGTTTGTCTTGATAAAAACCCATCATTTAATTATTGACAAAATGCTTGGGTGATTCTAGCCCAGTAGGCTAAGTTTCCTTTAATATTTATGTCTTCTGGAAAAGGGTTGGCAGCAGTTTGGTTTCCTGGACGCCCGTGAGTCATCAAGCTCAGCCAGTATGACTAAGTAAGAGCTGGACAAATAGACTTCCCATCAATTGAACCCCCCAGGTGGTTAGGACAACCAGACAACACAGTTAATTGGCAAAACAGTTTGACATGGTGTTATAGCCTACATTTCTTGTCATTTTGAATTGAACTAGAATCCAATTAATGTGAGAGACATTCTGCAAACCTATCACGTAAATGTAACTGGTGTCTGATTTCAGAGTGTCTAAAAGACAGCAGGACATTTGAAGATGTTTATAAAAACAGTAGGCCAGACGGCACCCCTCTTGAAACATGCCATATAGACAAAAAGGGGATTACATCATTCTTTGACTATGGCTCCGCCTCCTTGTCCCCCACAAAGGCGGATGTTGGCTCCCCCATGCAGAGGTAGATGGGGAGTGGGTTGTAATAGTGTGCGTTAGAAAGTCTAAGTATGGATGCATCCTTGACTCTGTCCATGACCCAGGTTCATCCTGAGCCAGACACTAAATTTTATTATCTGGTCCATTAGGAAATCAATGGTCCTCTTGCACAATCCCATTGAAAGAGAGGTGGATGGGAATACTGAACGCTGTAGTACGTTATTCATAGATTCTGCTGCATTCATTTGAGCATTTCGTCAAGAGGGTGTATGCGCTTTCTCTTTTATCTGCCAAAATGTGTTGCACATGATTGCTGATCAAGCTTCAATGTGAATATTTAGGTTTGTGGTATGCAGAAGTGCTGATATTAATTTATAAATGTGGAATTTGAAGCATAGAGTTATAAGATTGATGCATACAATTTGAAATGAGATGTGTATTCATTTTTAGTGTGATTCATTTAGGTTATTGTTACTTTCTCGCTGTTTATTTGAAATATATACCCATGCCTCAGTAAATACAGGTGAAGGATATTGACATTTATGTTCACGCATGGCACAACTTACAAAATTAAATAAAAAAAAGGTTGTAATAAAAGAGTGCACGTAGTAGAGCCAACAAACTATACCACCCATGAGTGACTATCACAAAGGACGAATGCCCTGTATGGGGCAGTTTAATGCACTATACTTTAACCAGTGTGGCTCAGGATATGGCCAGTGGCAACCACCTCATGACCAACAGAAACAGGGTTACAATGGCTTTCATTATTTCAAACATTACCAGTGTAAAGTCATCTTTCTCTCTCTCTCTCTCTTTCTCTCTCTCTCTCTATTCATGTAAGAGAAAGAGACGTTTTCATGTGCTTTTAGTGGATACAGTTCAGTTATTCACACTAATGAGAGTCACTATTCAGTTGTTGCCTGGGGTTATAGCCATAAAGGCGTGCCTACTATAATGCCATTACCTCTCTCTCTCGCTCGCTCTCTGTTTGTTTGTCTGTCTGTCTCTCTCTCCCCTTCTCTGCACCTTTGCTCTTTTTTCTGACTCTCTGTTTCTGTTCTTTAAACTGCTGGTAGCTGGCCTAGTGTACCTATGTTATGGCAACTAAAACACCCCTCTGTTCATTCTTTTCAGTGGCGGTCCAGACAAACATGGTGCCTCCGAAGAAGGAGGATCCTGACGTGGTTCAGTCCTCTTTGGTCCATGCCAGCGTCTCGGCTATGCAGAACCCCATGGGCTGCGATGTCAAGTTCAGCGGGCATTGCCCACTGCCCAGACTCTCCATCTCCTCGCGCTCGGCCAGCGTCGTGGCCAGCCTGGACGCCAGTGTGGACGGCTCGGCCCTGCACTCCGTGATGAAGTGGAAGACCGTTGTCGGTGTGTTCGTGGTGGTGATGTTCTACCTCATCGGTGGAGGGCTGGTGTTCCAGGCTCTCGAGAGGCCCTTTGAGACCGACCAGAAGGACAGCATCACGCTGAAGAAAGCCATGTTCCTGCGGAACCATTCGTGTGTCTCACCTGACGAATTGGAGGATCTGATCAAGGTAGGCATCGTGTAATGGCAGCATCATGTGAGTTGACATCAAGTCAACACATGAATCTCCACATATCATTTCACTACCTTTCTCACTTGAGAAACACGTTAACATCATGGAATGTGTGTAGCCTGCCTGTTAATGCACAGGTCAGTTCTGGAGCTAGAATAGGATAGAATAGAATAGAATATGTACTTTTTTCATCCCGTGAGGAAAATTCAGTTCTCTGCATTTAACCCAGAGGTTGACCCAGAGGTTGACTACCGTAATTTCCCAAGTATTAGCCGCAGCTTATTTTGTAACATTTCTTCAGCTATGAGGTTAATACATGAGGGCACTTAATATGGTAGTGATATGGTTTTGTTTCTTTTAACTTGCATAAAACACTGTCCTGTGGCTTATACGTAAAGCGGCTAAAGGAAATTACTGTTGTATTCAATTGAAGCTCAACGCTCTTTAGGAAAAACATTTTTGGTCATTGACTATATCAGTTTGCCAACAGTAAGAGTTAACAGCACCACATCATGTAAATGCTTATCTTTCACATGAGTGCAAAACACTACAGCTAAGGCCAACAATAATGACAATGATGGGAACAGAAAGGCCCAATGGAAGACCTTTACACTTTCAGCCATCTGATTAACTAATTAACACTTGTCCAGCTGTGGCCCTGAGTCTTGTGGTGTCAGTTAGTGACCCCCCGTCTCTAGGCTGTCCATTAGAATGGACGTCCTGCTGACAGCCCGCTGCGAGAGACCGTGGGCAGCAGCTAATCAGGAAATGTCAGGTGTCAGCTCACAAACCACTTCATCAGTCTACAGCGAGTGCTCCAAGTCTGCAGGGAATTACTGTAAGTGTCACTAAAAACCTGTGGGCTGCAGAGACTCTTCAAAAAGTGCTGGAGTTCATTGTCATTATTTCAGTTTTCAATTCTGTTTGGTTTTATTTATATCACACCATAACAGTACACCTCAAAGCGCTTTGCAGCGCCCAGCTTGAACATGAAACTTGATCAATGCAGTCATCGGTGTGCAGGGCTGTAGAAGACACTTAATGCAAGTAAACACAGTTTATCCACCTCAGAAATGTCTAAAATAGAGTTTACCCACCTCTTATTAGAGTTTATGCACCTTTCAAAAGGGTTTATTCACCAATTGCAACTGTTAACATTCAAGAATTACATTATCCACATTCAGAATAATTATGTTTACTCTCATCAACACACTGGTATTGTTATAAACATTGGATAATAACCTCCAACATCATCAAACATGTTCTAAATGATACCACATGATGCAGTCCACCTTACCATGGTCACAGAATTCATAGTTTACGTGCACCTCTTATTTTACCACTACACCCCTGATTGTTTGAATAATTCAAGTCTTGTATTGATTTTCATGCCGGCACACACCACCACAACCACGCATCCTAAACAATGTCCTGAGGGTGTGATTGACGTGGAAAGCATAGTGCTGGTTTTACATAACCGGCAAACAAAACTGCTGAAGACTTTTTCAGTGAAAAATCACGGAGCGTAATTGTTCACAAGTTTATGTGTACAAGTGTTAATTATTGGACTGTGCCTTCTTCGCCCCTCTTGGTCTTGGTGTGATCTTTTCTATTGTTGTGTAAGAGCCTAAACGAATGGTTTCATAATGCTGATTCATAATCAAAACAGAACATTATGGGCCCCTGTAACATCCTTCAGTGTCGCTGACAGCTTCGCCGCTCAGAAAAGTTATTTTTACAGCGGCCGCTGATGATGGGCACTTCTGCCGATGAGGGCCCAGGGATCCATAAAGCTCCGGAACCAGATGGACACAGTCTGTTCCGCAGCACACCCTCTCGATGAGACTCTGTCATCTTCAAATCCCACTTATGACAAGATATGGGTGTCTATGGCCAACAGCACACAGTGCTCTTTGAGGAAATGTTGCCGTACACATCACCTACAGCTGTAAATAGTCTCTGCTTCTTATTCTTCAGCTTGTCAGCTCAAGTAAACGCGCCTTATGGCATCTCTGGGGGACGTGTGACTGGTTTGCTCCAGTTTTCCTTTGCTGGTTATGTCTGTAATACTAATGTGGTACAAAATAACGCCCACCCAGCACATGTCCTTCTCTCCCTCTGGACGATAGAACATCTTCGTTGCCCTCATTACTTCAGTAGCACAAGCTGGACGTTTTGTGGAAATCAATGGCTCTTATTTCCCTGGAAGGAGGGGGACTGAGGTAAACCCTTTAATATAATGTGTGCTCACTGGTTCCGCGGAGAATCAATTATTCATTGGACGTTCCACTGGCTTCAAGCGTGCCCCTGCCTCAACATGGACTAGGGATTGCGATGGACCTTCTCAACGTTGATTGAACTCTCGTGGTGTGATATAACCATAGACATATATACATCTATATATATCTATGGATATAACACATAGTAGTTGCCATAGCATTGACCCATATAGTTTAGAAACATTATGTTCTGGTGGGATCTGAGAAGCTTCCTCTTGTTTTGAGAGCTCCGTTGACTGTGCATATCCATGACTGATATGGACCCTCTCCAGCGGGTCCCATATTTACTGCATTAGTGCTTTGTCACGCCGTCATGTTGCTGTCCGTCACCGCTGGGCAGGGGGCCAGCTGAAATCACGCCTGCCCATCAGCAGGCTGTTCCGATGGGCTGCCCTATCGGGGGTGGCGCTTTTGATGGCCGCGGAGTGTGGGTGACTCCGGGGCTCTGCCAGCCTGCTGAGAACACACGGGTACCTGACTCTGACAGCCACGATGACTAAGTGCGGGTCGCACTAATTCAATCATAGATGTTTTTTAAGATGTGCCTTTCAGAACCCTCAGCTTGATGCTAATCAATGTGTTTACACAGTGGACTCTGATAGCGGGTGCTGCCAAGAGTGGAGCCTATTGTCATGTAGCACTTGTAACTCAATATCAATGTTATGCATGAGCAAGTTGCAACATTGTTTTTCTTTTCTGGTAAGCACAAACATGTCAATTTAATGTGGGAAGGTAAGTAAAAGCCACTTTAGGGAGAGACAGGCCCTGTCTTGTTTCATGGGTTGTGCTCTGCAGTAACCTCTAAGACTGAGCCAAACTAGAAGTCAGCCAAGTCCAGTGTCCGTGGCCATAATCAGTTGAAAGCCCCACACATGTGCCATAGATGGCTCTGCTCCAGTAAATGGCTTCATTTTCACAGTGACGTTGACTAATTTCTGACACTTTCAGACCCTAGGTCTTCTATTAGTGTATTGAGCTGTGAAGGCACAAGTCATTGCATGTCAGCGATAGTGGCTTCAATCCATAAATTCAATACGCTACCGTTGCATCTTCGCTATTATTATTCCCATGTGATATGTTATCTTTTGTAACAATCATTTAGCTCACTGTAGTGGACAAAAATAATAATTAGTTCAGGTCTCTTCAGTCTACAATCAAATATGTCCATATGCCTATTTCCAAGAACTGTACTACTTTCAAGTAGCAAGTCTTCAATCTGTGAAGATGTAGAAGGGAAAACGTGTAAACAGCAACATCACATTTAGCCTGGATCTGTAATGGACTAGTGGTTTTCTAGGTGCTGTAGTCTTTTGTCTTTTCTCCATTATAACGTGTGGCCTCACCTCATGGCCTCGGTGTGCTGGGCTGATTCTGTACACAAGCGCTCCCTCCGTGTGCATGTGTGCTGATGTATAGCCTACAGAGGGGAGGCACCGGAGCGCTCCAGCAGCAGCAGTAGTGGTAGCAGCCGTCACCACCACTGCACCTGACTCACGTGCCGGGGCAGCAGGAGGGCGAGCAGCCGCAGGAGGAGGGGAGGAGGGGAGAGGAGGGGAGGAGGGGAGGAGGAGGGGAGGAGGAGGTGGGGGCGGGAGCGGCACCTGCCGAGGGCCTCGTCATGAGCTCATGCCAAGCGAGACCTCCCGGTCGTCCCGCGTGAGCAGCCGCGCTGCCACTGCAGTGTTGGTGACACACAATTTAGCAATGTGCAGAAATATGCTGCGGCTCTGGGGGAAAAAAACAGGGATATTCAAGACAGCCAAACGGAATCAAATTTGTGTTAAAAAGATTACAGAGAGACGGAGAGGGTAAAAGAGAGAGAGGGAGGGCGGCAGCACTTTCTCCTTGTCACGTCATTTTGACTGATGTTTGCTGTGATGGCTGCAACAGCAGGTGTTCTAGACAGTCCTCTGTTCATAAACGTGTACATCTAATTGATTTAGCATCTCTGTTTCTCAAACAGGGTTTCCACGCAGAGTGGCCTTGTGGAAAAGCTGACAGGGCTGTAGGATTGGGAGGCGGCCACTGTGGGAGGACATGCTAATCAGTGGGAGCAGATGCTCCGCTGCTTTGAGAGGCAGTGCCCCAGCCACCTCACTGAGTGCAACCGCTTAATATTTTATCAGCCAGGCGGGGGGTGCTTGACAGCACAGGCAGTTTGTTCTTTCAGATGACAGGAATTACATGGAAGGAAGTGTTGCCACTCGCTCACCGAAATACCTAGGTAGACATTAAATATGCATTGCTCATTCTGCCAAAATCAACGAGAGAAATAGCCACTTGGGCTGCAAAACAGAGAAACTGGGTGGGTTCAGGTGGTATTTTAAGTGGTTGTAGGCACCAGATTCACTGCTGATTCATCAAAGGGTTTATTGCAATCTAAGAGTTCAGGTGCCTCTAAACGTCACCTCCATTAAAAATAGTAAGTGAACAATGGTGAGTGAATGCTCTCATATTGTATACATTAATCCAATAATTTTGCTTCGAAACCTGTTCATAAACTCTCAGGCAAAAACCTATAGGAGCCTGATAAAATGTAAAACAAAAGTGGTCAGGGGGTTTTGCATCTGAAGTCTTCAAATCTGACCTAATATGGATTCTGTTTTTATCCACATCTGAATTTAGCATGGGGCTTTACAAAGGGAAGTAACACTTGCAGGGTAGACACACTTTCCTGGCATAAAAAGTAGGTGTAGATCTTGTTATGATGAGAAGCTATAGTAGGTGGGAAAATATACAGGCCTGTAGGGTGCAGGGTGCAACTTCTGCATCTGATAACTGAGAGTGGGAGGCTTGGTGCTAAAAATAAAACAGAGTAAATTGTGGTTTTTGAAGGTACTGTTGACACACTGGCATAGCCAACTCACACACGGTTTTGCCTTTTTCACACGCACTCATGCCACACATCCGATTTCCCACGCCCCCAAAAAAAGAGATTCGAATTCAAATTCAAAAGAGATTCAAATTACCACGAGAAGTCTGAGGTAAGACTATGTAACAATGAAATGTCGTCCAGTTGCATACTCATTTTCTTAAACTTTTAGGCCCAGTGTCCACCAATCGATGACAACGCTCTCAGCTTAATTTTCTGAGGTCAAATGTTTATTGTTGCTTTGTTAAAATCATCTGCCAGCTGCCAGCACGTCTTTTTGGAATTAACAAGCTAGCTGAAATGGCAGCAACCATTCAGAACTCGGCACACTAAAATATGACCTTGAATGGAGATTATTTGGCATTACAATAGAATAGGTCATCGCTCTGGGCTTTGTAATTTGCTTTCGGTTTACAGTATAACTACTGTAAGTCCGCAGATCATAGACAAGGACTTTACCCTAGGCTGGGTGAACCCTGCCTGAACTTCTGGGAAATTTGAATTTCGCCCGGCAGCTCAGGCTGGAAACCAGCAGCAGATCTATCCAGGGGGTCAGGATTTTACTGATTAGCTTCGCCGATTAGCAAAGCACTTCCTCGTCGCCATTTTCCAGAAATACATCATGTCCGGTGCCGTTTTACCTGCGTTTTCCTCATGCTGATTGGTGGCTGTTCCACTCTCAGCTCATGCACGAGCTTAGTGTGGGCACGAGCTCTCCTTCTGTACCTTACGTCAATCGGTAACCTGGCACTTAATTGGCTAAGTAAAACGGCACCGGAAACAAGCCCCTTGAAACGCCATGTTGAAGCCTGAAAAAATCGTTCAATTTTGGCACTTTTCACTAGCCTAGCATTCCCATTGAAATGAATGGGGGCGGGACTTGTTCACTTTCTCCAGTTCTTATAATACCTCCATGGATCTATCTCCTCTGTTTACTGCCAGAACCTTTGGCTCCAATCAGAAATGGCCATACTCTAGTCCTGGCACGCTATTGGCCGGTGACGTGACGATAAACTTAGCGACGCGAAGCAGCAGTTCAGTGTACACACTCATGCTTCTGTTTTGGAAGATTTTAAAGGCAAGTTTTCTTTGAAAACAGAAAAATAAAACTTGCCCTGGAACAGTTCATACAGAAGAAGGACGTGTTTGCGATTCTACCGACCGGCTCGAAGTTTAATTTACCAACTAGCTCCGCTCGTGGCAATTGCATATGGAGTCATTTGAACAATGCCCATTATTGATCACGCCTCTTGTGCAGTAGAAACAAAGCACAGCCTCCCCAGACTAATGTTTAATCTTAAAAGATTGAGCTTAGTATGGTGAAAACCAGCCTAACTTTACCCAGGTTCTGATCGGCATCTGATACTGATTGTGCCTCATTTGTAGTTATTTGTAATGCATTCATCTGTTTTATTGCTTGAAAAAGTTGTACTGATGAATGAAGAATAATGTCCCTCCCTAACTAATCTTGTTTTCTTTCTGTCTTTTTTTTTTTTTGCTCGACCTAAATCATTAAGTGCTCTTGAGAATACAGTTATTCACAAGTTAAGTTAGGTTGCAGTGAAGAATTAGTTTAATATCATTCTAATCAAAATATCAATCAACTTACCTACTGTAGGTCAAATCTTAAACACTATGAATAAGGCTTTATTGTGGTGCATAGGCAGTCATTTAGGCACAACAATAGTTTTCTGATTGAATGTTCAGCTCAAGGCCCTACAGGTCATGATGCCGAACATGTATCAGAATAAGATCAGGTATTGCACATCTTTAGCAGGCCACCCAAAAACCCACTCGAATGCAGGAAATCACATCTACTTAATACAAGATTAATACAAGAACATTAGCATATATTGGAACTATACAGTGTACTGAGCATGATATACACTATATCATGTATAGTATCTAATTACCATAGTTATCTATATACAGTAGCATCTAACTATCATAGTTATATCACAGTTAGATACTGTCCTATGACAGTTTACTGGAGGTACGTGTTTAATTGAGGGCCATCATGTCACCTAATGTTCGTAACCTTCACAGAGGTTACATTAGCAGGCATTGCAGAGTGCTTCCAGTATGTGCTGAAATGATAGTGCTATAGGATTCAGCCTTGGAGCTGAAGAACATAAGACAGCACTCTTGTGTCCTCCTGTCTCACCAGTTCTGTGTTGTCTGTTGTCCATATCATGTGATATCCATGTGGTCATATGGACAGTCATTGCAGACTCACATACTTTGAACAAGGCAGCATTATTTATGTGCTGTGTATTTCAGACGCAGGCACACAGCGGCATGCTCATTCCCTCTCTGGCCCTCTTTAGAACCATTACGTCTCTTTGATCTGTCCAGGCAGCCATGGATAATGCCCTGGCCTGCAGACACTCAATGAAGTGAAGTCAGAGAATTACACCTAATGCCTCCACTCTTCTTGTCTCAGTCGACAGAATGTTTTCAGTTAACGTTTGACTCATGTTTTCATACTGTCTTTCATTTGTCTGTCCCCCTCCAGCATGCCATAGAGGCGGTCAGTGCCGGTGTGAGTCCGATCGGAAGCACGTCCCACGACTCCAGCCACTGGGACCTGGGGAGTTCCTTTTTCTTCGCGGGGACGGTGATCTCAACAATAGGTAACCTTTCCTTCGCTCCACAAAGCATCTGACCTTCAGTCTCTGGCTTTGTACGCAGGCTGCACCCACAACGATAATCAATAGAGATGATCGCCTTTTTTAACAGCCTGTTCACCTGACTCATGCATGTCCTCTCTGCCACTGGGAGTGGGAGCGAGAGACGCAGCCCCATACTGCTGCTGTTTTCAGTTTAATGGCTCACGCCATCTGTTAGGGTGAATTGGATAAGAAGACTGCTCCCATGGGACTGAAATCTATGGGAAGAGTAGGCCTGCCCTGGTTGTCAAATCATGCAGCAAACAACCTCACAATACAGAAAACGGCTCTTTTCGTCTCTTGTAAAATGTCAAAAATAAAAAGCTGTTTTGTATGAGGGTTGTTTTGTTATGTTAAAATGTGTTACGAATGCCCTTACATACAGTACATGCCCCTGAGAGCTTTAGGAGAAAGACATGACATGTCATCTGGAGAGTGGATCTCAATTACACACTTGTCATTTAGGCCGATGAACCAGCAAATATACACCTAATTGTACATGTCATGTATAGTAATGATGTAGAGTATTATAACTATGTCTAGGATGATGAGAGAAAAGTGATGTCTGACATAGATTTGCCCTCTCTGTCTGTCCTTTGCGTTCTCTTAATGCCACACTATTGAGAGATCAAATCAACCTCTGCATCATTTGCATACTCCCTTAGCATATACATTGATTTCTACTTCCCCATAAATGGATGTATTTATTTTTTAGAGTTGCATGTCAGAGTTGGTATAATTATAGAGTTTTTGTGATGTTGCAAATGTCATTGTAACCTTGCCTTGTGTATTCCATGTATTTTGCTACAGGTTATGGAAACATCGCTCCCAGCACAGAAGGTGGCAAGATCTTCTGCATCTGTTATGCCATAATTGGCATTCCGTTGTTTGGGTTTCTCCTTGCTGGAATTGGTGACCAACTCGGAACAATCTTTGTGAAATGCATCTTGAAGGTGGAGAGAATGTTTCGGGTAAGCTTCTACATAATTGACAGACACCAACATTGTTATTTTTCACAGTGTTTTCATATCCTGAAATCAGGATGTTTTGAATCACTCATTGATGTCTGATCATGAGTCTTTTTAGCCAGAAGCAACTTTAACATTTACTAATGAGAGCCTTTTAACTGTAATAGGTTCATTGAAAGTAAGGTCCATTTGATGTACTTGCTAGCTGTAGAACACAGCTTTGTCTTGTTATTGATCTGAGTTAGTAATTGTGGTTGCCTTTGATTTCCACGTTGAATGTGGAGGCCATTAAGCGATTTCAGATTTCAGTGCGGTCTCTGAATAACAGTGAACAAAACACAACCTTGTAATGTTTCTCTGCTATAGTCATGAGGGAGTAATAAAAGGTCCAGACACCTTATACTGTAGTAGAAGAATGCTCATGTATTTATTTATTTATGTCTGTATTTATTATTGAACTAATACATGCATGTCGTTCGCTCTGTAGCAGAGACACAGACAGATCAGCCAGACCAAGATCCGAGTGACCTCCACCATACTCTTCATCCTGGCGGGGTGCCTAGTCTTCGTCGCTCTCCCGGCACTTATCTTCAAAAACTATGAGCGATGGACTGCGCTGGAGGCCATTTACTTTGTAGTCATCACCCTCACCACAGTTGGCATAGGGGATTATGTTGCAGGTAAATGCCGGTAGCCCAAGCATCTTTCATACCATATACTGTAATACTGCTTCTGAACACCACAGTATAGGTTACTCTTCCTTCCAGATTTCCTGATGCTGTTTTTTTTTTCATATCATTTTTTTTTATCATTTTTTATCATTATACTGTATATGTGCCTACTAAAATGTGTATACTTTGATCAGTTGTGTTGTTTTTCTATTTTCTATGTTGGCCTTATCACAAAGCCATCTGTCTCTCCACAGTGCAATTTGCTTGGTGATGTTAAAGTGAAATATACAGTATAGGAAATCAAAAGGTGTGCTTAGTGTGTGTTAACTAATGCCCCTTCAACCAACACACAATCATTTCAGGCAGTGAAAAAACAAATTCACTCAAATTGAATTTGTGTGGGGAGTCGACATTAATTCAGAGCAGTGCCTGCTTACCGTTAATGCATGCTATTGATTTTTATTCCACTGTCTCTGGCAATCAGCAGAGAGAAACGCTCAGGAGCAGGCTATTTTTAGAATCGCCATATTGAAGGAGCTGTCCTCATTCCTCACTGTATTTCTCCCTAATCCCGAAACCATTTTGTGCTCAGGTGGCGACCGTGAGACCGACTACAAGCAGTGGTACAAGCCGCTGGTGTGGTTTTGGATCTTGGTGGGGCTGGCCTACTTCGCAGCTGTCCTCAGCATGATTGGAGACTGGCTCCGAGTCCTTTCCAAGAAGACGAAGGAAGAGGTGGGGCCTTCCTCTCATGATTGCATTACTTTATTATTACATTAGAGCACTGGGAAAAAGGCCTTCTGACCTATGTCTTATGTAATGTCCCATGAGTAGACCTTAAGGCATGGAAGCCCTAACTAAGATAACTACTTTGTGGAGTTTTGAAGGTGGTCTGTATTGAGCTCTAAATGAGTAAATAAAGAACGAGGCTGTATGCCATATTATCTTGGGCCACTGGCACCTTACTATCTTTGTTCATTCTATTTTATTCTGTGGTCTTACAGACCTTTGGTCGACTGCTGTTTTTAAAATGTGCTCTATAAATGAATCGAGATTGAAAAATGAACTGACGTTGATTTCCCCCCTGTCTCCATCAGGTCGGGGAGTTCAAGGCCCACGCTGCCGAGTGGAAGGCCAACGTGCGGGCGGAGTTCCGCGAGACGCGGCGGCGCCTGAGCGTGGAGATCCACGACAAGCTGCAGCGCGCCGCCACCATCCGCAGCATGGAGCGCCGGCGCCTGGGCCTGGACCAGCGTGCCCACTCGCTGGACATGCTCTCGCCCGAGAAGCGCGCCGTCTTCGCCAGCCTGGACGCGGGCCGCTTCAAGACGGGCTCGCAGGAGAGCATCGAGTCCAAGCTCAACAACCTGCGCGGGCTGCAGTCGGCGGCGGGCGCGTACGACACGGTCGTGGCCTCGGGGGGCTGTGGCGACGGCGGAGGCCCCCCGCAGGCCGCGTCCGACGACAGCCTCTTCAACCGCTTCGGCTCGCTCACCAAGCTGGCCAAGCGCAGCCGGAACCGGGAGATGCAGCGGAACATTCCGGAGGAGGTGCGGCGTGCCTGCGAGGCCCTCCACGGCAGCCGCACCACGCTGAGGGAGAACGAGGTGGACGAGCGGGGCGAGGAGGAAGAGGAGGAGGAGGAGGAGGTGGAGGTAGAGATGGAGGTGGAGGTGGAGGCGGAGGAGACGGAGATGGAAATGGAGGAGGAGAGGGTGGAGAGAGACGGCAACACAAGCCTCAGTGACCTTCCCCAGTATACCGACAAGCCCAATGTGCCAAACGGCTTTGTGCCATCTCAGGCCAAAGAGAGGGAGCTGGACAAAATGCTGGAGGGACAAGAGCATCAGCCATAGGATGTCATAGAGATCAAACTGTGAAAGGGTTTCAGGCCAAGGAGATCACACGTGTCTCAAAATGTGCCTTTCTGTTTTTGTACATCGTTCCTTTTGGACATACGGCGACTGGACAACTGTGAACTATGAATTAGGTCAGTCGCACCCACATTTCACCATTTCAGTTGCTGCACAATTAAAAAGGTCAACAGACACTCTCCAGTGAAAACATGCTTATCGCTCCTTTGAAGGACTAGACAACGTCAGGGGGGCTTTGGTTCTCTCCCGAGAATGACCTGACAGCATATCATCATACTGTCAAGCTTCACTAGAAGTGTATGGGTGACGTGAGCTTGTGCTTTAACTGGGTGGCATACATGTTGATTGAGCAAGTCAACAGTCAACTTATTATCTGTGAATGCAACATATAGTATTCAGTCTGTGAATACAATATCTCATGTTCTTGTTATGCTGAGAAATGTTGTACATCTCGTAGTACATTTGGTCACAATCACTTAGATTTATACAACTCTTGAGTTTGATTGGAAACTAAGCCATTTAGGGTGGGTGCAGACAATGTCTGATGGAGGAACTAAAGTTTATCACCAATCAAAGCCTTTGGGAGCTGGAATTGCCAACCGTTATTTTTATTGTTATTATTTTTTTATGGAATGAGAGAGTTAATCTCATCACACTTAATCATGTCCAATCTTGAGAATATCATAAGTGGGGAGGTATTTCCATGTGGTCCATTCCCTTTCTAATAATGGCCTGTGGGAGTGGTCAGCTGGTTTCCCTGTGTTTCAGGGATGATTCCTCTTTCTAGATAGACACAAAAATATAATAATCAACACACTGCCAGCATTCTAAATGGTGGCGTTTTTGTCTTCCCCTGTTACAAGTATGTCAAATAATAATTTTGATGGCAAATCTTTTTAGTTCCTAAAATATACTTGGACAGTTCAATACTAATTAATCTGAATGTGCTCTTCAGTGTAACAGCTGGTTATTGTTATAAAGTATTGCCTGTGACAACAGAAACGGTCTCCAATGTAGAATAAATATTAGCAAGGATGAACAAGAGTGTTCACAATTTAAAACATAAATTCAACACTGCATGCAGTTTTGGTAGACTAATCGGGTGTAGAAATGGATGGACTTTGACTAAGTGCTTTGAAAATACTGATGGAAAGTGCCACAACTTGGGTTGTGTTGATCACAATAGTTTTTTTTGTTGGGCATTACATGAAATGTAGTGAGTGCCTTTTGAGAAATAAAGGAAAACACCAAACGTTAAATAACCCTGTCCTGAGATGTACTTCTTTGAGAACACATCTTTCACATTTCACCCAGTGCCACCCACAGTCACAGGGAGTTCTAAAATGTTCTTTTATGAAAAGTGGTTATTCATAAAACGATAAAGAAATGGACTCAAACTTTAACAAAAAGCAGAAAAGCAGTGTTTCTAAACTTTGTAACAAACCATAATTATCAGGATAAATAAAGACTTTGAAAGGTTTACAGTACATTTCTTTATGGCCAAGGAGCAAAGCTTAGCAATGATCACTGAAGTGTGAACAAAAACAGCGGATGCAGTGATTAGACTTCACTTGCATGCGAGAACCACACACAGTCTGGTATAAAAGGGTTGGGCAAAGCAACGTTATGTAATGGATGATAAATAGTGGTTCCTGACACCTGGTTCTCTGGAAGGTTGGTTCGCATGACTAACTGCCAGCCCAACTTCAAAAAGATGGAGGGCTCAGCAGATCATTTTGCGGTCAGCCAGGGTCATACAATTTGGCTTGCAGCATAGAGCTGAAGCCATCTCACCGATCACGCGACAGGAAATTAATCAAAGCACGGGCAATGAGAGAAGAGGGAGGGAGAGGAACATAGTCAGTGCATGCCAGAGACCACGTGACAATGACTAAGACAGCAATGGTGATAAGAGAGGAAAAGATAGTAGGACAGAGATAGAGAGAGGAGCGTTGGGGGGGGGGGGGGCAGTGATGGAGGGAGGGAAGAGAGGAGAAGACCGAAAGAGAGAGGGAGAGAGGGAGGAGGAGCGATAAATTTTCTCTATTAGAGTAGCTATCTATTAGAGACAGGGCTGCCTCCAAGGTTGATGCGACCTCCACCTGTCTACCACGTCTTGTTGTCTTATTGATGACTCATGATGGATGGGAGCACGTGAGCACCCCCCCACCACCATCACCACCGCCCCACCCTCCCACCCTTAACAGCGTAAACTTAGCATTACAACGCGGAGGGCAGGCCATGAGCATGTTTACGTCCTGTCTGCAGTTAACGAGGAAAAGACCGCAGTGCAGCTCTCCCTCTGCCAGTCGGACGGTAAACAAACCCATGTGGGCCATAACAGATTATGAAATATGACATCAACATATAGTGCTCTCCTCTCTCCGTTGCATTAGATATTATATTAGATATACATGGTGTAAAGTGTAAATTAGTGTAGGCTCCTTTTCCTTTCTCTCTTTCTTTCTGTCTTTCTTTCCTTCTACAGTAGTTTTATATTTCTGAGAAGACCGATATTACAAGTGAATAACTTACTCTTAAATAGAAGGCAGCTGATGGTTGAACACTTGCAGTCCTTTTTAATATTCATTGTAACTTTCATGGAACTTTTCAAATAATTTTGCCTCTAAGAACATCATGAATGTTCAGCTTTCACATACCTGTTAGTTAAGACTTCAAAGCTCACTGAAAGCACATCTGTGAAAAGCAATTCAATGCACATAATTGTTCTTAATGAAGATCAATAATTTTTGAAAAGGATGAAAGAAATTCATTTTAACCTGAAGCAGTGATGCTTTAGCTGTTCAGCTTATTCCATTTCATACCTTTACTTATAAAATACCACAAATACCTCCAAATGCACTACCCAAAAGCTGAGAGAAATTATACAGCAATTATACTGCAATGTAGCTCTTACTCATCTCTCTCTCTTTCATTTTTTGTCTCTCTCTCCCTCTCTCTCTCTCTCTCTCTCTCTGCTCTCTCTGTCTTGTGTGTATGATTAAATGTGTGTAAATGAGTTCTGAACTGCAAATGAGCTTAATTGTGTTTCTGCATGGCTCATCCTGTCTCCAGCAGGGCTCTCTCCCACTGAGCTCACTTTTGGTGATATGATCAAGCAGCTCCTGATTGACACCACTTGATAGATTGAGTTCATGGTCATTTATCCTTGCTCAGGAGTGGAGCCAGTGTTGCATTAGGAAAGTCCATTAGTGTAAAAGCTGCGCTGATATTCTTTAAAAGCTTCCTTGTGCATCTGCAATTTGCCGTAAAAACACAAGGCCGGTTTGCAGTGGAGTCACCATGGAAACTGTCATTTATTTGAGGCGTACCACGCACATCCCTCCCACTCTGTTTTTCAGTGTTGCTGAAATTTCTGGCAAGAGGGAGTAGGAGTCTGGAGAGGCACGGAGACAAACAGTCTAAAGTCTGACTTTGTCAGGGCCTCACAAACACCACGGTCTCCACACACACACACACACACACACACACACTTCCACTCTCTCTCTCTCTCCCTCCCCCCCCCCCCTCTCTCTCTCTCTCACTCTCTCTCACACACACACACACTTCCACTCTCTCTCTCCCTCTCTCTCTCTCTCTCTCTCTCTCTCTCTCACACACACACACACACACTTCCACTCTCCCCTCTCTCTCTCTCTCTCTCTCTCTCTCTCTCTCTCACACACACACACACACACACACACACACACACACGCATGTGTCTGTGTTTGAATCGCTGATGGTGCAGTTTTGTGCAGCTGCGGGGGCAGGCAGAAAGTTTGTATACATCTTACAACGAGCTTTCCTCCATCAGCCGGGTGGAAAAGGGAAGAGGAAGAGCCTGGGGGGGAAAGGCACCGAGCGCACCAGACTTCCCTCCCCAGCGCCACTTCAAAAGGGGCCAGATGAGATGCGTGGCCAGGGAGGGGAAGGAGGACGTGCGGTGTGCGTGCATGCGAGGAGCACAACGCCACACGAGAGGCAAAGGGCCACCAGGGGGTCAGAGGTGAGGAAAAAATGGCTCCCGGAATTCTGTGAAAAAGCCAAGCGGTCCGTTCCCACGTCACACACTTTCCAGAAGAAAAAAAAAGAGATATGCCGGGAAAAGAAAGTCACACAGCTGACACATGTCAAAGAAAAAGGGAAGAGAAAGTAGGCGACATCCGTGACAGCGACGGTGACAGTCTCGAAAAGACACTTTGTTGTTGTGCTGTGGAAACAGGCATTGTCTATTTTTTAAAAGTGACTTCTGTCTCACCATAGGATGGTTTTGAACTGCAGAAGTAATACTTGAGAGAGATGAGTTGAGAATACGCCTGGGTACCTCCCCCCCCCCTCCCCACTTCCCTCCATCATTATTGTGAGTCATTATTGGAGTGAGTCTGCCTCCGCAGTGACAGACGTAGCTGTCAGTTGGGCTGAGTCATCTCATATCTAATAGCAATGTTGGCAGCCACAGCAGCAGCCAGGCCTGATTTCGGAGAACTTCCGTACATAAGTGTGTGTGTGTGTGTGTGTGTGTGTGTGTGTGTGTGTGTGCAGGGAAAAGACAGGGAGGAGAAGGAGCTGGAAGGTAGGAGCTAGTGCTCAGGGAAAACATACCCACTGCAACAAGGTTTAAGGCGCTCTGCCCAGTCTATAAACCTAAAGAGCATAACAGTCAACGTGTATACATGGTTGACACACACATCCTAAATACCAAGAAGAATTGCAAATAGATTTTTGAGTGTTGCATTAACCTGAAATGTATGCGCAGCACAAATGTGAAAACACACACACACACACACACACACACACATTTTAAAGCAACACTAAAGAGTTCTTCATACCTTGAAATAATGTTTCCAAAATCATTTCAGCGGTTCATCAACTCGTAACAGGGTGAACGGCACTTCTGCATTCGCTTTGCGGCCCTCTATCGGCTATAACCGCACTATGTAACTTTACCAGATCGGGTACCGTATCTGTAGTTCGATGAAATGAGACATAAGAAACTACCAAATTGACTTGCTTCAATGTCGCAATACATCATACTTTCATAAAAACATGCAACAAACTCTTACTCTACCTTGTCTGTGGACATCGTTATTTGCTGGATAAACAAATAGCGTGCGTGCAACAGAGTAAAAGTGCTTTAGTGTTGCTTTAATGTAGATGCACATATAGATACAAAGATACAAAACACATTCATCAACATACATGTATGCTAACACACCACACCACACCACACTGTAGTGTAGTGTGCACGCCTGCCTCCTGCTGTATTTAGCTTATATCACGTTAGTATACAGTAGTTACATAACACTATTACCTGGACATTCAGTGAGCATTTATACTTCAGAGCCTCGTTTCCATATATAACTTTGTTGTTTATTTGGTTCAGTGTCTCTGTGTTGCACGTGGCAATGTTTGTGTGTGTGTGTGTGTGTGTGTGTCTGTGTGTGTGTGTGTGGGTGTGTGGTCGCCTGACTGCGTGTGACAATTCCCTATACAGTCCATGGGCACAGCTGCTACGATGGGTGTCATGCAACGCACCCCATCCTGTAAGCAGGATTTCTCTCCCCCCCCCTCATTTTTTGATGGAAGCTCCTCTAAGCGGCCACAGCAGCGGTTCCCGGGGATGAACTCTCCAGCTGACATGTCACCCCTGCCCACACCCACGCCCACAGGACGGAGCTGGAGAATAAATGCATGGTGCTCCCTGCTCCCTATTTTTAGAATTTCTTTTAGGACTTGCATGGCTCGATTCATGACACTGTGAATCTCAGCGCTCTACTCTGTTTAACTGAAACATGGAGCTCAGGCGATTCTAATGCTGAAGAAACCCTTCAGCAGATTTGTCTCTGATTTTACTTGTAATAAGTAATAAGTCAAGAAGAAGACAAGTCAAGACGAAAACAACTTTCATCCTGGACTTCTTTATCATTTTTACAAATGTGTCATTTAATGCTTTACACAGTGGTCTGTGAGGGCGATTGGAGCTTTGGTTGGTGCCTGTAATTAGTGATGTAAATCTTGGCATGAACTGCATCTTGCACTAACAAGGAAACATCGAGCATCTCATGTGCAAGCGGTATCATTTACTCGTCAAGAAACCTATTATCACTACACCACAACTGAGTCAGTGGGCTCCTAAAAATAGCAATAGCAAAAGCAAACATTCAAATTGGTTCTGAACAAGTTGTCTGAACAAGTATTCAGACAGATGTGCACAGCCACTGCAGCAACTAGCAAAATCATGATGTCATCTTGTGGTTTTATATCGGTCTGACAGGAACGCACACACCCCACTTTGTCAAATTACTTGGTAAATACATCAGCCTTATGACCATCTTGGCTGGTCCTGGTAGAAGTTGAGACAAATACTTTCTGTTATCAGGAGCAGTGTGCGCAAGAGAGCTTTGACAAGGCACCTGTATATCACTGTTTGATGCCCACAGAGATGTCTGCTCTGTTATGCAGCCGAGGTCAGAAGACTTCCTGTCTATGTTCCACTTTGGTTTTCACAATACATTAGGGAACGTGTTTTGAGTCCACTGTCTTCACAAACGCCTTGTGGCCCAGTGCAGTGGTAAAGTAGGGGAGAGTGTATATATACTGATCTGTTCAGCTCTGTGTTATTTCTCAGTGCACATCATCAGAACTCACATGGATCGTCAAGGACGACAGGATGCGTGTGAATCCCTCATACGCCTCGCTTTTGCTGCAATAGCATTTATTTGTCATTTCATTTCCCTCCTGACAATGTATTGATGAAATCTCACCTGCCAATGACCTCTGTAAAAGGGACTTAAAAGGGGGCCCTGGTGTTGTTGCGTGGACAAAGGCATGTGAGGGCTTTCAGGTCATTTATTCTCCTCTAGACTCCTCTTTGTGTGTTCCATGTGATAGGTTTGATCGATGAGGTTGGTGGGGCTGAAGGTGGCAGAGTTACATAAAGGCTCCATTCTAGAGCCTTTTGGTCATGCGTGGAGGCGCTTACTGGTGAGAGTGTCGGTGACAGCTGACGTAAACATCGGACAGTAACTGGTGGGAGAAAGGAGCTTTTCATCTTTGACCACAATCAAAACTTTACATGATATCAGCAAAATGATAGCTTAGAATGGTCTTTATATCGACCCAGGGAGCAGGTTCTCCTCTATGCTGTCTGACTGCCACAATGTGCAGCCATCTTCTTGTAGCCAAATCAAGAAACTAAAACAGTGCCTAAATGGTGCCCGTATTGTCCTACATGGTGGACATGCGTGGTATTCATTGCTTTGCAATTCAGCAACCTCACCACTAAATGATACATACTGTAGCTTTAAGCATTGAGTGACGCTATAAATAAATCATTCTATATATGAAGATATTTAGATTTTAGAATAGGTAAAACGTGACATTGCAATTCAAGTAAACAAAGAGTTTTATGGATTAAGCACAAGTGAAACTGAGTGGAAACAGTCTAAAATGGCAATTGAACATTTCAAAATCGTAATGATTTTACAAATAAGTTGGAAAGAAACACAGTACTAAAGACACTACTTTTGAAAGGCCAGTCATAATGTTTGTGTATTCATCAAAATATGCCCTCTGTCTCACGATGCAAAACTTCAGCATATAGCTACTCCGAGTTGTGGGAATGAGATGTTGCATGTATGTAACCTGCAGTAAAAGGTTCACTGAAATACAGTACTGATACACATTGCTGTTTTCCAGTCTTCTGGGCTCCTGTGATGGTTGAGGTGGAAGAGGTTGTTTTGGCACAACATCATGATGATGTCTTAGTGCCCACAAGTGCCTCCGCACTGCTGAAGTTGAGTATGTGATGCAAGATTAGCGCCATCTAGTGGGCTCACACCAGCACATAACATAACACAACTCCACACTCTTGTCTCCACACACTCCACACTCTCTCAGTTTCTGTTTTGTGTAGCATTCAGTTTGAACCACATTTGACCCCAGCACCCTATTCTTGTCTATGACAGGATGAGGTATGACAAAGATAAAATTTTCTATTTCATGATCTGAAGGGGTAATTCCAGTGTAAACCCTCTTTCCCCAGAAAGGTGATTAAAAAAAACTTGCTACATGAAAACCAAACCAAAAATATCGTTCCTGGTTTTTACTTAAAAATAACTTTGTGATGGGGGGCGCTGTGGCGCAGCAGGCTACAGCGCCCATACCATTTACGGGTCCGAGTGCCCATTCGAATCCGGCCTGCGGTCATATCCCAATCCCACCCCATCTCTCTCTCCCACTTACTTCCTGTCTACCTCTTCACTGTCCCATATAATAAAGGCAAAAAGGCCAAAAAAATATTTTTAAAAAAAAATAATAAAATAAAAAATAACTTCGTGCACTGAAGTGAAACCTCTTGTTCTTTCCTACATTTCTTTGCTGCAACTCACAAAGAAAGCCTCTTTTAAAGCAGTTTCTCTCTCCAAATGGAGACTATTGCAGTATTTTCAACAGCTCATTATTCAGTTATTCTTTCACAACTGCATGAATATTTGCAATGATGATGCCAAAATATTCAAAGAATAATGGCTAAACAAAGGTATCCAAAGGCAGAAGATACAATCATGCATTCCAACAAAGAGGCTCAAGTTAGTCAAGTTAGTTAAGAACCTATACCCACTGCACAGCATGGCGCCTGTTAACTGCCTGCACCCATGCGGGTCATGGTGAAAGTCTATTGCTAATCTAAGGTTGTGAAACTGCTGCCAGTTCTCTCTCTGAGTGAGTGCCATTGCTCTTCCTCTGAAGGAACAGGAAAGCCTTGCTGACACTGGCTCTACCTGACCGGGTGATGAAGCAGTAGAGTAGAGGATCGGCCAGACAGTTGAGGGTGGCCAGGGCCGCGGACACTTTATAGGGGTAGTACAGCCAGGGTTGTGTTTGGCAGTCCTCCAACAGAGCCCTCAGCAGGAGCATGATGTGGATGGGGCCAAAGCAGAGGAGCAGGGTCAGCTGGACCAGTCTGAGGAGCCGGCACACCCGCTGACGTTCCTGTTCCTCGGTGGCGCGGTTGGAGCGCACCTCTTGGCTGATCTTCCAGTAGCAGAACCCCACCAGCGCGGACGGCAAGAGGAACCACACGAAAAAGCGAGCAATGTTGACGTGCCTCTGCATTTCAGGTATAGGGAAGGTGTCGAGGCACTGGTTATGTTCTTCTGCGAACACCATTGGTGTGGACACAGTGGTGGCATTGAAGATTGCACTGCAGGTCCATGAAAGTATGCAGATGCCCGTAGCTGGTCCCCGTTTTCGGACGAAAGGGTACCTCAGGGGATGAACCACGGCCAGGTACCGATCGACAGCGATGCCACACAACAGAGACACGCTGGCATAGAAGTGGGTGAACATCAGGATGACACACACAGTGCAAGCAGTGCCCCCGTGCTGCCAGTGCTCCTTCAATGAGTAGTCCATCCAGATGGGCAGTGTCATGATGAAGAAGAGGTCTGCCAGGGCCAGGTTCATCAGGTAGACTCCCAGCTCATTGCCCTGTCTTATGTGCTGGTAGGAGACGAACACTGAGAAACAGTTGGAGGGGAAACCAATAATGATAACGACTATGTGCAGACAGACGAAGAGTTTCTTCATCACATCAGGGGGATCGCACACCTCAGTGTCGAAAGAGCTGTCATTACTGGAATTCATGTTTTCTCTACCAAATAAAGAAGAAGACAAGACAAGTCTCACTTTCACTTTTTGATGGTCAATACTTTCTTATTATATAAAATCAATGCTGGAGAGTAGGAAACTACATTTACAATTACACTACAAGAGTAGAAAACTACATTTACAATTACACTTCAATTACATTTTGCAGGAAAATGAATTCAAGTAATTATTTTCCATTTCGTTTTACTTATGTTAATTATGTATTGCTTCTTCACAGTGATAGAATCTCTTTTGATAGCCCTGCTACCAATGCTGTTTTTTTTGTCAGTTTGTAAACTTTAGGTGAAGTAAGTAACATCAGGAATTCTTGATCAATGTGATTGGTTAAGTTGGACCAATGATATCAACATTAATGTTTATGCCTGTCACCATACTAGCGTTGTAAACTATTCCCAATCGCTATAGTAACCAGGCTCTATTCACTTTGTGCATGAGTCTGGCTTGCCAGGTCGTAGCCCCGCTACATTTATCTCCCATCCTGACTGAGGCATGACCGGGCAATGCATTCATTATACAGCCAGCCACCACACACTTGGACTTGTCTGTCACTGAAGTGGCTGATGGACAATGCATGCTGGTGTTCCTTGCACTTCACCATAAAGAGTGTTTTTGTATATTCATGACTTCTGAAGTCGGCACTAAGTAAACTCAGATGACATGTGGCATTTGTGGGTGGCCTGTGGCATTTTCATGATGTATTTTGTATATTGTTTTTAACAAAATCTGAAATAGCCTACTTTTTTGTAAGTAGTCTCTACTTTCAGTCTGGGCAGGGCAATTGACATTTCCATGATATTATTATTTTTTATACAGGATGTCTATTCCTAATAGGCTTATTTATCAGTAAATAAGTTGATTTCTACAAAGCTGTTCATGAACACTATTTTAAAATAAAGTTTTACTTACACTATCAGCTGGACTTTCATCGGGCCATAAATATATCAGGGCTGAGCATTTTAAGATCCAAATATTCCAGATACTCCATCCAGTCAGCAACCATATGATACGATCATACACTGAGATATTTGTTAATTATCTTGTTCTATGGCACTTCTTGTAGCAAAGTTCACTCTCTTTGCTTCATGGCGTATTTCAAGAGACAGGAAGCAGGGCTCCTCTTGAAAGCAAGAGACCACGCTCAAGTTTAGAAACAGGAACAGGAAGGGCATATCTATTCAGTCTATACTGGGGTGACATCTTATCAAGGTGTTAATGCTCAGTAGAAATGTGTACTGCATTTCACAATACACTGAAAACAGCCTGCAGTGGTAACCCCATTAAGCAAGTCCATTAATAAAATCTGAGCAGGAAAATGCAATGTCTGTTGCTTATTTACTAGTTCATCAATTTAGTGTCTCCCAATTCATTATTATAAGACAAATACAAATGCAAAGATAAACAATCCGATAAAAAATGACAGTGTTCCATTTCAGTTTAAACTACTTTGTCAGAGCAGTTATGCATCAGAGGCATTGGACGAGTCTCTTGTAGAAGTCTGGAGCTTCCTTAGTGTCACCCTTCCACTCCTCAGCATGGCTTTCAGTTCTGTCTTGGCGCTCTGGCTCAGCAGGCAGTAGATTATGGGGTCTGCCACGCTGTTAATTGTGGTGGTGGCGACAAACACCATGTGGTAGTCTCTGAGGCGGTGGGCATAGTCACAGTTGCCAACCTCCAGCACTGCCCGCAGGACCATGACGAGCTGATATGGGGTGAATGCCACCATGTAGGTGATGAGCAAGAGGAGCAACAGGTTCCGGATCTTGCGGCGCTCGTCGTTCTCCAGTGAGGCACTGTTGTTGAGGGCTCTCATGATCTGATAGAAGCAGAAGATCATCAAGAACAAAGGCAGGAGGAACCCGAGCGCCGCGCGAACGATTGCCACGCTGGCGTCGGCGGGACACATGGGCATCCTCTCCTCGCACAGACGCAGGGCAGAGAAAGACTCCAGGGCGCCGGAGTGGGCCATGAGGCTGGCGTGCACCACCAACTCGGCCACCCACACCACGGCGCTCACCAGCGTGGCCGTGCGCAACTCCCTCACCCACAGGAAATGGAGAGGGTAGAACACGGCGAGGTAGCGGTCCACTGAGATGCAGCACAGCAGCCCGCTGCCCACGTAGAAGCTGTTGTACATGATCAGCGTGATCAGGCTACAGAGCGTGCTGTCCACCGGCCGTCGAAGGGCCAGCTCGATCCACACGGGCAGCGTGATGGTGTACAGGAGGTCAGACACGGACAAGTTGACTAGGTACACGGCCACGGTGTTGCCCTTTTGCATCAGTTGGTAGGCAACATAAAAGGAGAGGCAGTTGGCTGGAAATCCTATGATAAAGAACACGGAGTATGCAGTTGGGTACATGAACTGGTCCACTAAATCCACTCTGTTACAGTTCGTAGGCAAACTGGCATCGCTGGCATTGGAAAACACGTCCAGCTCCATCATGACTGTGCCTCTCACTGACTTGACAAGTTGTTCAAGCATGGATGGCATCATGCAAATCTAACACATGTAAATAATGTTCTATGTATATCCCAAAACATTTTTTGGGATGTGTGTTTGCTGAGGAGGTGTCATCTCCTGTCTTGATTTTATTGTACGTGTGTATTGGATCAAGCTGGGAGGACCACACACATTCAAAGATATACAATCCATAAATTCACGCTTGAAACTGCACTGGAGTGGTGACGTCTTAAAGTCAGCAATCCCTTATTTAGTGACTCACAAGTCTATTTGGCTCAGTTGTGCAATATGTGCTAAATGTGGAATCCAAATGCTTTACTAGTGAAACAGACCCAAAGTCTCATCCAATAAAGGTCAGTTAGTTTGTTGGTTGTCACTGGGATACAGAGTCAGTAGGGTGAAGCTTCTTCTGAATCTGCTGGTTCTGGTGTGGGGAGACCTAACGCCTCTCAGAGGGGAGTGGGGAACAGTTTTTGATGATGGCTGTAGTGCCTCACCCAGGCACTACAGCCAGTGCCACACATTGATGGTTAGTGAGGTTTTTAAAGTGCTATATAAAATGGTAGGTGCACGTGAGTACACAGAATAGGCTACACAACATTTCCTGTTCAGAAACTGTTTTAGCCTCCTTACTTCACCAGGTCACACATGGTCAGATATTTGATTACCAAATTTGTTTCATGTTGAGTCAATAGGAAGTATGTGGGAATGCCCTAAAATGCATCAGACTTGAGCCAGGTTAAGCTTGTATACTGTGGTATTTACATTTGTTTTGAAAACAGCAGATTAATGTGAGCGATACAGCTGTTTTTTCACACACAGAAAGCAAATGAGACTACCTACCTCCATGGAAAAGATCTGATTATCAGCCTGTATCCTCATGTCCACCGTCACCATACAGTATCATCTGGGAAAACCGATATGAACAGGAAGAGGGTAACATTACAAAAACATTATGTAGGCCTATGTGCTAATATGGAAAGCTAAAACTACCAAAAGTGTTTTGACCTATACAGTAGGTTAGAGCTAAAACAGTGCCAAACACTAACGCTGGAAACAGACGTGCATATTCTGCTACCAATCATTGATCAAGCCTTCCTGTTGTGATCATGTAAATCCTGGGTTTTGATTAAGCATATGTTCATTGTATACTGCCAGTTTAAAGGGTTGCATTTTTAAAGCACAGAAATGACACAAAACAGGAAGTTGACTCACTGAAAGCCAAACCTGCCCGGCAAATCCCATCTACGGCGCTGTTGGCACTTACAAAAGCCAACTGATGAGTTGTGGTGATAGGCTTGTATGTAAGCATTTTTATAGTGTGTAGTTTGAAGTGTGTCTGACCCACAACACAAAGTCATTAGGCTGGAAGGCTATGGATATGCTATCCATGTGAATTTGATTATGATAAAAAAGTTACCCTCAAAAAGTGTGTTCTTCTGCACATGGTTTCACAGCAAAAAAGCACTGTGCCAGTGCCCATGCACTGGAGGTACTGTAGGTGCCAAGGCATTCCAAAAGGTTAAAGCCCCTTACCATATCTCATCATTTCATGTCATGTATGGTAATGTCATGTCATAATTAGGTGGTAAGAAAATCACATTTCAATACAACAATCCCTTAATTTGCATCTCTTCAAATTTGTGTCTGCCTTTTTTCATGCTAATTCATGGGTATTGCAGTTGGACGTCTTGTTCACATTCTATGTACTGTAGGTACTGTATATGTGTTTGCCTTACTTCCGAAGTACTTCAATAACAGCAGAATTCAATTACAAATACTAAATCAAAGGGGAAAAAAGAGTGTGCAAGTGGAATTGTGGAATTATGTGGAATTTCAAAAACTGTTTGTTTTAGTTTTCTTGTCTATTTTCCCACTCCTTTGTTGTCAAACAGATGCATTAATTGTTCTTCCCAAGACAGAAAAGGAAATGCTACCAACAGGTATGCTGGTGTGCCAGCATGTATCCAAATGGACAGGTTTGATGTATTATGAGATGAAGATGTATATGGAGACTACATTAACACAGCACATGGTCAGATGTAGTAAGCCCTTTATTTTGTCTCGTTTTGATATATTACCATTGTGGAGTGTTTTATTGAAATCTAAAAGAGTCAAAAGGTGAGTCCGCAGATTTCCGTAACACAACACAAACTCACTCTCCAAAACCTTTATGCAAACTGAGTTTATGCAAAGTCCTGTTCCATGGTAGTAATAAAAGTAGTGTATATAGAACGCCCACAGTTGGAAACCTTGGTCTTATCACACTTATCTGTGATGAATGGAGAAGAGAGGACTGAAACACAAACACAGACTGGACCATTTGTAAAAGCATCTCCTAATGCAATTATGTTGAGAAGGGACTTTCTTGACTTGTGTTATCTTTCACCATCATATAAACTCTGAGAAATTAATTGTTCAAGTTTCTTGTTATGATGTTCTTATTTGTGTGTCACAGCAACTACAGACAGCGGAAACAGGAAGCTAAAATATTAGACCGTGCATCTCACAAGAGCCACTCTGGCTCACCACATGCTGTTTGTGCATGAAGATAAGAGAGATATCACCTTACACAACACATTTAGCTTGAGAAAAAGATATGAACTAATCTGTAGTATGATAGACAAACGTATCTTCCCAGAAGAAGTTCTTGTCAACACCTACACACTCTAAAGCCTTGACATGGAGCAGAATAGCATTGCCATGATAGCGCATTCCACAGTACTGCCCACAAGGTGGCAGCCCCTTTGACCTATAATTTACACTTTGATCAGTGTAACTGGTTAACATACTGAACAGCCTCTGTGGATCTGTCCAAACAGACCTAGCAAAGGAGATAGTAATGGATACTGTCAAATGTCTAGGTTTGGAAATGAAGAGCACAGCAACAATGTTAAACACATACTGTACAGTCAGTTTAGAAACAAATGTTCCATTATTCTCCATGTTCCATAGATTTGTATTTCTTTATTTGTTATCATATATATATATATATATATATATATATATATATATATATATATATATATATATATATATATATATATATATATATATATATATATATATATATATATATATATATATATAATCAATTGTTGTTGTTTTCTGTCAGTTCTCCCCAACATCTATTTGATGGCTGTGGTTTATTAAGGGGAGAGAAGACTTCATCTGAATTTTGAAGTGCAGACTATGCAGTAGTGAAAGTACAGGAGTTTGAGAGAGATTGAGCTAGATATGCAGCATGTGGAGCAGTAGTCATAAACAAAGGATGAGGTTTAAGATCTGTTTTACGATACTGTGATCTGATCTCTGTGCAGCTCAGACGGCAACCCTTCCCCGGGAGGCCCTGCACTTTGTCACATAAAGCCGCTGAGCTTTGGCTTTAATGAAACTATTTACAGAAACGAACACATCTGTGCTTCATCTCCAGCCCTGTAAGAACAGCCAGAAGAGATAAGAGAGGCATGCTCCTGAAAGACTGAAAAACACTCACAAAGAAATCGATGGAAAAAAAACAGAATAAAATATGTATTTCACAACTGACACTTTATTACAAAAGGGTCCATTGTTGACAAAGAGAAAAGTTGAAAAATGTCACAAGAATCTAATTTAAATGACAGGCAAGTACAGTCAAGCAACGAGAAAGTGTACCTGGATGTTCATGCTTAGGATCATTGTCATGGTATTACATTAGCAAGTGGATTTAGATAGATAGATAGATAGATAGATAGATAGATATACTTTATTCATCCCCAAGGAGCAATACAAACACAACACTCAACATATATACATAACATACAAACATACATACATACATACAGAAACTTATTAAAAATGTTATTCCTTTCTCTCTGCCCAGATGGGAGTCATTATAAAGTGCTATTGCAGTAGGTAAAAAGTCTTTCTGTATCTGTCTTTCTTACAACTTAGTTGGTGTAGCCTCAAACTGAAAATACTTTTTTTGCTTGACCAGTACATTGTGTAGTGGATGTGAGGTGTTGTCAAATATATTTAAAAGTTTATGCAGCATCCTTCTCTCTACCACCAACTCCAGGGGCTCTATAGGGCTGACCACAACACAAAGCCAGCCTTCCTTATGATCTTATTCAGTTTGTTAGTGTCCCCGGCTGTAATGCCTCTCCCCCAACAGATGGCAGAAAAGAAAATGGCACTATTTAGTCTCATTATTAAATTAGCTTTAGTCAGACTTACATAAGACATAAGACTTACATAAGACATAATATATAAGACTTTACACTTTGCCTATCATTTAAATTAGCCCACAGAGTAAAAGAAACTACTTAATTCACTGTATACCTATTGGCCAGAAAACCCTCCCTTACTATCCGGCGCTCATCATGCCCTGCTCACTTGATAACTTTATAAGACAACTGGCCTGATGTGATCCGTTTTGTGCAGAAGCGTGGACACGACTGAGCGCTGCGTGGTCGCGTCCGATCCCCGGGAGCGCTCGTACCTGCGGTAGATCTCGCTGAGTTTCCTCTTGAAGTACTGCCCGGTGCAGACGTACAGCACCGGATTGAGAGCGCTGTTCAGGAAGGCAAAGTACACCGCAAACTGGTTCCCGATGGCCGTCACCTCCCTCCACTCGGCCACCTCCAGCACGCGGAAGTCGCACAGCACGTCCAAGAAGGTGAACAGGTGGAACGGCCCCCAGCAGACGAAGAAGAAGAGCGTGACGGCGTACACCAGCACCGTGGCCTTCCTGTCCGCCCGCTCCGAGCTGCACGCGCTGCTGTCCCTCCTCCGGCTCAGCGCTCGGACCACGTTGACGCTGCAGAAGGAGATGGCCAGGAAAGGCAGGACGAAGCCCATGAGGTTGAGGAGCACGTGGTGGGCCACCCTCCAGGAGTCGTGCGGGTAGTCCAGGAAGCAGGACGTGACACCGTACTCGGGGTGGTACTCCAGCTTCCTGTGGGGCAGCACGGGGGCGCACACGACCACGCCGAGGACCCACAGGGCGGCGCAGACCGCCTTGGCGTAGCGCGTCCGCCGCAGCCAACGGGCCTTCATGGTCTGCACCAGGGCCAGGTAGCGGTCCACGCTGATCATGGCGAGGAGGAAGACGCTGGTGTACATGTTGGTGGTCAGGGAGAGGCTGACCACGACGCACATGAATTCCCCAAACGGCCAGTCGTAGTCGTTGAGCACGCTGACACCCCAGAAGGGCAACAGGGCCAGCATCACAAGGTCGGCCAGAGCGAGGTTGCCCAGGTAGATTTCCGGGACACTCCACCTGGCCCTCTGAAGCAGGAACACGCCAAGAACGAAGGCATTTCCCAGAATTCCCACCACGCTGAGGGTGAAGATATAGGGTGGGAGGATGGCATGGACTAGGTCCCAGGCAGTGTCATTCTCTGCCATAGTAGGGAATGTGGGAATGCTGATGTTTGGGGTCTGGTACATATCCATACTCACTTACCCTAATGGCTCTGTTATCTAGAAAGGCAAAACAAAGCACAGCTCTCAGAAACCATTTCCAATAATCTGAGTGAAAGCTGTATTTACGCTGGATTTTCAAAACCACTCTAAGTTGTCTCTAGATCCAATTAGGCTATCTTTTTCAATTTGAAGACAACATTGCGCCTGTTCTGAAGTTACAGAATTACAAACATCATCATAAAATGAGTATCAACACAGAGAATTTCACAGAGTGAAAAATTACTGGCCATTCAAATACACCATGACAGATCACGTGGTGGTCACAACATCATTTTAATAAGCTAAAAAGCCAACTCTTCTAGTTCCTAAAGTATCATGCATGATACACAAACAGTGACATACCTGGAGATCGCTTTTTGGGAGGATAAAGTTCAGTGTTTGGGTTGAAAATGAAGAGCCTCTAATTCAAGTTCATTCCTCCTGTTGAGGCAGCTTACAGAGCGGAGCTCAGTGTATACAATGTAGCATTCCTCGCACCAAGCCTCAGTCGGGCTGACTCGGCTTGCTTACAATTCAAACTATCTTCTTGTTGGCTGGATACAGTGTGGCCTAAACACTTGAAGGGCGGTACATGTGTTTCAACACTTAAGGAGTTATCCTGTGACGATATCAATCTTTAGAAAGGGCCAACCTGATTGTGTTCTGTTGTTAACGTAAGGAGAGAATATTTAGGACTTATCAATTAAGATTATTATGTGTGATGAAATGATGATTCATTCTTATGCCTTTTATGATACAGCATTGAAATATCATAAATAAACAATGTGAAGGAATGCACACCCAAACAGAGGTGCTGGCTAGAAAGATATCATTGATAAAGAGAGCCATGCTACTCTACTTTTGAGGCTAATCCTCCTTTCTTTCTAACATTGAAATAAAGGATTTTGTCTTGTAGGCTACTTATTACAGTAACTGTATTTTGCTTTGACTTTGGATCAAAATGATCCAATGAATCACCAGTGAATCGTTTCCCACCCACAAGGCTTAGTCTATGAAAGTTCATGTAAATACACTGTACTGTAGTGTGTTAACGGGTATGTTGAACTGCTTTTGCTTTTTTCTGTTTTTTTTTTGTGTTGTTTAACATATTTGTTTGCTTGTTTGTACCAAACTCTTTGTGAAATGACCTTGGGTAATTTATTTATTTATTATGGTGGTTTCAGCTGAGTAAACAATGGATAGAATGCCCACTGAAGAGCATAAATATGACTGATGAGTCTAAACCTAAGACATATTCCAGTAATGGCCTCTGTGATTGGTGATGGGGTAATTACAATAAAGGGTGAACAGTGGACGCTGAGGTGAGGTACACTGGGAGGATGTGGGTGGGGGAGGTACAGTAGGCTGGATGTCGGAAGTGATGAATGAATGGACTCACATGGATGGTGGGAAATGGACAATTGATATTAGTGGGAGAAACCTGATAAGCATCTGAGGGTGGGCATGGAGAGCTGGAGGGTAAGTGGGCTGACTGAGGGGGTTCATCAGTGGAGGGTAAAAAGAGAGTATAGAAACCATGGTGACAGACCATCAATGAGTGTGTGAGAGAGAGATAATGGATGTAATAGGGCACTATGGTCATTGAGGGACCTTTTACATTTGTATTCCCAAAGATGTATATTACATTACAGATTTCAGTTATTTACATGAAGAGTCTGATTCACAAGTAGGGCACGGCAAAGTGCTGAGGGTTCGAAGTTCTTCATTTAATGTAAAGGCAAACAACAAAAATGAGTAACGGATAGCTTTGAATATACGTAGCTATCCATAGTCTTAGAATCAATGAAGAGAGAGAGAAGGAGAGTGCTGCGTGGTCTTCGGAATGGACATAAATGAAATTGAAAAAACTGCGACTGTCCTGTATAAAGAAACTTTGTGCTGTGTTTAAGGCAGTCAAAAGTCCGAGGCACACCGATGTAGTGAAAAAGTTAAAAAATCCTTTATTGCATTGGATAAGCCTACGCGTTTCGACTCTACTGAGTCTTCCTCAGGGCAATCAGTGATCACACTCGCAGGTGTTCTTTATAAAGCAATCAATCACGCTGTGTCATGTGATAAGACCTGACAGGGCACATTAAAATGCCCTAGTTGAGATACAGTATTGACAGAAAATAACAAAAAATAACAAATAAACTTTGGATAGCTATCCATATTAAATGTTAAAGAGCTAGAAGGGTCATTCCACCTGAATTCAACAAATGCCTTTTGCTTGACCAGCTCAGATTTGTCTCAAACTTTTACCACCTAAAGAGTAACCCTTTAAACTAACTTAGCCAAAATATTATGTGCAGACTTCCCACCAAGGTGGATCGTCTGTTTTAAGAGGGGGGGGGGGGGGGTGTCAAGACCCTGTCACTGTCAGACTCCACTACTGACTTTACTTAACCTATTCTGTTCAATCCTATTCATTTAATAAATCTAATATATATATCGCTATTCCGCATGTTGCCTGTCCCTACTCTGATGCGTGCTTTGAGCCAGGCTTGTAACAAGTCTGACAACAGAACATCACAAAGACACCTTCACTCATTGCACCCAAAATATTATAAAGAATGTTGAAGAGACTTCAGAAGTGGTGTTTATTTCAGTCAGATGTATGTTGCTGTCACACTTAGTAGACACAGAAGCAGCAGAACACAAACAGTTCTACAACATGTGACAGATAGTTTGCTCGCTGTGCTAGGGAATTGATGCCAGGGAAGATTGCAAATGGAAGCAACTTATCACACACTGGCCCACCCAAACATTGTGTCTTGCCCTCCCAAAGTCAAGAATAGTTTTTTTCAGTTGTGTAGCTGCACAGTGTGCAGCTTTAAACCCAGCTTGGATATAGATGAGTTGGTGTTGGGTTTATTGTAATGGTAGCTAGCTGGTTCTATAGTGTAGTACTGCAGTATGCCTATGTGTGTGGAAAACCTTCTTCCTGGTGCCTTGAAGGAAAACTCTGGCCAATTTTTCACATCGGCCCCTGTGTCTCAAAGTCACTGAGTATTGTCAGTACAAGAAAAAACCCTGAAAACAATATTGGTGCTACCTAGTTTGAGTGGCTGCAGCATAATTTTAAAGATCCCGTCAGATTGAAGGAAAGCAACAGCACAATGTACATGCATGGTGCAAGTGTCCACAACATCTTTGTTATTAAACATCGCCAAGGTAGGCCTACTGGGTTACAGGCCGCCAGTCAGACATGCTACCACTCCCTAAGAGCCAGCAGCACAACATCAGACAATCTGTTGGTATTCTGACAGCCAACACATCTGAAGGAATCTGCTTGGACAATTCCACTAGTAGGCTACTTGATTGAATAGCCTACTAGCTGCTTTACCACCTTCAACACAGGATCTCTGTCTGTTTCCTAGTATAGTCAACTGCAAACAAAGTTCTACACAGTTACAGTATTTACTTTTAAAATTGACTGGGATGGGGATACAATCAAAACCGTAACCTGAAAAAAGCAACACTTTCTCCAATAAAAATACATCTCGTGACTAGGCTACGCCTTCAGCTGTTCTTTATATGTGACTTTTAGCTATACATTAGCTATACATTTAGCTGTAGATCAGGTTTTTCTTGGTCAGTGGTGTAATGATTTTTAGAGGGGATAAGATGGTGATTTTTTAATCGTGCACCAGACCACACCTTACGTTGTTAATTGCCACACCAGGGGCAGTTTGGGCGCAAGGTTTAATGAAAGTGGAGCAAATGGCGAAAAACTCATTAGTGACTGGGTGTCCGATATGAACAAGAAAAGGCTGACAGCAAGAACACGATCACTCAGCAGTAGGATCACAACATGAAGTTGCAACACAAATCATGCCTCATTCACACACAACAGAGCTCATTCACACTTCATGCACAAAGCCAAACGGATGTTGTAGTTAGGAAGGAGAATCAGAGGTAAGAGATGAAAAGTAGCGAGTCTCTCATTCAAGTTTCTAATTAACCGAGAAGAACATGTAACAGCATTCAAGTCAATATAGCCTACCGTATGATCAATCTATTATTTAGCCTACTTGGTGTACAGTGGATGCAAAAACACGATATAGAATATACACATAATAGATATGATATACACAGAAGTACAGTATGTCTCTTAAGAAACATAATGTAACCTCAGACAACTGCTACAACATTGATTACAATTCAATTCAAATTCAATCGTTTCAGAAAAATCACATTGTTTCAGACTATCTACAACTTAACATTTGGATAGGAAATATCATTCCAACAAACCACAAACTATAATAGAATTGCAAGGTCTTTGGGTCAGCAGTCATTAAACATTCTTTGTCATTAACAGACGTGAAAAAAACTGAAATGTGTAGTGATGATGAATATATAGGCTAATGCAACAACATAACAACATAAGGATCAGAGATCACACCGTGCTACTCTCAGTGTATTTAGACCTTACACTAGAACTGTCTACAAAAACGGCCTGTCTTTTATCACAGCTCATGACCACGTTTAAAAGGGTGTCAGCTCTTTGCCTGAAGTGTTTGCCAACAATCACATAAAGGAAGGGGTTAATGGCGCTGTTGCTGTAGCCAATGTAGGTGGCCAGCTGGGTCCAAATGTCCAAGCTGTGCTCCAGGAGGCAGCCAGAGATGATTTCATAGTAGTGCAGGGTGTCCAGGAACATGACCAGCTGGAAGGGCAGCCAGCACAGGACGAACACGGCGAGCACCACCAGCACCAGGAAGGCGGCCCTTCTCTCCACGTGACCCGAGGTGCTCCTGCGCACCCGCTTGTCGTGGAGGATGCGCACGATGTGGTAGCTGCTGAACGCCACCACGGGCACGGGGACGGCGAAGCCCACCAGGTTGGCGGTGACGTTGAAGCGGACGCGCCAGCTCGGGTGAGGGTAGTCCAGGTGGCAGGCCTCCACGCCCAGCTCGTCGAAGACGTCCACCGAGCGGTAGAGGAGGGCCGGGAAGCTGAGCAGGCCGCCCAGCGCCCAGACGGCGGCGCACACGGCCCACGCCACGGTCGCGCGCCTCCTCGGCCGGCGGGCCAGCGGCTTGGTCAGCACCGCGTAGCGGTCCACGCTCACCACGGTCAGGAAGAACACGCTGCACAGGTAGTTCATCCCGATCAGCAGGCCCACCAGCTTGCACGCCGCCGTCCCGTAGGCCCAGTGGAAGTGGCGCAGGACGGTGCCGATCCAGAAGGGCAGGCAGCAGACCATCAGCAGGTCGGCCGCGGCCAGGTTGCCCAGGTAGATGTCGGTCACGGTGCCGTGCTGCCGCTGCAGGCAGAGGACGGCGAGGACGAAGGCGTTGCCGGCGATGCCCAGCGTGCAGATGGCGCTCATGTAGGCCGGCTGCATGGCGTAGACCCACTCCCAGGCCTCTGTGTCATTGCAGTCACCCTCGTCGCCATGGACCATCCCAAACAGCACATTCTCAGAGGCGTTCAATGTCATGTCTGTTACTGCTTCAACAGAGAAATGATGGGTTTTAAAAACAACTCTGATCATACCTAACATAAACAACTCCTAAACAACTATCATAAGAAAATAAATCACTTGTTTTTGCGCTGACCCCTGTGCAAGGCCTGTTACTGGGCAACCACAAGGACTGTGACTTACTGCATGATTTATTATGCTCTGCTGAAGAGGATCATTTTTTCCACTCTGCTGAGCAGGGGGAGCGATACGTGAGGTTGCTATCGCACTTAGACCCTTTAGAAATTAAATGAGCTGATGGTTTGTAGATATACTCAGAAGCAACAGATGGCTCATGTCTGTTTGTTAAGCACTCTGCATGTTACACAATGCAGGGCCTCCCAGTCTGATGAGACCACCCTCTTATGCCTTGCTCCAGCGCTCCAAATTTAATTTTAAAATACTGATTCAAACCACAACCACGGTAAAATGAAAACAAAAGAACTGATGACACCACTCCTGGAGAGGGGCTTTATTAGAGATTAAAAAAAAGAAGCATAAGAAAACAATGGCACATGATTTAATGTTTTTTTCATATGCCCATAGCCTGGCAAGCCAAGGGTGCGTCTAGATTTCTAGGCTAATATGCCCACACATTGGTTAAAAAATCTGACACAGTCAGAAGTCTTTTCCTGTCTAACGGGAAGCATGAATCTTTGGGCCGACCACATGTCTGGACGCCAGTCTGACCGACAAACAAAAATAACGAGGACCGTTTTCAAAGTTCGCTGTTCCAAACCCACAAGAAAAGTCTGTCTGTGGTGTCACTAGTGGAAACTCTGCGACATACTCTTTACAAGGTACCACTACCAGCAGACTGCTCTGCAAAAACACCCGAAAATTGTTCTTGGAAAAACAGCACCACATCATGACTCATATTGTCTTAAGATTCATTTAGCCTCGTTCACCACTAAGTATAGAGTTCTAATTTTCGAAGATCTGATCATGGTTTCCTTCATTTCACTACCATGCTGTCAAAAACTGTTTATTGAAAACTCAAAATTATAAATTATTGACATGGACAGATACAATACATACTGTACATAAATTACATTTTGTTATCAATGTTTACTCTCTTGTAAAGAATTTTTTTTGTAGAAAATATACAGAGAAACGGTATTATTATTAAAACACTGTTAACCGGTAACTGAGATATATACGGAGGCAATTCCACAGCGCATTTAGCAAAGTAGTAAACAACAACACATACGGTTTAAGTTCAAATCAATGCAAGATCCTAATACTGTTGACAACAAAAACACATGAAACTGTGTATCAATGCATCAATAGGCCACGCATCTAGTGAACTGAGGTAACATTGGAGTTTAGAAAAGACAGAGCTGGTTGAGACATCCTTGAATATCATCATCGTAGTCACCCTCATCATCATCATCATCACCATCACCATCACCAAACTCAAGAAATGGTCACTAACTGTTGGACCAGAAAGAGACAGGGATGCCAGGGTGACATACTGACATGACATGACATGACCTGACATTGTGAGCAAGAAAACAAGGCTATTCAGAGCAGGGATATGATGACTTTAACAGAAAAGCCCATTTATGCCATAAAAGGGGTCATAAAAGACAAGTGCCAACCATAAGGGCAGTTACCAAATAAGTGCAATTAACTCAGACTTTTAAAATGTAAATTGTACAATTTTATGGAACTACACACAGTGCAATATGTCTTGCAACATGAACACATCTTGAAAACAATTTAATACTGTTCAGTGTTTGTTATGAAAGGCTACACAAGACTTTTGTTCATATCTGATTAACACTGAAAAATGGCAAATCATTTGCAGCAATGGGGCAAAATTCCTGTCATTGCAAAGGACTGTAATCTCCATCCAACATCCAAAGATGCTTGAAAGCGAGCTGCTCCTCAATTTGACGCAAACGTCTTCAGTGTTGACAGCTGTGACTTGGTGGAGCCGGTCTTCTTCCTACTCAGGCTGATCTGCTTGCCCAGCTCGCAGACCTTCTTCCTAAAGTTCTTCCCCACGATCACGTAGAGGATGGGGTTGAGCAGGCTGTTGCTGAAGGCCAGGTAAGTGAACAGCTGGCTGCAGATGTCCAGCGCTTGGTCGAGGGTGCAGCCGCCCACCACGCCGAGGTGAAACAGGATGTCCACGACGGTCAGCAGGTGGAGCGGGATCCAGCACAGCAGGAAGGCCAGCAGCACGATGAGCACCAGGAAGGTAGCCTTGCGCTCGGTGTTCTCGGCGTTGAAGCGCTCCAGGCGCTGGCCGTGCAGCGCTTGGACGATGCGGTACGTGCAGTAGGAGATGGCCGCCAGGGGCGCGAGGAAGCCCAGCAGGAGGAGGACGACGTCGCAGGCCAGGCGCAACTCCTCGCTGGGGAACTCGAGGACGCAGGCGGTCACGTTGTACTCGGGGAAGTAGCTCACCCGGCGGAAGGCGAGCATGGGCATGACGAGGAGCAGCCCCAGGCCCCACACGGCCAGGCAGCTGAGCTTGGCGTAGAGCGGCCGGCGCATGCGCCCGTGCGACATGGCGTGGACCAGGGCCACGTAGCGGTCGGCGCTCACCAGCACCAGGGAGTGGATGCTCCCGTACGTGTTCATCTTGATGCCGGCGTTGACCAGGCGGCACATGAGGTCGCCGAACGGCCAGTCGAAGCCGTTGGCCACGTTGGCCGCCCAGAAGGGGAGGCAGGAGAGCAGGAGCAGGTCGGCCGCCGCCAGGTTGCCCAGGTAGATCTCGGCCACGGTGCACGGCTTCTTGTGGAAGCAGAAGACGACCAGGACGAACACGTTCCCTATGATGCCCAGCACGGACAGGACGGCCATGTACACCGGCTGGACGGTGTACAACCAATCCCAGGCCTCGGTCTCGGGACAGTGGCTACCGTTCATGGTGCCATTGCTCCATGTGTTGTTCGGGTCAGTTAAGGGGAAGACTGAGTGGGCCGGTGTTGTGTAGTTGGTATCCATTTGGAAGCTGTCGAGACACAGGTGTTTCATTGTAACTGTGCTTGCTCACGGGGTGAGATCAACAACATAACTTATGTCCATGCAAAGAGGAGAAAGAAATATGGCTGAGACTGAGTCACACAGATGTGAGTTGTGTTAGTACATGCTGTTTGTAGAAGCAACCGAAAAATGCTGTACAAGCTGGAGATGTGTTTCAATGTACCAAAGATTTCTTGAAAAACAAAACAGGATGAAGTGAGGAAACGCATATGCCCAAATGCAGGTGTGTTTATAATTCGTAAAGTAAACATTTCACTCAAGCGTGTTAATTCACATCACAGATAAAGAAGACTCAGTGAGCTCACAGAGACACTTTCTGATTAACTGTGTGACAGTAACAGCTTATAAACACACAAGATTAGCTCCGTGGAACATATCACATGGCATAATGAAGTGCGCTTTTTAAAGTGACATTTCTGTTCTCACACAGAGAATCAAAACATCTACTCACGCACTGAACAGACTGTGTACTGAGTATTCACTGAGAATGTGAATCATGAAATAAAATAAAAAAGTAAAAGCTTTCACAAAACAAAATCTGACCCATGGGGTTATTACATACATTGTCATGAGGTCAGTCAAACAGCATCTTTTCTTTACATCTTTCTTATTCATCATCAATTCAATACATTTTTAAAAAAGTGTTAGTATACTGCACATGCACTCTGATTTAATCTGGCATGCATTCAAAGCCCAGATCTGAAAGTCATGCAGGCATTTGGTTATTCAGATCAGCGTTAGAAATACTGTACCTAGCAGGCTGCTGAAGTGGAGCCAGTGGAGAGTGCCCTTCCCTCTGTCCAGCCTCTGAGCTTGTGGAAACGCGCTCCTGAAAGGTCCGCTGGTTTTAAAGACAAGACCTCAGGGTGTGACATCATCCAGCGGAACACATCCTTTCCCTCCTACAGAACACCCTCTCATGTCTCAACCCGCTCAGTCTTTTCACTTTACACTAACTGTACTTCAGTCCCCCCCTCTCTCTTTCTCTCCCTGATTTCTCATTCTCTCTCATCTCTTTCTCTTTCTCTCTCTCTCTTTCTCTTACTTCTCATGCTCATCTTTACCACAACCTCAAGCATGAGTGATTGTGCAACCAGTTATTTCAAAATCCTAGAGGTCAGTTGTTTCAGATCCACTGTTTCCTTGTATTGTTGTAACCAAACCACTTTCATTCAGACCTGGATTTGTGCCCATGGCAGGATGGGGAATAGCAGCAGGATGGGGAAATAGCACAACCCCTTTTTATTCATAGAAGTGAATACAGTAGATTGCATATAGATTGCGTTTCTCTCCATGTGCACACATACTAATGATTAAAGGATGCAAGGCGCCAGCCTGCGCATCAGCAGCACTGTGGGGCTTTAGTGTCTCGCTCAAGGACACTTTAAGAAGGTCAGGGGAAGCTGGGCCCAGACCTACCACCTTCCACTTGCCCACTGTCTCCTCTGCCTCCTGAGCCACTGTCCCTTAGCGTGATAGAGCGCAAGGGCTAAAGCCACCCGAAGATGATAAAAATGCCCCCTGCCTTAAAATAAAAATAAAATAAAATGACAGTAATATTATGCGTCCAAATTCACACCCATAACTCTCGATGGTTCACGTGAAGAGGAAAAAAATAAAAAAATGTCTCTAGCTGGGTCACAGTTGGTTGTGCAAATAGGCAATATTCCCTTAAATGATTACTTCTTGCAAGTTTTGTGCAAATAAATGACAGATACAAATATAACCATGAACATATCTAAGGCATCTTGCTGTGACAAAAGATGGCAATTACAAAGCATGATTCTCACGCATAGCGTGACCTGTATTATTTGACTAAGGAGCCCCGTTTACATACAGTATCTGGGTAATAATATAATTTATGTCATATGATTGAAGGTGGCTACTGTATAGATGGCGATTTAGATCAAACAGGTATCATTGTACTTGCTCGAAATAGAGTTTAAGCAATTGAAATAGAGAAAAGCTTTAGTTCCAGCAAATTTTTGCATAACAAGAAAGAGTAGAGATGGAAGATCAGAAAATAGATCTCTGGCAAAATCACAGTTTGTTTGTCTTGTTGGCAAGAGACAACCTACCGAAGTGATTTAAGAAAATGTTTAACTTTCCATGCAGAGCTTGACACTCATGTTTGACAGTAACTGTGATTGCTTTTCTATTGTGTGAATTTTCCCTTTTAGTGAGGAATGCTAATGGCTGCACACTGTGAAGGATGTGAACGATCACTCTTTGTTTATTCAGCATTAAGGCTAATCTGGGTGTTCCCATCCTGCCTAGCGCGGTGATTTCATTCACGCTGCTAAGGCAGTCTGGAAACTAACACCCAAATTTTCACCTGATGTTGGCGACCAATCACAGAACAGGGGAGAAAGCAACACCATGATGAGCTATGCACAGATGCATTTGATAGACATCCCAATTAATGGATCTGGGCATTTTTTCAAATACGAGAAAATTAACGTCTGGTTGCCAGACCAGGGGCCTCATTTATAAAACTTTGCGCAGGATGTACGCCAGAAGATGGCGTGCGCTCAAAACTCAGAAAGTGCGTGCGCACAGAAATATTCTGATTTATAAAACCGTGCGCACGCACGTTCCACGCCAATTTCCCTTTATAAATCAAGCTCTACTCTACATTTGCGGCACCTGTGCGTACCTCAAGACACACCCATAATTGCTTATAAATATTCAGCGAAACGCCCTTAATGAATATTGATGTCTGTGGACAACATGCCAAAAACAGCGGGAAAGACAAGAAACGCAACTTCATTGACTGTTTGTGGGTTCATAAATGGCGTGAGCAGCCACCGTTTCAGCGGATATCCACTGTCACCTACAACATAACTTGAATGAGTAAAGGGTGAATGTTTAGAAATGGTCGAAAATTGTTACAAATTCTTTTAGGATTTACACACAGGATTTAAACACGATTCGCCCGCACCTACAGTACAAGCCACCATCGCGCACAGCTCCAGCATTCAGTCTGCGCCCAACGCTGCTACAGTAGCCTATGTCTTAATATGAATCAGGCCAACATTTGTGAGCAACATGTCCGTGTCACATTATATAACTTGGACATTGAGGGAATGAAAATTTGCTTCCTGTTAACAAAGGCACATTTATTTTCACTCGGTGCTCTTATAGCAATATGATTGCAGTCAATAGCACGGATCACATTTGGGAAATTAGACTTTGCTGCGTTTTTATTTGCCTGTTCACCGTGTAAGGAAAGTTCATGTAGTTTGGTGATGAAGCAGTAACACCTCCTAACACGTCTGGCAAAATTCGGCTGAAGGTTGGCTATTCCAGTCCGGTCAGCCAGTTCTCGATTCAGCCAGTGGCAAGAAAGCCGATGCAAGTCAGCACTTACTATAGCCTACCATTTGCAAGCTAACAAGCAACATGTTTGAGCCTTGATGTATTATTGACAAATAACAAAACATGCATGAAAGCCATAAGTGGATAATTAACTAAACATACATAGGCATAGCCTATCAGCATGTCTTTCTCGCATCAAATAAGATGGAATTTTTGACGGGCGCACGAAACAACAATCAACCACGTTTTAGATTTTAAACAGGATTAGGTTAAGGCAGTTATGTCATTGATGCGCGTCATTGCGCGATGTTATGCTTGTGTTAAACTTCAATTATTGAACCAATTTCGGGTCGTTGTACCTGTTTCCTCCTGAGGTCGCAGTTTCTGCTTTTCCCTTTTTTGTGCGTACGCATGGGTCAGAGCTTGCGTGGAGGTGCGCACATTTTCCCGTCAAGTTCACTTTTTATAAATACCAAAGCTTGCGTAGAATGAGGCGTACGCATTCTTTTGTGCGTACGCATCGTTTATAAATGAGGCCCCAGGTCTCATTTGAGAAGTGGTAGGCGCTAGCCAGGCTACATTAAGGCTGCAGTAAGTCCACACTGTATTTTGTAGCAGTAATATAAACAACTACAGTTTGGATTTCTCTTGCTTAAAAGGATGACAGCATCCTCACTGCATATTACAATGAGAAGGAGGAACGCTATTGGGTATGACTCTCAGAGCAATTTTGTGAATGACAGACCAATGATCAATGAATATCAAGAATACTGAGACTTTCTTTATCGTTGGTCAGTGTGGACAGGACATTCATATTGTTATAGCTACAGTTGTTTTTCTAGTCATCACTAGCAGAGTGGACAGGCCTTTCGTCTCAAGTCATGAGAGGCTGACTAACCATGATGGCTGACTAACAGCAATTGGCTTCATCAACTCATTCAATACCTACTCACAGCTTCACAAGGACGCCAGTCATTCACTGTTTTGTGTGTCTTATAAAATTCCAATATCTGGGCATTTCAAATAAAAAATCTTTATGCTACAGTAAATAACATCAAAATGCATGTTTTTAAATAATAAATGAGAATTTCACTTTCTTTAGAAGCATTTGTTGAATGATGAGATTATTTCCAACAGTTTGTCCTATAAAGAAATAGCTTTAATCATGCCTTCATTTCAGTTTCATATACAGTATATCAACAACATTGGACATAAATTACAACTGGAAGCAATGCTATGAGAAAATGGCTTTGTTCCACCACAGGTTGTCAAGCTGATCCTCATCAAGTCTCGAGAGTGATGCTGATGGCCTTTCCCTTTCCCTCTCAAATGCTGCCCTTTGCATTGACCACTGTCCTGGTGGAGAGACAGTGGCTACTTTCAGCAGGTCCCGAGAGAGGACTTAGCATTTGTTAATGGTATAATGATGTCTTGTGTCACACAGTGAGATCATTCCGGCGCCAATTTGCTGGAGCTTGTTTGTATTCCCTGGCAGGTGCCATTTTGGGCTGGAAATCCTTTCAAATAATTTGACATTCAAGTTTTTAGAAGGGACTTGAATTACATTTAGACAATTGGCTTATATTGTTATGGGTGCGATTTTGTTCATTAAAATCAGCTCTTTAAGTTCTTCAACATCTTTCCGTTGTACGCTACATAGCTCTCTTTAACGATGCCTATAGGTAGGCTACTTTAAACTGGGTCATTAGCAACTAGCATCAGGTGAGGCAGTGTGGGTTTTAATATGTGAAAAAGTCTTTAAGGACAATTACAGGAAGACGTGTTGCAATATAGGCCTATCCAAAATAGCGCAGTCCACCCTTAATAAATCAACTTTAGTCATCTGCCGGGCAACAAAAACACCCTCCCTTGAAAGTAAGTGTTCCACTTATCCACCTCCACATGCATGGCATTAATGTTTTCCACTTCAAATGATTTTCCTTCATAGAGTACACAAAGATGTTTGCTGTGCTTGACATGGACGGATATAGTCTGCGCGATACGAATGGACTCATTAAAAAGGTCTGGAGAACTCTAACAGAAAAGAACTCAAAAGGAATGGAATGCTTTTCAATTGTTCTGCTAGGATACCTCTGACGTTTTTGAAAGGGAAGTCAAACATTGCAACATTATTTTAATGGGGGAGGTTATTTATGGGCCTACTGTGCAATGTGAAGTATCTTAGTATCTATGAAGACACTGATCACATTTTCCAATCTTCAAAACAGTCAAAAAACGCATAAAACTAGAAGCATAAACTGTGCATAAGTTCCTGCTTTTAGACAGATCTATTTTAAGTGTAATGTCTGACTCTAAGATAGCCATATGTTGGCTACTAGAAAAATAGTCTGTGATAGTAATCATGTTACATCCAAGTAAATCCAGTAAATGTTTTGTTTTTTTGGCAAAGAAACAATGGTAATGTCCAGTCTCTTAAATCAAGGCCTGGCCCTAATTTGGTTGACAGGCATGACATCCGGACGCACAACTGAAGCATTCTGTTCTGTTAAAAGTTAAAGTGTTTGGATATGTATATTCACTCGGCACTGAGAATTATGCTTGGTAGATGTATTTGGCACATCATTCAGTTAAGTTTGTGTGTATTCTACATCTTCCTGTCTCAGGCTCATGTTTACATCATGTCAGATAACATCAGTGATCACATAATACTGCACCAATTGAAATGCGTGTCAACCTTGAATTTCATGGAACACTTTTTCCCAGAGAGCTAAGTCCACTGACAAATGAGTTTATTCCCTTGTGATTGGGATAACCGTGCGGTGTGGTGGAAAAGCAGGAAGACTGTGCCGGATAAGATGCCAAATGTGGGTTTCCCTTTTTTGAAATGTGGAATAAAGAAAAAAACTAACTTTCCTAACTGTTCAATAATCAATAATCCAGCGCAGAATAGAAAACTAAACAAAATATTGCTCATAGTCCAAATCAATTATGAATTTTCTAAATCAAAGCTTGATAAAGGCTAAGTCTATGGCTCTGTTTGAAATGGAAGGCAGCTGCCTCGCTGCCCAGTTAGATATCAATGCAGCAGTTTTTCCCATTTCAAACAGAGCCTATGGTGCTCTCCTCAGCTCACCCAGACATAGACTAACAAGCTATCCTGAAACTCAGGCCTTTCAGTAGCCCAGCAGCAACCATTACCCCTAAACTACTATCTTATCCAACAGACATAGCATTAATCAATCAACATTTGTTACATAAGACTTTGGAAACATTGAAATCCCATTGTGTCCATTATTTTACAGTAAACAATTAGTTTAAAGAGTCACTGCACCCTAAAATATGTTTTTTGAGCTGTTGATTGATTGAAAATACTCATAAGTGGTGAACTGTACTATTACCAGGGTTAATATTGACAAAAATCGTGTTTCTCGACAGAAGTAACATTTCGTCTGATTTTGTATTGGAGATATTGCTCTCCGCGCATACTATAGTTTGAATATGCCATGGCATGTTGGTCCAAAATACTATTGGAATGCTGACGTTGTCCTGCACTTCTAGTCCAACACTACGTCACCGGGTCGTTACAACTTAGGACTGAAACGCCCCAACACCTGCTACCCTGATTAGCCTACCTGTGATAAGCCATTGTCTGCAGCACTCATTCCCAGATTTACGCGAAATCACCATGGTTGATTGGTTGCAGCAGTGCTGCGCTCCCTCTCCAAATTTCAGAACGTCTCGCCCATTTTGAAAGCCTTTTTCAGAAATGTGACGTGGGTGGAGTTATGGGGTGAAGTAACTCTTTAAGATTACACATGCAAAGTGCCCTCTCACTGTGCGTGAGATGGTGTGCGTGACTCAAAGCCACGCAAGAGGAACACGGAAGCACCCCTCACACCTCTCGTGTTCTCCCATTGTCCCACGAACCGACTGCAAGACGGCAGCTTCCCCGGTAAGTCTGTACAACGTCCTTTTCCCTGTAATGCTTGTTATTGTAATGAATGAGATGTATGAGACATAGTTGTCCATTTCTACTTCTACTCAGTTGGCCACCCCGAGCAGTAACTGATGCGTTGGTATGTTTGTTTGTTTGTGTTCACAGACGCTGCTGCCATTAGATCTAGTTTCTCTGTCCGTTTCACCCTCCATATATACTGTACACAGTCACTAATCAATAATAAACGGTTTGTTAAAATCATGTTGTGAGACTTTTATGTTCATAGTTCATAAGGTAACGGAGGTTAGCTTTGTGACATCCCTCTTCACCTAATCTAAGTAGGCCTATTACAGGCCTAACAAGAGGCCTACTATTCATATAATGCAAAGTTTAGACACAGATACTTTGACTGCAAATATCAACAACTGCTGGATAATTCAAATAACAGTTACTGATAGCAAATCTTATCTGTCCAGACAGCCAGACAGATTGAGAGAGAGAGAGTGTGTCAGAGAGAGAGTGTCAACAGAATTCTGCTTCATAGCAGGACTGTAGACAGCCGGACTGGCCGTGGGCCAGCAGCATGGGTGTGGTTAGTCTTGTCTGGATGGCGCGGCGACCAGCTCAGACTGCCTGTCAAACATGCTAATTTGTGGTGTTTTCTGTCTCCTGCTCATGCCCGCACTGCCAGCCTGTCCCCGGGGCTCTTTTCCAGACCCTCACCATAGAGGTAGACCTTCACGACCGAGCCCCCTTAACCACCATAATGAGTGGAAGTTTGGCAACTTCTCCCCTAAAAAACTTGTATTTCTATCCCCGTCTTACATAACCACAAGACACGTTGAACACACTCCTCTGCAGAACGTTTATGTGCAAGGCCACGACGAGGATATGTTTTTCAGTTCCATGGTGGTGAAAAACAATAAAAGACTATCCATGGTGACAGTGAAGACACTTTTAAAGGCCTTCGGTGGTGCTGACACAAGTCCCAAACAAATCCACCCATCTTAGTGGCTGTTGAGCATGTCCAAAATTCTCACCAGAGAGACAACTTTCCCACACGCAAATTATTTTCTGCGCACATGTGGCGTCATGAACAAAACACACATTTTTTCCATTGGACCTTGACCTCAAAAATATACAAACACAGACGCCTGGTAGGTCCAAGAGAGTGTTGTTTACAAGAGTCTGATAAGTATCAAAGCCACTTGGCTTCTGTACACACAAAGTGATACAATTAACACTGACTTTGTCCAGACAAACATACATTTTACATCAGTACTACAACACAAGTTTGATCAAAAACAGTTTTATCAAACCCAACCTTCTTCAGTGGTCATGCCCTCATACTGACCACATCAATCCAACCACAATGTTCGACTGACATCATCATTGCAACACCCAGCTCACCCCCGCCGCCATTCTAACTTGCTCTAGTTATACAACAGTTCTGAGATGGGTAAACTAACAGTCCTGAAACCGCAACTTTATATGTCGCAAGAGCTTGTGGGTGGAGGGAAGCGTTAGGTGGCGTTAATGAAACCCACATTAGTCACAGAGGTGGTTACTGCCAAACAGCATACCATCCCTGAGGGCCTCTCTTTTTCATTAAACACTCTGCGATAGAGGAAACATGATAATACATGATGGAAATTATAACAGTTCCAAAGAATACTATATAAATGTGTTACATTCTTTATTTATCTTTCTTTCTTTAATTATACTAGAACAGAGTAAAGTTTTTACTTAACTTTCATGAGCAAGTATTTGAGTAGAGAGTAATTAGGCTACCTTAGTTGAAATAACCAGAATTATGCAGTTTAAAGACTTCAGGAGTATATCTTTTTCAACTTCATTCATTTTACGACATATATCTGTAGAAGACAGTAGGCAACAATATAACATTTTGAAGCTTTTTAAGGCAAAATGTACCATCATCTTCTAACTCATTTTCATGGGAAACTCATATAGAGCAGTCACGTGGGGGAACGCATCGGCTATCATTCCAATTAGCTGTCTATAGGCACTATGCTGTTCTGATCATCAGCTTTTGGAGGGATAAAGATTGATGGATTAAACCTTAAAACTCCTCACTGATGTTTTAATAACCAAACTCTTCATTAGCTCTATACCTTCTTTCTCTGGGATATTTCATGTGATACATTAGACCACTCTTTGGTCAATATTGAATATTCTGGACCGCACACTCAGGAGATTTTTTCTCTTGGTCAGGCCTATAAAGCGCTAACTGTACACCCACTACACCATACATAGAATACCAAGAATATGCTGAGTGGATTAGGGCAAGAATAGATCTGTCTGACGTACTATTTTTCCATTAGGACCTACGCATGTTATGTTTGTGTCAGTAACAACCTTTCACTGAAAAATAAACAACTTCAGTTTTGAGTTTCAACAGCTGTGAAGCAAAAGAAAAAGTGAAAATTATATTCTAAATCGTTGTTTCCAAACCTTGGGGTCAGGACCCCATGTGGGGTCATCTGAAATACAAATGGGGTCGGCTAAGCTATTGGGTATCTCACAAATGACTAGTACATTACATAAAAATATGCATAAATAATGATAAAAAAAAAACCCATTATATCAGATCCTTCATTACAATCTAGCTAAGTGCAAATAAATGTAGACAGCCAGAATGAGATGTTTGATTGATGGAATTATGTTTGATATAGGTTCGAAAAACAAAGTAAAAACAACCAGACACGCAAGGACATTTGGGAGGGAAAAATGTAAGTACTGCTCTCGTCTGGATGTTACAGCAGAGATGAGTTGCGATCTCACAAACACGTGAACGATTGGGGTCGGCAACGTTTTGTGTCATCAAAATAGGGTCACCTGCCAAAAAAGGTTGAGAACCCCTGTTCTAAACAACCATCACACATTTCTGAACTTTCTGAAATATTTGAAGTCACGGGAATTCAGTCAGAAACACCATGTTTCAATGGGTATTTGAGGTTTATTGAAGTAAATGGGGGCAAAAATGACAGCATTTGCTGAAATGTCTAAAGTTGTGTAAATGTTTTCACATGTGTCAGCAACCACAACACAAATTGGTCCCTAGAGTTTACTTAAAGAGTTTTTTTTATTATTATTATTTATTTATTTTAACATGATACGATTAGTTAGGTGCCATCAAAATAATGTTTGATTTGTTAACACTTCTCAGGGCTTCTCATACCTAACCAGGTAATGTTTCACGATTCTCACTATGTATTCGGATCGGCGAGAGCTGAAGTTGTAAGGCTGGTTTTCTGTCTGTGGATTGCTAACCAGCTATGCTCTCCATAGTACACTCTAAAAATGAATGTGTTGAAAATCAATACATATTTTGGCCAATGGTGATTTCAACAAATGTCATGTTGAAGATGTTCTAAACAATGCTGTGTAATATGCATTGGTCAATCAAATCACCAGATCACCCAGAGTGTCATCACAGTTTGCCATGATTAGAGATCTTTAGAGAATAGAGAATCTTGTACTGTCTGAGAAGAGCTACAGCCTGCTGCCTCAGTTCTTTGGTGACATAAACTTCTGAGGTTTCTGAACTGATTGCAGTTCCACTTCTGGTTCCGTGTGAGGGCACTCGTGAGTAAGTGCAGGAAGTGTAGAATGAATGGAGGTCTAAGGAGCTGTACCCCTCAAAATCCACTTTTCTCTGGATATGATTTTCTGTCTACAAATAGGAATGTTGCATTCAAATCTGTCTCTGGGAGGCTGGGCTGCTGACAGTCAAATTGCCTTTTCAAAAATAAAACAAATGTCAACATCTCATGGTCAGCCATGTTCTTTGTTTATCTCCGATCACCTGGAACGCCTTGAGGTCAGACCTTGTGAGCTGGATACATCGAACCTCCCAGTTGTCTGGAATGTGGCATAAGACCAAAGGTAAAGGCATGTTAAAGGAGAAGTGGTATTGCCCGTTGGACAGGCTGCAATAGATTAGCCAGTTAAAATAAATGGTCTATAATTCATTAATGGCAATGGCAAATGGCAAGTCATGATGCATGTGCAGACTCCTTGCAAGAAATGGTCTATAGTTCGCATGTAGACTAAGCCCTTCTAGAGTAAAAAAAAGGAAGTTCAGTCTAGACATTGTTTGGGCTGTATTTCTCATTGCAATACGGTAAGATAACAGCTTCTCCTGCTTAGTTTGTCTTCTTCGGCTCTTGAGTTTCAGAGTGCTAATTGGTTTGATAGAATTGAGGTAGTGGCCTGCACTTTACATTTTTCAGATCGGAACAAGCATCACCTCCTGGAAAGTCCTGATAACGCAACTGGAGTGAGCCAACCAGGTCTCGCAAGCCCAGTACATCCTGGCACATCATAATTGCTACCAGCGATCATGTTGTCATTCCATTTCAAAATGAGGGCCTCGCATTCGGTCAGGACAAGCTTTTTTGGGGCAGGTGAAAATGTGACATCACTGGTATGGACAGTTTTTGTCAATGCCACAGACGATTTGGACACTTCAATAGATTGTAATTTCTGTTACCACACACACACGCACACGCACACACACACACACACACACACACACACACACACACACACACACACACACACACACACACACACACACACAGACACATTGAGTGCAGATTCTTTTGTGAAATATTGCAAGAATTAAATAATGTAACAAATCAAAGTGTTGCAAGAAATTTTGCAATGCCAAAATTCTGGGGGGACTGACCATTCATCGAGGCAAATTTAATTTACCTGCCGATGACACATTAGTGATATCATAACCAGTGACCTGGCTGAATACTGTATGTACTGTAAATCATTTTCTAAGCCAGGAAGGTTATCACATGTAATTTATTGCCCTCCAGTGGTGAGAAGTTGAACAACTCAATGTGGGTGATTCTTGCGCAACGTATCTTCTTTCTTGGACTGTAGGATTTTAGTTCACAATGACTAGGAAAATCTATATTTTATTTGATCTGAATGAGAGTCATAAAGATGGGTCAGTGAAGGGTAGTGAGGTCTGAAGGTCAGACAGAGAGAGAGAGAGAGGGAGAGAGACTGAAATTTAGTGCAGATCATTAGACTAAGACTCTCTGCTGTCTATAATGGTCAACCTAGGGGCAGATGAGCTGCTGCTGCAATGACCCTCTGCCCCGTCCAGCTCATCTGAGCTTCTATCTCTCTCTCTTTCTCTCTCTTTCTCTCTCTGTCTCTCTCTCTCTCTCTCTCTCTCAGATCCTCAGGAAGACACCAAGGCCCATTAGATCCAATTGCATCCACCACCTCTGCTGCTGACGGGCTGCGAAGATTTACCACCTGCAGTCATTATCACCTCAGACCTTACAGGGAAAACAGTTTGGTCGTCCACCTCCAGGGTAGCGTGTGGGAGGACGGGCTGCTTCCAGGTGTCCGCTGCACTCCAGATCGCTCCGTCTCTCTACTGACACACCAGGGACTGTGTGGGCACATCATGGAGGAGATTCTGAGGCTGTCGCCATGAGCAGAAACTTGTGATAAGCGGAGGAAAGGGCCAACAGATATCATGCATGTGTCCTTTCACGAAAAATCCTCATGAGCTAGGCCGGCAATGAAATTGCACTATTTGGTGTAAAAAACGATAGAAAATGTGCTGGCTTTTTCATGGTTAAGTGTAGCCAACGTAGAGTTCCGCTGATGCACATGTCTGATTATGCCTCTGAAGTGGCTCTCTGTTGAGTATTAGAGTTGACAGACTTTGACAAGATGTGTCCAAATTGCTTGGCAATCATTAGCATATTCAACACCTCGCTGCCGTGCTGTCAGTATTCATCAAGCCAAAGATCACCAGAGGTGCATTCTGGGAGCCTCCAGGTTTCGGGGTCATCTCTGGGCACCAGAACAGCACAGTAGAGGCTCTACAGTACAGTACCTCGCCTTATTGGAACCCACCCAGAGACTCCAAGAATGTGAAAAACAAAATGTATGCAAACAAATTCTGTGAGCATCCACTGGGAGAAATTAGTGATTGGCAGCTGAAGGGTCCACTCCCCCAAATGCACCTGCAACATGCGCTAATTAACCCAGAGTTAGCATAAATTAGCATGAGTTGGTTTGCCCCTGTGGTCCTTCCTCTGTCACTATGGTGTTTGATGGTGCTGGTGGCCTTCTGAAGAGTGCCAGTCCCCTGGGAGGTGGGTGGGAGTGAGAGATTCCGCATTCCTCATCTGGAGGTAGGCTACTGTACAACACAGTAGTGCCACGGAGGCCTGGAGATGACCCAGGAATAATGAGCTGGGGAAAGCTTACGCCAGGAGATGACAAGGCACTTTCATGTTCACAGATGTGGAGTACATGTGAATGCCATACACAAGCATATGACGGGAGGAAGGAGGAGGTGGTTTCACTAAGTATGCACAACATGGCTAGTCATTAAGGATCAGACAATTACATTTAAATTGGATTGTCCAAAATCCTTTATGGGATGCAGTGATTACCACTACTTTGTAAGCAGTTGACACGGGTTCAGTTTCCAAACATTGCATGGCTTTAGAAGTCACTTAGGATAGAAGCATCTGCATCTGCTACATACCAGTTACTTTCACCCTTCTTACCATTTTCCCAGTCATGGTGTTTTTTGTAACTTTAGACTAGTATAGAGTTTGAAGGTAGTGGTGCACTTCATTGTACTGTATGTCTTTGACACGAGTAGAAGGATTATGAACACTCATACTATTCAGTCATATCATTTGTCTATGTCATATGTAAATTCAGGGATAATTGTTTGATAAATTGCTCTGCAATGGAAATAGCCCTAAAAAAAAAAACAAGTAATAAAAGGAAAATACAATGGATGCAGGACTCCTGATGGGTATGGGAATTACATGGCATCATCATAAACCCCAGGGGCATTATTACTAGCGCTCCATGTGCATATATATGACCACATTAGAACTGTGTGAGCGCTGAATAAAGATGAAATAATTATCAAGATGATGTGGGAATATGACCATAATACATCTTGCTTTAATATGGTAGCAATTGAAAGAAAGGGTGACTAATGTTCATACTCACATTTGCCCACGCAACACCCATTAATTACATTATAGCTCAATATAATAGCATCATGAAATGGAAAATAACCAGACTCAATAATAATGACTGTGGCATTAACCACCAGGAGGTACAATGAGCGAGAAGCTCTCCATTGTAGTCATGTAATCAGAGCATGCAGGTGTTTTGCTTAGGGGATTATGTGCTGTGATGATACAAAATGGCCGTCCTTGATCATGACCTTCAGCCCTTTGGTGATGTGCACCATCAACAAGCCATCACTGCCTCCAGCTCTCACACCCCCACAGGGCAGCGGGGAGAGGACAGGGCAGAGAGAGATGTGAAGGTGGGCCTAATCTATCTTCATATCACTCCTTCCTGTGCAATTGCAAGGAATTGAACTCTTCAATAATGGACATCTTGTATGAACTAGGAATAAATGAAAATGCCGACCCTTACTCTTGGTATAATGAAGCTGTGTGTCTTTTGCTATTTTAGTTACTTACTTGTAAGAAATACCATCTGTTCGAACCTCCGAATTTGTGCACACCTCATCTAAGGTCACTGCTGAGGTCACTGTCTTTTGGGCTCTCATCGTCGGTTAGGCAACCTTAACGCTTGCCTAACCATGCACTGCCTTCAAGTCGACAATGGGGGTCCAAGAGACCATACTGTAGATCGAGGTCACTGCAATCATCAATACATCTCAATAGCGTCTTATTACAAAACAGTTTATTGTTGTATGTGTGTGTGTGTCATAATATAGCACAAATACAGGCATTAGACACTTTTTCAAATGAAAAATAAAAACTGGTCTTTCAAAGACCCTATTTGAGTGTACGACTGAATCATTCATATACAGTACGCTTAGCTGGCACTAAGAGCTACCCTTTGAGTTGGCACTGATTACACAGCTGCATATTGGCCTGCTTTTATAAAGGAAAAATAAAATATATAACAAGCAGGATCATTTGACATTTGGCATGACAAACATTTTGGCCGGTTGTTAAAAGTGGAAATAGCAGAAAACAACAAAGATATTGTACAGTAGATCCCTGTGTCATGTCATTTAATTAGCTTCATGGTAAAATGTAACACCTGGTCATTTGTTTGTGGCCATTTCTAATAACCACCATTCAGCTATTGGTGTTACTTTAAGCCTATGTTCATTCCACCATCACAGGTGATCATAGCTTACTTAGTTACTGTACTTACTTACATAGTCACACCTGGGACTGAACGATGTTCAAGCTCTTACTTAACCTTGTAAATAGATAGGCCCAAAGTGTGCAATAACTGACTTAATCTGAAGAGATGTGTTCACATTTTCCAAAATATTTATTTTTTGCCGTCTTTCTCAACTGACTAAAGCATGGTGTGCTGCCCATATGGGTCTCGATCAAAATAACACCTACAGTGAGTGAGCCCTGTCTTTGTCTTGTTGAAGAAATACCATTAAAGTGCCATATGAGATCAAAATCACTATGGCAACAGCTGCCACTGAACCACTCCCATGATGAATCTAGTCAATCTAGTCGGAGGAGGAATGTCTCTGTCATAAAAAATAATTACTTACTATTTGCATACAGTGACAAAACAATTAGGACTGTAGTCTTCTGTTGCTGTAGTCCACTCAGCACTGGTAGTTTAATAACCTGTGACAAAGGAACACCAGGAGAGCATTATAGCGCATGTTTGGGGACGGCCTATGAAGCTGCACTTCCGTGTTGGTCTTAATATGGCTGAACAAGGGAAGGGAGCTGCGGCTTAATGCACTCCATGGAGTTCTCAGATAGAACCCTCATTAAAGAAAGAACAGCGGGGCTCATGCAAAAAGCGCCACCCACCACAGCGGCAGCAAACACTGTTGTTTCAAGTCACCCACCTCCGGCAGTTGAATTTACAAGTTATTTATTATGTAATAAGTTTGCCAAGTGCAGAGCAATGCAACAGTAATGACCCGATTCACTTGGAACATTTCAAGATTCATGGTCCCTTCATCCAAATAATTAAGCTGCACTTTCCTTAATTGCCTCTCATCTATCTGGGGGGCGATTAAGCAGGTCCAATTCACTAACTACATCATAATCCTCTTTTAAGCCCCACACTCTGCTCTAGTGAAAGTGTGCACACACGATTTGAGTTGAGGGTAGTGGGGGGGGAGTCCATCCAGCTAAACTCGCATGGCAGTGAAGATCTGCAGGGGCCAGATGGTTATTAGGGTCTCGGTATCTCCATAGATCCAAGACAGAGTCACGCCACTGGACCACCAGGGAGCCTGGTGGTGCTGTAAAGTTTTAGAGCACCACCCCGCGTGGTCGCTGTCACGTACAGTATGTTCTCAGGGTCGGGAGGGGTGGGGGTGGGGGGGGGGGGTTCTTGGGAGTGGAGGGGTTTCAGAAGGTGAAGGCGTAGACCACCCCGACCACGACGATGTTGCCGATGGTGGCCACGATGGCGATCCAGAGCCAGATGGCGTCGCTGGACATCTGCTGCTGGTCGTCGGGCGGGGCCTGGGCGGAGGAGGCGGAGGCCGTCGCCACGTGAACGCTGGCCGAGGAGTTGAAGAGGGAGTGCTCCGTGCTGTAGTCGTCGTTGGGTGAGGAGTCCATGAAGGCACCTGTCATCACAGGGATCTGAGGAAGAGAGAGAGATAGAGAGAGAGAAATAAAGAGAGAGAGAAAGAGAGATGGGGAAAAAAGACGGGGAGAGTGGTGAGATATATTGCATATGTATGATCTGTGATATGATATGTCATAAAAAATGCATAACTTACAGTGGCGGTGTGGTTATGCAGTATATGCTTCATGCTATACAGTCTACAATACGATATGATGATCATTAGTGCTTAATGAGATCTATTACCCACATTTCCCTTTGCACTGACTCCATGAGTCCCTATGGACAAGCATGAAAACCCCACAGACACAGATCACAGAGTTTGGGCTATAGTTCAGTGCTGTATCAATGTATGGTAGTACTGCAATGTGCTATATCTAAACAGAACAATGACTGTAATGAAAAACAATGCATAGACGAAGAGGTTATATATCCTGTAACCATAGTTTCCAACACAACTGACATGGTTTCCACCACAGGCACATTCCTACCAGGTCAATGTCAGGCACAGAAACCTGTGCTTAATTAAGACATAAATAAATATTTGATGATATTTGGCGGCAAGGTAAAGTGATTTATCGCCCAAGACAATTAGTGGCCAGGCCAGTGGAGCGTGCGCTCCTAGTTACTGTACATACTGTATGAGAGAGCTGAGTGCAGTACAGGCACCGGCACTTGCACACTAGAAAACCCACACACTAGAAACCGCTTCCTCTCCCTGCCTGCCTCCTCCACCACCATCACCGCCTCCTCCACCTCCTCATCTCTGCACAAACACGGCTGAAAACAATGCTAAAAATACCTCAGGGCGAGATGAGACACACATGCCCCTGCTGTCTACACATCACTTTCTTTCTCACACTCTAACTCTCTCTCTCTTTCTCAGGCAAACTTTACATTCCCGAGCATATATCATATTGTCCATCTCTTTCTCTGTCACCCCACACGCATACATAAACATGGGATCATATAAAAGACTCATAACACGCACACATGATCACACCCTCGCCTCTCCCACACATGCAAGTGTGCGTGTAGATACGTATAGATATGAAGTTGTGTGAGAGGGTGGTGTGGAGGTATTTCCATGAATACATGACTGAATTGTACAGAGTCAGACATTGTTAGACTAGTTGTTAAAGTAAACAAGTCCATTATTTGGTACATAATGAGAAATAAAAAAATAAGCAACACATCCAAATGAGGACAAATATGATTCGAAAGCGATTTGGCACTATCCCTATATAAAGCCTGTTGTTTGAGGCATCTGATGCATGTCAGCACTGTAGATGCAGATGTAGATGCTGTAGATGCAGGCTACAGTGGCGAGACAAACGGGTCAGATAGCACTGTTGACAAGATGACGAAATGTTTTGGAGGTGTCTTTGCCAAAAGTATTTTAGTTGTACTGCAACCATAAGAAATAAATGTCTGTAGAATATCTCATGAATATCCACTCTAACACTAACTTCATCACTGTACCACAATAGTGATGGTTGTCATTGTAAAAATCAATAGTTATAGAGCTACCAGTTAGCATCTATGTGTGCAGTCAGGTTGTTTAACATGTCAGCCATTACAAAGACTGAATCCAAATTAAAATTCAACAGACCATGAATGCATTGATCAGCCAACCAATACCATACATTTGCAAACATTCAGGTAAAGAAATATATGTTAGTAATGAAGATCTGGTTCATAAAACTGGAAGACCCATGTGGGGAAAAGCACAAGTCCTTGTTGAGAGCCTTGTTGAATTTCCTGATTCTCCAGGGTGTATAGCCTACTCTACAATTTGAATTATACTCCACAACTATGCAATATGAATCAGAAAAAAAGTTGTATTGAAATTAATTGGATTCCCTCTGGAGAATACATTTGCATCTACTTGATGCATGTGAGATGGAATGAATGGGCGCTGATTTAGTCAAGGCGTATCGTTTGTATCAGCGCCAATTTGTGTCAGCGCTTGTGTAACCACAACCATATCAGAGCAATGCTTCTGTAAACACAAAAACATATCAGAGCAATGCTTATGTAAACAAACATACAGTATGTTTGTGTTTCACTGTACTCTTGATCATACCAGGGGCCTATATGCTGTACTGTGACTAATATGAGTTACGTGCACAGCTCATACAGTAAAATGCAGTTTTATTCAGTGGAGAATGAAAGCACAGCATGGGGCTATACGAAGAAAACTACAATGGAGAGAAATGCTCCATTCATATATGGATCCACATGAGGACGCTAAAAGCAAAGAAAAAGTTGCACTGCATTAGATAGCATTTGCATAATGGTTGTTATTTATTACTTTAGGAAGATGCCAGCCTTAACATTTGTGAGAAATAGTTCTTGAATTAGTCAGAGAACCCAAACTGGTGTGATGAATAGCCACGCAACCCAAGACTTTGCCGGCTCCCACGTCGGCCGAATCGATTTTCCTCCCCCCCCCCCCCCCCAAGAGGAGAGTGTTTCACTGAGAGCAGCGCCGCTCAATAGGACATGGAAAGAGGGGTGATTCCTTAGCATGCGCCTGATGATCACTCAATAATCTCTCCCTGTAGTGGGGGAGTAGATGAATCCACATGACAACCTATCCTCCGTAGGAAATATGGAGAAAAGGAAGGCTGTTGTGGTTATTTTTCTGCTTTTTTTTTTTATCAAGAATACTTTTAATTTGCTTCGCTTTGTTTTTATTTTCTCCAATGCTATGCCCAAACTTGTGGTGGAGATGGAGAGAAGCAGGAGAGAAAGAGGGAGAGAGAGAGAGAGAGAGCATTCAGCAGATGAAATCCCTGTCAGTGGTAAAGTGTGTTGTGTGAGTAATTGAGTTGTGTGAGGAGGTGCAGGCTCTGACAACAAAACAATGAAAAATTGACAGCGCAAACAATTAGAGATGATTCCCCATTCTGCCCAGACGGTCTTATCATGGAGGGGAGAACTCTCTAGAACTCTCATAGACATAGACTAATTTATATGTGTCTGAGTAGCTATAAATATTCAACCCGATAAACCTTGGACTGTACTGTACTCCCCTCTACCAAAACAGCGTGTTGGAGCCCACCCCCAGTTAAGGTCTGGTGCTGGTGACTAACATTAAAGAAATGCATGAGGCTGAGGAGAGCCAGTGAGGAATTAAAGCCCTTTAAGCTTCCCCAAAGATTCTGAGCCCCAAGTTTAATCTCCACTGAGGCGCCTGTGTTGCCTTCACATCCCCGACGAACAGAAGGCTTAAGCTGCCAGGGAGAAAAATGTCTGCTCATTGAAGAACTTCAGAGCTTTACATATTTCAGCAAGCTATTTTTAAGAGAAGAGTATTTCCCTTCAGGTGGGTAGCCACTGCTGGGTGCTTTGTCCTCATCGATGCCATTATCACCACCTCCAGAGCTTGCGGTTTTAGCAACTCTGATGGACTTCCATTGATTGGTGTAGTCTGAGAAGTGTAAATAAATAGTAAAGTCTTATTTCTCACCAAATACTTGAAGTTTGACTGAGTCCATAACTCTGCATACATGTATTTTTGAGAGGCCTCAGCACGTCTGAATCGGGTGTGAGTCCAGAGATATCGAAAAACTGTTTGTGTTGTACAGTGTGTCCTGCTTTTTTGAAGGATCTCATGAAATTCTGAATGTGCTTCCAACCTCTGGTCCAGTGGGAGTAACTCTGATGCCTTTCAAACTGTCTGACCACTGAAGGCAGCCTGTGCCTCTGAGGACTTCCCTTTTTCCTAGTTGGAGGTTGTGTGGTTTTCAAGGTGGTTTTTGGGAGGGAGAAAGAGATGCTCAAAGATGATGTCAAGTTTACCACTTAAACATATCAAGTCAAGTCATTTTCATTTGTAGCGCATTTTTGTATGCACAGAGAGCAACCCAAAGCACTCCAATATGTGCTTTGGATTGCATATGGACATAATGCAGACACAAAAAGAAGCCTACACGACTTGTTCTAGCCTGCATCTGCAATGTCCCATACTGTAGATATAGTCCCCTGTGACTGTAGGGCATTTCAGCCATTCAGATCAATATCAACAATACTACAATAATTCATACACACTTTTACACGTACAATAAGAATGACCTATTCAGGATGTTGTCCATGGGACTGGGAAATACTAAGAGAAAGGGAGAACCATTGCTCCAACATCCATTCCTCATGGGCAAATGTGGTCATGTAAAGCGTAAGTGAGTGCTGTTTATAGGTTTATTGTTGGTGCATCTGTGGTTCCACTGGAAAGAGCAAAGACCTGTCTTTTCCTCAAAGTGAAAAATTCACATCTTTCCGCCGTGACAACTCATTATTTTTTACCCAAACATGTAACACAATAGCAACACAACTTTCATTGTGAAAATTAGAAAGGTCTAGAACATGAAAGACATGAACATATTTCCCAAAGAATTATCTGCATATCAAAAATAATGGCAACAATATCTGAGATATTTACAATATCTTCTAGTGATAATGACTGATATCTGAACATTTCCACAGACTCATTAATGAAATAAAATGATACGTCTGATAAATATGACAGGAAATGTTTAGATACCACATACTGAAATATAACATAACTCTGATCTGGTGTCTGTGCCTTTAAAAATGCTGATGATACATTCAGTCGGCCTGTTGCCAGGGGGATGTCCTTAGCAACGAATAATGGGTTTTCCTGACAACCATTCGCGGACAGACAAAAGGATGTAGTAACGTCTTGGAACCGAGAACTCTTTCCACTCTATTGAGGACGATGGAAAGAGACTATGGAGATTGCATCAGGAGACAGTGTGTGCTTGTCTCTAAATACAAATAGCCACCGGGGCATTGTACCATTCATTACCATGGAGACATGTTTTTTTAAAAAAGGTTCTATTTGTGAGATGTAATGGGGGGTATCTTGATAGAGTGGCTGAAAGGGAGAATTTAATCATGTTGTATAGCATGTCAGAGCCTAGGTTGCTGAGAATACAAAATGAAAAAGAAGAAGAAAAAAACACACACAATCTTCTGTGTGCCTTTATCTGGGTCCACATTCGGTTCTCTTATCTGGCTGGGCTCAGAGTGATATTGAGCTGAGGTAGGGAATATATATTGAGCCTGGACTCAAGTAAGATCTCATTTAGAGAACTGTGGCCATCTCAACTCGCTCCACACATGGGGCGACCAAAAAAAAAGATGAGGGAAGAAAATCTAAAGCCAAATCTTTACTTTCATTGAACCGCCATTCACCGTCTGAGATTTACTGAGGTTTAGGAGTGATGAAGAAGCTCTGCTCGCAACAGTCCTGAATTGCAATCTTGCTGATGTGAAAACCTGTATATGTAGAAATGACATAACCCAAATCTTGGCGTCATAAGCCCGAGCTGAACATAAGACCTATATCCAAGTGGCCGTGTATGGTATGAGCCAGTTTCAACTGAGTTTCAAACAAGCACCACAGCAGTAATGGAAATGGAGATCAAGCCTACGGTATGGTAATATGAAAGTAGCCACAATCCCCTCCAGAGCGGCATGGATAAAGCCCGCTGCTACTCTGTGAGCGTGTGGCAGATAGCACAATGGAGTGGTGCAGCTGCAGGGCCCCGAGGGAGGCGCGTCACTCGGAGGCGGCGGTGGCCGAGGGTGCCGGGGCGTCTCTGGTGACATACGCTGCCCTGCTGAGCCCCCGCGGACATCCTGGAGCTATAGCGCTGCTCTGGCGCGCTGAGGGAGGCTTTGTGTCTGGAGCGCTCGGCTTCCTCCCCTCCATCCCCACATACATCCCTCCATCCCTCCCTGCCTGCCTGCCTGCCTGCCAGCCGGCCAGCCTGAGGTTCTCTCCAGAGCCTACACCTGTCAAAGGCCCCCCCACACAGCATACATCACCGTTAAACAGTGGTGCTGGAGAGGGGAGGGGGGGGGGCACTGGGAGAGAGGGATGGAAGGAGGTAGAGAGGCATCAAGAGAAAAGAAAAACGAGGCCCAGAAAGAAGGAGAACGACAGAGGAGAGGAGAGAGCGAGGGGATTGCCTGAGCCCGATACGTGGCCTCCATCAGTATTCATGATAGAATCCTGTCTGTCAAAAATGTTGCTTTTTGAGAGCTTCTTGTTTTAAATATCTACAGTATATACATTTGTTCCTTGGGTGCCCTTGACTAATGTTCTGAAGGAAAGTTGTTTAATATCTTTTAGCCTTTATCCGTCTCTCTCTCTCTCTCTTGAACTCAGAACTGAGTGCTTCTCCATGCTGTTTACAGGCCAGAGGGAAGAGAGGAATGAGAAAGCAACCACATCCTGCCTTGCTACAGCTCCTGGGCACTGACCACACTAAAGCACTCACCCACCATGAACAGAGCCCAGAGGCCCCCCATCCCACTTGAATCAGTCGCTCTGAAAAATAGATATGTGGAGAGTTCATTCAGCGCCTGCCTGGTATCTTTTCTTTACTACACTGGAGTGAAAGCCACACATTATGAAAGAGATCTTGGTGGAACCCGGTGAGGAGAGTGTGTTTTTTTTATAGGCTGTGCATGGCGCAAATGAGCGATTAAACTTCAGCAACAAGAGACATCAACACAGCTGCTCACAGAGCAATTCATCAAAACGTGTGTGACTCAGAACCCCCAGAGTCGTTACTGTACGTCCTGCCTGTCTGCCAACGAGGGATAATTAGCTCATTTGCACAATCACACTTAGTTACAGAGCCAGCGCAGGTGTTTGGCCACTTCTCCGACTTCTCATTTCTCACTGGGAACCCAAAAGCATCCGCACATTTCCCTGTCATTGTGGTTTTGTGTGGAGAGTAGGGTTGTCTCTGACCTCTGATCTTCAACATCATATGATCAAGGACACACAACAAAATACTTAAAATTGAACAAAATAATATTAAAATAAATGTAAAAATTCAGGCACAAAAGTAATAGTAGACCACCTTAGAGTGGAATGTAGTTACTCAGCATTTAAATTACTACTATAATATAATAATGTATGAATTATTATGATGAATGTATTCAGACCTATATGGAACTAGCTCTTGGGGGCTTAAAGTTCAGTGGATGTGCATACAGATGTGGCTGTACAGAGAGAATATTTCGCTTGGGGAGAACATAAAAAGCAGCACTTTCCTCTTAGCCTTTGTCTTATTAGGATAATCAGGTTTGCTAGGTGGCTGGTACACAAATAACAGTGACATAACCAGAAATGAAAGAATTGCCCAAGGGCACACAGTTGAACAGACAGCAGCCTCGACACAACTTCCAGGAAAATAGCCACTGGCCGGTGAACAGGAATGGACGTTCATTCATTTTGTCACAAATGAGCTAGAAACTCTTTTCTGGTGGGGGTGTGTATAATGTACCAGGTATAGTGAACGCAGCATGCTCAGTAAAAAGAAAACAGACAAGGCAATAAACTAACCAGTTTATTGGGGCTAGATTCTAATCTTGTTTACAAATGCAGGAGACCTCTCTGTGGAGAATGGAGAGAGAGCCAGCGAGGGTGGGGATGTTTGGGGATCTGTCAGACGAGGCTGACATTTTGAAGATGTGAGGGACAGCTTATGAAGCTGTTTGCTGAGAAAAATGTCCCAGCAAATGCTTGGTGATCTGAGCTAATCCACCTTGGTTTAGATTAAGCTCTTAGCAATGATGCACCCATCACCCACACACATCCTATCCAGTACGCACGCACACACACACACACACACACACACACATACACACACACACACACACACACACACACACACACACACACACACACACACACACACACACACACACACACACACACACACACACACATCCAAAGTCATACACATAGAAAGTCACAGAGAGACACATAATATGTGAGACACAACAGTGGTGACTCACACAGTAAGTCCACAGCTACAGTATTTGCCGTCTGTGCAGCTGTTGGGTTTGAATAGCGATGAGCGATGCACCCTCAGCACAGTGGCGCAGACGTGAATACCCCGGACGTCAGCTATGAGACCGATATTAGGAAACGCTTCTGTGTTGGTGTCGTCTGGTGTTCCCTCAGTGGCAGCTTGCTTTCTGTAGACAGCAGCAACTTCCCTGAAAGGCTCATTTAGAGCCCCGTTGCATAACGATATTAGTCTTTCAGCAGCAAGGAGTTATTCTGTAAAACTTTCCGTTTAAGGAAGGAAATTGGCTGCTTTAGCTTACAGTTGGGAGTTACTTAGAGGGAGCGTCTTGCAAAAGTGCTAACTTTAGTAGCTGCATTCGAATATGTCTGAAAGGGAAGACTGGAGGCAGGAAATGACTGATGAATAGATAGTGATATGGAGTAATATGCTAATATGCTGAGGATCTGTGCAGTTCAGTGGCATAATCTGAGGGGACACAGAGGGCCAGTAATATGAACACGGACACCTGTGCGGTCAAACGGACCCCTTACATAACCTCTTTGAGCTTGTGTAATGGAGAGACAATTGTTTGAGGAACAATGAGCCACACCTGCACATCTTGCTCTCTCTACCACCATCTCCAGATTGGGTTCAAGGGTCAAGGCTGTCCTATGGGGAAAAGGTTTTTCTTCCTCTAATGGTCATCTCACATTGGCATTCTTCTGATTTGGTATAAGCAGTCATGCTTTATGGAAATGGTGTCTCCTAAATGATCTTTAAGTTCAAACATTTTATTCAAACTTGTGAAACAGATGAGCCGATTTTGGAAAGCATGAAATGCCTAATAATGACGTTCACGTAGGGTTAAGAATGGCATTGTGCAGATTGAATGCACACATTTCAGCTTAATTAAATCATAAATAAATTATGGTATTTATACTCGTTATTATGAATATGAGTAATTATAAATGCCTGTGTATAAAAACATGTTATATCTGATGTGTAAGCTTCTCTATGTAGCGATAATTGACACTATCAATGTTGAAAGATTACATATTTAAACAGACTAATGACGTGTCTAAAATGTCAACAGTCATTACCGTGGTTTATGACATTCAGATGCAAAGCCAAATGACTCCTTTAAAAAATCTTGTTTGTGTATACATTGTCAAAACCCTCTCGTAGAATATTGCCTTACCAAGCACAGGTGTTTTGACATCAAGTATGAAACATACACACACAGACACACACACACACACACACACAGAGACACAGACACAGACACAGACACAGACACAGACACAGACACACGCACGCACGTACGCACGCACGGACGCACGCACGCACGCACGCACGCACGCACGCACGCACACACGCACACACACACACACACACAAACACACACACACGCACACACGCACACACACAACCCCTTCATTTACTATGTACCACATCATTAACAGAGCTTCCCTGGGCAAATGCACGGCACATCAGCGTGCCTCGCACTTCCTCCTTCACATGTGGACGCAGAAGAGCATGTGGATGGCGTGCTCAAAACCACAGTCATCTCAGAGTGTAATAACATGCGCATTCTGCAGTTCAAGCCAAACAAATGATCCGAATCCATTCCATCTCTTGGTGAAATTTGATTCTACTGCATCCACGGTGGCAGCAATGATGGCAGGGATCACAGCATGTTTTTCATGTCATGCCAATTTGCACACATGCAATGCTCTGACTGAATGTGCAAGGGTCATTCTGAAAATAGCCTGTCTGGTCAAAGCAGTAGACATTCAATTTAAATAAGATGCCACTGAGCTGCAGGACAGACATGGACAATGGGATCGCTCAGCTGTGTGTGAACTCACATATAGTATTTATATCAGTTTCAGCTGAGCACAAATCAAATTCCACTTTGAAGCCAAGTCTTTGAGGTCATTCTTCTCTGAAGCTGTATAGAAGAAACACCCCTCTGAAGAGGAGAGAGGATATGCTATGAAATCCCCAGTCTACTATGGTGCCCTTGTCATGCAGAGCTACTGAGATATCATGAGAGAGAATAGGCAACTTTGGGAAGCAAACACGGAAATATCCAGGAACTGCTGAACTGACAGAAATGAATTGCTTCAGAGTTTAGTGGTTCCAGCCCTAGATTATTTCAGGCACGGCAATATGCAACAGAAATACCAGAAGCACACAGCCACTCTAATGAAAGCATTTCTATCTCCTAGCAAAATCACTGCAGCTTTCTACCGTAACAGTTATTGCTTTTCTGTCATGCAAGTGGATATGGGGGGTTAGACTATGTGACAGAGTAAACATACAAAGTAAACATACCACAGAATAATGTCGTCCTTGACCTCTCTTTGCCAGATCCATTCTTTGACATATTACAGCACTTCTCAAACAATTAAATTGTCTAATACAAACACAGCTATAAATCCAAGCAACATGACCATGAACACCGATGAACATGTCAATTTCACGCATCTGAATATTGAAATATGGGCCCATCAATCAAAGGCATGCTGGAGTCTAAAAGGACAACAGCTGTGTGGTGATTTCTCCATGGAATATAGTGGGATGTTTAACACAATGAACCATCCAATGGCCTCGAGGAAGTCAGGCCCATTAAAATATTGCCCATAGGCTTCTACATGTGAACATTACATTCAGTCTTAATAAAAACCTAACATCTAAACATGAAACTAACAACATACGCAACTCAGATGCGATACTACAATATGAAAGATTGTGAAGTCAGCTTTTCAATTTTCTCATTTGTCTCATCATTTTGATATGTAATCAGAATATTACAGATTCAACAACACTGTACGCCACAAGACAACACATTAAAGCACCATGATCTTGGAGAAGAACTGCTCAGTTACGTGTAATAGCTTTGGCAGGTGACTCTCCACCATCATGTGTTCCAGTCATATTGAGAAATATGAAAGCCAGAGACTCTTCTGTCAAACGTCATAACAATACAAAACACGTCAGACATTATGTCAGCAGTCATAATTTGCAATGCGTTGGAAGCATCTTGTCATCCTTAAGAGACGATTCCACAGCATTTGACAGACATGACGAGCCTTTCAAGTGACACTGGTGTCCAAGACTGTACTGGGCTTACTCATGTGTCGAGGGCAACATTTCTCTGTGCTTCAACTATATGTGACAGCATGTGAGCCTTCAACTTAATGGAGTGTGACTGTTTCATTTGCGACCACTCAAGTGTTGCTTCGTCGTCTTAATTGGTAATCAAAACACATGGATGAACTGTTGGTTTAGTTCAATGATGCGTGGTCAGGCATGCTCTCCAAACACAAAGTGCAAAGAAGAGAAAAAAAAACGAGAGAAACTTGAATCTTGGTGCTCCCTCACTAAACATCAGCACTGACCTGAATGCTAACACACCTGCGTACTGTACATTACTGTCCAAATAACGCACAGGCAGCTGCCCCCTCAGGCAAAATCTATACAGTATCCCCATTGCCCACTCATCTCAAGTCTGAGTTAGTCTATTTGAAGTCATTCTGCCCTCAAAAACAAATACAGGCACTACACTGGCTTGAAGAGATATTCTCAGGCATGGCATGTGGTGAGAGCCCATCACTCAGCATGCTGCTCCTGCTGACAGGGGTGGATAAACAGAGATAGAACCCGTGTTCTCCCTGCTGAATCCAGATAACCAGGTTCTGAAATGTGTTCCATCAACTGTGGTTCATTTCGGTGATCTGTAAGGGGGCAGTGAATATCTACTCACTGACTGCAACTTTGTGTGTGTGTGTGTGTGTGTGTGTGTGTGTGTGTGTGTGTGTGTGTGTGTGTGTGTGTGTGTGTGTGTGTGTGTGTGTGTGAGATAACAGATACCCTAGACCTGAAGATAAGTACCACCAAAGATAGATTCACCCCTTAACTGTGACTGCTGAAACCCCATGAAAAACGCTATTTCACAGAAAAATCCCAAATAAAAAACCATCCCATACAATATCAATAAAACAACTGTGCCCTTGATGGTGTTGTAATACACTATATATAACCATAAAGAGATTATGCTACTTGTTAGATAAATCAGCAAGGTGAAGATGAGCCTATCCACCCTCTGTTTACAGCGGATGGGTGGTAGTTTCATCTGACCACTTACAGCAGCCAGAGGGCGTTTTTCTCCCGTAGGCTTCAGTAGCTACTGTACAATGTTCAACAGTCTAAAACATACATTGATATTTTTTTTGTTAAAGGCCAACTGTAAGCCTAGGTATTACACGAGAAGCTATTTGAAAACACATTTCGTGTTGGTTTTAGCTCTATTTCTAGCTTGTCATACCATAGAAATGTTCATTCCATTTTATCCAAACAAACATGGGCTACATTGTTAAACCACAAGTAGTCAACCTGTTCAAAATTTCCATCAGAATTACCATAATTGATCTTTAGTAGGCTATTCACTCAATAACTGGTACTGGTAGGCTAGACTTTTACAAGAAAAATAGTGTCCTTAAACTCTTTCGAACCACGCCCACATATTTAAAAACACAAAAGTTGTGTTTCAGTCTGCACCATGTCGAACTGGAAAACAAATGATTTGAGGCCAGACGTGTATCTTACCTGTGCTGCCATGAATGAAAGATCCATGTTTACTGACTGGAGAACCCAAATAGAAGTTACGTGGGGCTGCTTGAAGACGTCTTAGTATGATTTACTCCTCTAAACAACATCGACGACCGCGAATCTCTAAAGGTCCTCGCTCCATGGAAATGATGTCGTAGTCAGAGCAGTTTTGACGGGCGTCAGTTCGTCAGCACAACCCGAAGGCGAGTGAGCCGAGAGCGGGCGGGGATGCTGAGGCGGGAGACAGCACTCAGTGGGTGCGCTGTCAGGATGTGCAATAGTTAATCTCTCTCTCTCTCTCTCTCTCTCTCTCTCTCTCTCTCTCTCTCTCTCTCTCTCTCTCTCTCTCTCTCTCTCTCTCTCTCTCTCTCTCTCTCTCTCTCTCTCTCTCTCTCTCTCTCTCATACACGCTCTCTCTCTTTACCATCCGCTCCGTCGATCGGCCACGCTGTGTAGAACATTAATTGATTTCATACTGAAGTTTGTGTGAGAATATTGTGGCAAAGGGAGTTCGACTAAATCAATTCTAGGATATTTAACACTTCACACTCATTGGCTTCGATTTCAATTATGATCTGATAAGAATTAGCCATATGTCTAAAATAACTTGCAAATGAATTTTGCCTACCACTCACCCCATCAGAAACATTCAAACCTTCCTTTCAACTAGAAAACAAAACATTATTTTCATATTAGCTACGAAGGACCAAATCATGCAGAATAACAATCTACAAATCCAAGTATGCTATAGGCCTATGTTTTCCTAACCATTGCTAAATGGCTAGTTTGAACAGTATCAGCAACACGTTATCTCTAATGGAATGATAGCAATCTTGAATCAAGATAATTGTGTTTGTTTGGAGAATGTTAAAAGATGGACCTAGTAATAATAATCAACTGAGCTGACTTAAACAAAGTAAGACTCAAATTTCAAAATTCACAAGGGAAAGAGTGCGTCCTCAAAACTCCCTGGGGACCTTTATTATTATTCCATCCAAAAACCAGAGCAAGCTTCTCACTGGTGTGCGCATACAGACTACTAGAGTGGGTGACGTGTGTGAGAGAGAATGAGAGAGTCACTGTGGCACTTTCATATTGTTCTTTCAAATAATTACAATGCTCGTTCAAACATTATGCATATTATTCCATATGTGTCAATCAGAACTTCCTCAGTAGCCTACACATAAATATTCAGGGTACTGTATATTAGCATATCATTTACTGTTAATCCTCCATGGCACAGGCTTGAGGGACAGTAGGCTTCCAGCATCTTGTAGAGAGAACTAGAATGAACTGACTGAATAAACTGGAATGAACCTACTGAAGTGTATGCGGAATCCACATATTTTACTTGGAGGACGTCACTGGAAGTAACTCTTTAAAAGAGGTTGTTGTTATGCATATTCAAACGGACCATCATATTTATTGGTCATTTATTGCCAAAAACGGGATTCTACTGAAGAACTGATTATACAGTATGTAACCATATTCACAAAATCTTTATGTGATAAAATATTGTTTATTCATCTATCTGTATCTCTCCTTGTGTGTGTAGGTATCAGACTGTTGTTGGGTTGTGGGCAGCTTTGAAAGTATAATAGCTGGCCCGTGGAGTTTCTCCTCAGCTGGTTGCTCTGCAGAGCAGCTGGGCTGGTTAAATTAACCATCTCGATCCTATCTCTCCCTGGGTGGCTGTTTAAGCCACAGCCTCGTGCGTCGCGGGGAGCCGAGAGCACAGAGTTCCTGCTCCTCCATGTACTCCACCGCCGCTGCCCTTTATGACGCAGTGTGGCTCCATCCCGACCGCCGCTGGAGAAGCCGCCACATGCGGCTGGCGCAGCGGCTCCAGAGTGCCCGGGCCCGTGCTCTCCGCCGTGGGTGGGTGGTGGTTGGGGTGGAGGGCAGTGGTTGGGGTGGAGATGGAGGGGTGGTGTGTTCTCAGTTGGAGGTGGTTTGTGTGAGGAAACCATGGGTCAGCGCTCTGGTCTGACCTTCTCCGTCGTCCCATCAGCTCGCATTTGCCCGGTCTGAGATGAAGAGGACAACAGCAGAGTGCTGTACATCATTTGCGGCTCCCTTATGGACAATTTCTGCTGTGTGAAGTGATAATGGTGTGTGTTTGTGCATGCGTGTGTGTGTGTGTGTTTGTGTGTGTGTGTGTGTGTGTGTGTGTGTGTGTGTGTGTGTGTGTGTGTGTGTGTGTGTGTGTGTGTGTGTGTGTGTGTGCGTGTGTGTGTGTGTGTGTGTGTGTGTGTGTGTGTGTGATGTACAGCACATGTACTGTATGTCAAAGTACAGTATGTGTCATAACTATTCTCGTGTGGATTGGAACGTCTTCTTCCAGTCCTCCTTTTTCCGAGAAGAGAAAAGCGGAAAACCGCCGACGCAGCAGTTTCCCGTCGGCAGCCGCGGCCCGAGGCGACATCGCTCACCCGCTGACCGTCACAGCGCATGGGTGACTCCGCTGCCCCCATTTGTCATCCTTCACGAGCAGGACATTGCGTGTGAGCGAGGCGGGCATGGAAGTCTCCTCGGAGTCCTGGGCCTTGCCCACTTGGCCCCTCCACCTGTCCCCAGGTGTGGACACTCCACGAGGTGCTCCCTGTGGCTCATCCATCCCCAGTACATCAACAGGGGACAACTCACATCCCTAGCGCCATGTCCTTAAGGCAATAGCGCGCCTTTATGGACGGCCATTGAGGCCTTTATGAATGGGCATTATCTCGGAGAGAAAGGCCTGGCTGTTCCCTTTAGTCTATCTCCAGATGTCCTGTATCTCTCCCACACACGTGATGTGAGACTGATGTGTGCGTCTGGATTTCACACTCTGGTTGGCATTTTGTCATGCGCCATGCCTGAGTTGGGTGTCTCTCTTTGTGGCGGTGACCCATACTGCGCGAGTGTGATAGCTTAAAGCAAAGAGCTCCGCCAATAGTGATGCGCTCCTCATCCTGATCTAGGCCATCCTTACAGTATGACTAAGAGACTGACTGGGAGTCCTGACAGACAAGGGACATACACATGTACTGTAGGAGGCTGTGTTTCTGTGTAATTAGTGACTGACTTGTATGTTTTCCCTGTTTAGAAAGGGTGTGAGTCAGCTGTGCCTTCTCAGCAAGTTATAGGCCTATGTTCTTGTCTAAAGTCAGATTCTCAGATCTGATCCTTTTACAAACTATCAAACACCTTTAACATATGACATGTATTTTGACATGTATTTTGTCAAAACAGCATGTAGTTCTGAAGTATACATGCATGTGTGTCTATGCCTATGCAGATTACAGTTTTTTTTGTCTTCCATATTATGGTCTTTCACAATTAACCATGTCAGACTAGGCGATCATAGAAACGTAAATTCTTGCTCTGGAGATTGGCCACATTACAAGATCATGTAGCCCATTGAAGCCTACTTGTGGCATATCGTCATGCTGTCCGTGTCAATACAGGAGCCATAGGAGAATCCCCAAAAAATCTAACAATCCATGGTCATGGAGTTGTGAAATGTCGCAGACCATAAATGGCCAGTCGTTGAATATGTCATATTACAAGACGTGTTCCTCCTTCGGCATCGTTCCCAACCTTTCATATTCAGGCACGACACAGGAAATTTGACGACTACGACAAAATCGTGGCGAAATCATAGGATGCACAGGCCATTACATGTATCTTGGATATGGATATTTTGAATGAATGACTTCAATAAGTTATGTTTCCTGTATTTTTGTTTGTAAATGTAGAGTTTTCCCCATGTTAGGTTTTCCCGCTCCATTGATAATATGGTGCTTTGTCACTCTTAAGGTCCCTTTTTGTGAGATATATCACATCAGATTGTTTTTTTTAGTTTCCTGAATAGGACTAGGCCAGGAAAGGTCACTCTGATGTCATATGAAAGTATGCCATTGTATAGTAAATGTACCTATTTTTGTCAATGACTTGATAAATTTTGCAAACCTCCACATGTATGCTTTTGCACAAAACTAAACAAACACTGCTTCTCACTCCTGCTCTGTGGGTGTCTGCACATCCTTAAATAAGTTATGATAACAGCTAGACTACAGAAAAGATACATTTCATAGTCACCTGATTCAAATGGGGGAAAAGGTATTTTGTGCTGGGCCGGTAGCACTCAGTATGTGAACTGCACTGTTCTGAATCTTAGAAATGTTGTAACAATTTCAATATGACTGTGCTCTCACATTTAAGTAAAGCAATTAATTGTGTTAATCAATAATTCCTTATTATTTTCACAACAGAAACTAATTAAATGCTTGATTTATGTCCTCCTCTACACATTAATTAAACATCAAGATTTTAGAACTAGAGTGTATACTGTATTGGATTTAACAAGTCAGCATAGCCACACCCACAGAAATGGTCTTTTATCTTTAACTGCATAGAGGTACTGTTTGTTGCTTCTAAATATAACCTGACAACACACATGAGCGCTGAGGTCACAAATGTACAATGCACATACGGAGAGCTGCCATGTTTCACAGGCCTGACCTGTCTCTGCACTCTCCGTAACATTTCCTATACAGCGCACTACATCTTCCACTCTTGTTTCAAAGAGCCTTCCTATTACACCTTGTCTTTGGGGTCCATAGGCCCACCTCTTTAGATTAATATTGCATGTGTTCATTTTGCTGTCGGAAATTTAAGGTCTGTTTTGCGTAAGCTCATAGGAACGCCACATATATTTTAGCTTTGGAACATACGGTACAAAGCACCATTGACAAAAAATAAAGAGTGCTAGAAAGTTTATGATATCAATAAGCCTTTTCCACGGCTCGATGAAGGAAAATGTAATTCCCTGTGAACCACTGCTTCCCAGGATGATTAAAGCAGACAGAATTGTGTTGGGGTAAGAGATCCATACCAAAGTTTCTGTTGAAATTCTTGTGAGACCATAGCAACTTTTGAGTTCACTTTGTATTCGGCGCGTGCGTCTCCTGTCCTCTCTGGCCTGCATCACTGTCTGCTGACTCAAAAGTGCGTTGGTTGGCATGACATGTTTCTGCCCAGAACTTGTGGCTGGTCTGGCGGACGCTTTTGATATCGGTCATGACAGCAAATGTCTTGTAGATATGTAGGAGGGCAATGACGGAGATGTCCTCAGGGTAGGCGCCCTTTTCCCCGCGATACCCTCGGACAGCCCCCACGTTTGTGTCTCAGTTCCTCCAACCTCATCCGGCACCTGGGGCCCTTTATTCATCACGTCCAATAAGAAATGAACGTGATGTGGATGAGGAGGAGGTAGAAGATGACAATTCACCCAGAAACCATCAAACTCTCCAGCGCATTGATCAGGAGATGGCTTCAGTGTGCCTATGATGATGGGTTGTTTCTGATTCAGACAAGGCAGGCATACTGTTTCACTCCATATGACAGGCCTAAATATGGTCTTCTACTGGTCTGCCATAGAAATCTCCAAACAATCCAAAACATCCTGGGCCAATTGCTCTGTCAGTTAGCATTGTGCTAGCTGTGCTACGATTTAAAACCGTGCTCCTTAAAACGGAGGTTTTGGAGTTTAACACGCAGCTGCGCACGAAGTTTAACGTGATTGCTGTGTCAGAAATGAGACAGGATCAGCTGATTCACTGGGGTTAAACTGCCTGGAAGCCGGAAGTACGCTGTTTTGAGTTTTACCCCAGCAGATGCAGTCGTAATTCAACAGTCTTAACGCATTTCAGGATTTTGACGGATACTTTTTATGACTCTTGTGGCTAAATGCGCTCTAAGTGCCAAAACACTTTGGAAATGTAAAGTACATTTTAATAAAACGCAAATAATGTTGAAATATATCATGAAATAGTCTAGGCTACTTTTGTGGAAATCTGAATCTGAAATCTTATCCAGTAGGCTATGCTATTTATAACATTAAATCAGTCAATCAATCAATTGTCACGAATTAAATAGAACATTACACGGAGGAGCAAAAATAAGCCTTTTAATCGCCACACTTCAGCCCAACTATGGACAAATTATGCTGGGCACTAAACCCACATTCCATGGCTCCGTGCGCATTCCAGCCTTTACGAATCCATGTGGGACTAGGCTACGTATTTTGTCAGCCTAAACAGGCCTACACCATGGCCAGGCAAAATGCATCTGTGCGGTGTAGGCTACATAATGTCACAACTGTCTTTAATGCCTGTGAAATGCATGTTAGTGTGTCGGATAGGGGCAGACGTTTTCAAATCATACTGCTCCCCGAGCGCCGCTGGTTGGTTGGTTCTCTCACGGGATGAAACAAGTAGGGTAGAGTGGGGGAAAACGCCCCTATTCTATTCTATTCTATTCTATTCTATTCTATTCTATTCTATTCTATTCTATATGTAAGGGATAATCAACGACGCGCCCTGTGCGTTTCTAGGAAAATGATGCACTTATCGACGCCTGCGGCGTCGGGTCCTTATTACCACTTCGAACATGCATTATTTTCCTATAAACGCACGGCGCGTCGTTGATTATCCCTTACATATTCTATTCAGTCATTGAATGAATGAAAGCGCCTCCCGCAAACAGCGGGCGGAAATCCCTTTCAACGACATGAAACGTAATAGTGAACCTTCAAATATAATAATATTTCAGTGCCCATCAGTCTCTACATTTAGCAACATCACCAAACAGTCCAAAAGTAAATTAAACCCCAAACTAAACTGAAAACTACTGCTTTTAATAGCCTGCCGGTGCCGCTAACAAAACGCATGTCTCTCTGGTCTCACAATAAAACGCACGTAACAAAAGTTCTTGCCTGGAAGTCTGCCTCAAATAAATGCTTTGCGCAGCCTAAGTAGCCTAAATAAAGACCATAGTCGAGGGTTGATGGTACGATCTACCGTGCGTTAGGCTATTTTACGAATAGGCCTACTCGTTCTTTGTACATTTGTAGTTAGGCATTTGCCAACTTAAGCAACGGCTATCCTGTAGCCTTTATTGTAGCCTACTGTGTAATAAGTACAAACTAGCCAACAGTGTGTGTATGTGTCGGTTTATGAAGCGTAAGCTGTCACCTATCTTGCTATCCTGCAAACTATGGTTTAGTCTACCGCAAAACCATGTCCTTTCCGAGATTAGACTAACACGCATTAAATGCGCCCTCTAGTGGGTGATTTGAATTTCCTTGAAGACACAGCAATTGAGATCAAGGTAAAACGCAGCAGCAGGTTAAACCACAGGTGCATATGACACAGCAATGGAGCTTAAGTCGTCACGTGACTTCTTGCGTCACCACCGAGTTTAAAACCGTGTTAAACTCCAAACTAGCGACAGAGCAATTGCCCCATCGTTTTTAGAGGAAACAGGACCAAATATGGGCTGTTAGAGGTCATCTGTGTCTGACCAGCTTCCATCAGAGAGATGGGGGGCGTGAGGCAGCGTGCTCTTCATACTGACAGGCAGACATCTGGAGAGGGGCGCTAGGATAATGGATGGCAGAGTGTGAGTCAATCCCTGTGTTTCACAGGAGATTTCTCCAAGGACCCCCTCCATTCTCAATTCAATTAGGATTACAGATGCAGCTAAAAGGCTAAAAGAGGATTTCATCTTTTTCTTCATGTCCATGCGGGTAACGGGTCTGAGTGCAGCACACGGGCAAAGTGCACCTCGCTGGGATGAAGGAATGGAGATGAGGGAGGGTGGAGGTGGAGGTGACTGTGAGGTGAGCTGAGGTGAGTCTAGTCTCTTATTTGTGGGGTAACTGAGGTGAACCTCAGGCTATCCCACAAACAATAGACTGGCTATTTTTTTTACAAGCAACATTGCCTTTTATGGGATAGTGTCTCATCTGATTCTATTCCATTTTAATTGGTTGTTTGATGTCAGTGGTGTGATGTGATGTTTTGCCCAAGTCAGCACAGTCTTTCTCAGTGCTACTGCTTTTACCGATGGTAAGAGCAAAGTCTGCAGTCTTTAGGAAATTCAATACATCTCAGCTTGGAAAATAGAAAATGTTGTAAAACTGAAAGCCATAAAGCACAATTCACTATGTGAAACAGATTAATTTCAGAGGATAATAGCAATATCAGTGATCCAATATTTCTGTAACATCTGTTTACAACTGGTCAGGTCTTGCTTGGCCTTATCTGTAGCTTCAGTTATTTGTCCACTGATAGAAATGGTATTGCCTGTTTACCTGTGTCGTGATAAAATGTAATCAGAGGAAATCTGTAAATGACATGCTGCTGATCTTCAAATTCTCAAAGACAGTCCTTTTTTCTGACACAGCTGTAATGTATACATTGATAAATAGGGGAAATTAGAACTGATCAATTTCCTTTTTCTCTCTTCCTATAAACGTTTCCAATTGAGCCCAGGGGACAAATCCGCTGTTTATCAAGTTCACAAAAGGTTGCTGTGACAATACAATTTAACCTTTTGCACACTTGCAACATGTTTTTCCCCAAGCTATCGAGCTGCCTGTAAGGTTCTTGATTTATGACGGTATCTCTCCGGTACTCATTGTTGTGGGCACCGGATGTGTCCCTTGAATGAGTTATGGGAAAGAGAGCGGTGATGATATTTAGTGGAAGGAGAGGAGGCCGGTAATGAGCCCACATCAGGCTCTTAATCTCATCGGGATGCAAATGCATTCCTTCAGTTGGCACACTAACTTATTCATTCAAACGCACATCTTGACAGCTCAGCTCCTCATCCTCAGATCATCTCACCTTAAAGAAGAACTATGGGAAGTGTCAAAACTATGGCCGCCGTACAGACATTATCGTCGAGTCATCTGCAAAGTTCTCCTTATACTAAAAAAAGATAAGTCATGATGGGAATCTCCAATGTTTTCTTTTTCCGCTGTTGGTGGGACGCGTGGCGGAGTCAGAGTTTCCCGAGCAGTGGTGTGTAATTGCTTCATATTTTATGTTTTATGAACATGGCAGCGGGTGGCTGAGAGCTTGTCTCTGCTGAGTCGAGTGCTTGCGTGCCCTCCCACCCTGGAGCAGCTGCCTGCGCACTCTCTAGATTGGGTGCCGGTATGCACTTCTTGTGTTCCTTCCACTGGTGCATAAAACGAGCCACCAAATGAGCGGGACTGAGAAGCTCTCTGCAAACTAACATGCGCCGCTACACAGCCGGCGTGAAAGCCATCCGTGTCACCTTCAACGTCACCGCGGGAAGAGGGATGCTGGCCCAGGTAGACTATGACGAAGAGCGCAACAGCTCCGCTGCCTCTCTTATCTCCACTTCCTCTCTCTCTCTCTCTCTTTCTCTCTCTCTCCCTCTCTGTCCCTCTGTCACATACATTTTCTCCTCTCTTTCTTTCTCTCTCTTACACCCTTTACCTTTTTTTCTGTTTCCCTCAGCATCCTCTACTTTCTATGTGGCTGCTTTCAGACACACATTTTGTTTCTGTTTAGCTTTCCTTTCCTACCATATACAGTATCTCCTTAACAAGCAAGGCAACACATGTATCACTGTAAATGTGTGTCCCAAGGTTAGATATTGATTTTTTTTTTTTTCCAGGATCACTCAGATGTCGAAGGCAGGCAGGCACGCAGTGATTCAATCACGGTGGGGTTTTGTTGGAGCGGCTTATTTGATTGGCAAGATGAATGGAGAGTGGCGCCTAAAAGGCTGTCAGAGCTAATCCGCAGTGGCTGCGCTGATAAGGTCACCCCCTCTCTTGTTGCCCAGCCTGGGGTCGCCTCCAGCATATGATAGCTGGTGCCAGAGATGGATCATCATGTGCTGAATGGAGCCTTTCTGATCTTCATCCCCCTCCCCTTCCCCATGCACTACCATGAAAGATCCCACTGAACACACTATGGGGGTGAATACATTACTGTAAGAGTGAATGTATAGATATAGATCAGTAGACGCAATTAATAATTCAGTTGTTTTACTGACCTTTACTGTATTTTTGTTTGCAACCATTGTGCTACTTCAGGAATATCAAAACAGCTATTTTTCAGCTGTTCAGACGAGAAAAGCAGAGCATGGTCTGGAAAATAATCTAATATCATGCAGAAAAATGAGACTGACATGACTCAGGTGATTAAGGTGACACGATTGGATGATTAACTGCATTTAAAGATGTAATTATCCTTGCGTTGAGGAGAACATAATCCATCAGGTTTTCAGAGTTGTAGTAGTCTAGAGGGTGTCAGATTCTCTCCAGTATTAATAGATTAAATTGTCATTTGCTTAAAAAATGCATAGAGCAAGTTAACTTGGTGCATCAGCTGTGTGTGTGCGTGCGTGCGCATCAGTTGATCTCTCTCTCTCTCTCTCTCTATGTGTGTCTGTGTGTGTCTGTGTGTGTGTGTGTGTGTGTGTGTGTGTGTGTGTGTGTGTGTGTGTGTGTGTGTGTGTGTGTATGTGTGTGTTCATTAGGGAATAAGGAATTAGGGATTCCTCAAATGGAAATCCAGCTGTATCCCCTGACAAACAAGTTATTAATCACCATAGTAATTCCAACCATCCTGACTGTGGAATTGGATCAAACATGCCCATGGTGTGATCATTCTCTGGTTTAGTGTCAGATATAATAAATATTGTCCTCACAGTAGGAGGCCTTTGTAGCTGTGTCAGGGGAGGCAGCTATAAAGAGCTTTACTTTTTCACCAATATCCCTCCCGTTTAGATGCGGCATGGAAGGAAAATGAGATTACTTAAATAGAAAAATATTGGTAATTTACTCTGACGATCATGAGGCTCCATGACTTTGTGAACACAGGGCTTCTACTGGGCAAAACTATTTTTTTTGATCACTTTCATAACAATTTGGGTGTTTTATTTAACATGTGTATTCCTGGTTGAAATGACTGGCCATTAGAAATGAATGGGTGAGAAAATGATCATTGTATACAATTGAGTCCAGACACATACCTGTTGATCAGATGGACTGTCTGTGTAGAGAAATGCCTAGAATTTAGCTTGTTCTCTTTGTTTGCCTCTATAATTGACAGCCTTTGCTCATGTCCACCTCACTGCCATAACCCACTCTCTTCTCTTTTACAGGCTCTCTGTCCTCTCCTTTCAAAAATCATGTTTTTTCATCTGTGTAGCACATTTGATCCATTTCCATTCTTGACCACAATTTACAATACAATACAATACATAGACAATAAGCCAATGAAACTTCTTCTGATGCAAACTGTCGAGCAAAAAAACATTAAGGTACAGTCCACAGTTCTGTATTGCAGAAGGGCATTGATATTTAAGCTCGCCAACCAATAAAAATGATACCCCTCCCTTCCATGCTTCTGAGGCTATGTTCATTGGCTTAAATTGTTTGTGGCCTAGTCTTTGTTTCTCAGTCCCAGTGCCAGGAGTGTTATTGTTTCTGACTTGAACAGAGATGCCTGTAGTGAGATTGCAGCATGTCTGTGCACTACTGAAACAACAACCTCCAAAACTAACACCAGCCAACCATTCTAATGTGACTTAACCCATCATGAGAGAGAGAGTGCTAGCGCTGGATTCCACACAGCAACATTATGGTGTCATCATTCAATACAGATGGTTACACACCAGTGACCTGTAATATACATCAAATATAAAATCAAGATTATACTGTCATTGAATGGGTGGGTTGTAAATTGTCTATCTTCCCACAAAGTTTGCTTACATAGTTTGTACTGAAGTGCATAAAGTAACACGTAAGTGGTGTGCACATTTAAAACAATTAATACAAATGAAAAATTAAACAGTAGATATTTTCAATGAGGAGCTCAAAATTCCTCGGGATTGCTGTCATTAGTCTCACCATGCCTTTTAGGTCAATCTCATCAGCTGAAGAAAGAAAGTGTCATAGCAATGTCTCTCACTAGAGGTCAGCAGTGGCTTTACTATTATGCTAGATATTTATTCATGAGGGTCTGCTCGACTCACCTATTGTCCTGTGAAATAAGCTATTATAGAAGAGTAATAAATGTAGATTTAATGTACACAAGCTTGAGGTAAGCTGCAATGTTATGTAAGTCAAAATATTTGTTACGCTTACTTAATAAACTATGAATGTATTAAATGGTTATAAAAATGCAATTTTAGAGAGGAATTCATAAGCATCAGTAAGCTAGCCAATATACATGTATAAATTGCTCTGTAGTAGACTATACATGTGCAATATGGAGGATTTTCAGAGCTCTAAGGAGAAATTAAAATATTCAAACTAATATTGTAACTAAACATACCCAGTAGAGGGCAGTGTGTTATACAACAAGCTTACTGCCTCTTTTCTCAGATAATAGCTTTTTAAAGATGCTGTTTACTGCCAGCTTTTACAATCCTGGCAAAAGAATAGGCTTGTCTCTGAGGCTGAGAAATCACTCTGGCAGTTCAAAGTGAGACATCGCTTCGCTTCCCCCGCGTGTGCCTATTTAATGCACTTTATCGGCGCTCTCCCCATCCCGCCCCAAAAGGAACCAGCCCCGCTGTGATCTCCTTGAAAGGATCTGGATTTACGCACAGCACAGCCTGTGACAGAGCCCAGCTACGCGCGTATACTGACCTCATTACAACATGGCTCATGGCTAAATGAGAAACCGCGCGGGGCTGTGTGGTGGGTTTTTTTCTTCCCGGCATTAATTAAGACAGACTTCCTCTCCACGTTGATCCGCATCTAATGTGATGAATACGAAGTGAGAAAGTTCAGACGCGGAGACAAACTCACTGCTTGAATTCCAGGGCGACTGCTAGCCACTCAAGTGAATTTTGACCTGTAGTGGTGGCACACATGGAAAAGCAAGTTCTGGCCGGTCAGTGATGGTGCCGTGCCCTAAAAGGTCATAGGCCACATGTACAGAGAGCAGCTATATGAGGTAGTGGTCACATCCCTCCCTAGTGCTGAATCCTGCTGAATCTTGGCTATAGAAATCAGTCAGATTTCCAAATGTGACTAGTGAGCTGGCTTGGTGGGTCCCAAGGTCCATTTATGACACATAGATGTATTCATGGTGGTAAGTTACAATTCCTTGCCATTGCATTTCCACAAGATCATTATTTTTAGTTGGAATAAATTTGTCTAATATTATCCCAAAACAACTCTCCAGTACTAATCAAAACATGTTAGTCATACTGTACACTGAAATACCCAAATAGAGAGGAGATGATCACTAAAGGACTGAAGAATAGTGCAATAGGTTAGGTGCCATTTGAATTTTTCCCGAACATCTGTTTTTTAAAAGTGTCTTTCCCAACAGAACATCTTTCTCTGGCACAGCCCTTAGTTTGTATCATTAAGACTACCTCTCAGTCAGCGCAAGGCAGAGCTGACCAGTCTACTGTTCCAGGTGTTAATCACATGCTAATTGAGTCGTAAGCGCAAAAAACACGCAGACCTCGTGTCCTGCTGTCTGCCATTGATTTCACTCCGCTAGAACAACCACACTCTGGATCCAAACCATATGTGCACATCCACACACTCAACACTCAGCAGTTAGCTGTAGTGGGCATACTGTTATGTAGTTTAGTTAGTAGCAGAGGGTATACTGTGATCCACCCCAAATGTTAATTCCTATCCTTGCCTATTTTAAGTGGGTATACTGAGATGGTGATGCTTTTTAAGTGGGTATACTGTGCAGTCCCGCGTATCACGTACTGTAGACTACACCACTAACCAGAGCACGTATGGTAATCTTCAATCCTCGTTTCAACTGCTGAGAGAAAAAAACGCTGAGTGCTCGTCTTTCGTTCCACGCGTCGCTCGATTGAGGCATGTCCGGGGTCAGGGGTCAGCTCGCTGGAAGCGGCGATGTGTTTCCGTCACTCAGCGCTTCCTTCAACGCAGAAGCTGAGCGGAGAGGCGCGTCGGTGACAGATCCAGTTGGCGGGGAGGAGAAGCTGAGGCAGCAGCAGCGTGTCGCTTCCCCCCGCCAGCTTCCCTCCCCCCCTCCTCATTAAAAACTCACCTGCTGAGATCTGTCCTTTGCATTCCAGACACGGCCACCCAAATGGTGATTAATAGAGACACCCCGGACGCATGCGTGTGATCCTCGTGTTGTATCAATTTAGGGTGCTGACAGTGATGCATTATATTGGGATGTAAATAAGGGTGGCCTAAAGGGACGCGCGCTTGTAGGAGTTTAATAGCCGTCATGCTAACTAGTTTGTGCGAACTCAGTGACTTCAGCTAGTCTTACCCATCCAAGCAGCCTGCTGAGTTCTGAACAAGCAGAGGAGAAAAGTGAGGATAATAAAAAAGAGTAAAGTATAAAAAAAGTGACTGCAATAATCCAGTTGGACAATATTGAGCTCTCCTTGGCTCACACACAAATAACCCACAGCATAAATAAATCATGGTCTTGCAACCCGGCAGATCTCAATACTCTTGAGAGGAACACATTTACCTAACAATGGTTCTTCCGTGTGTATCAGCCCACTTTAACCTGAGGCTAATGGCAAACTGCCTCTCTGTAGACTCCAATAACACTTATCAAGTAGCTAAAAACTCATCTGCCATTTGGCTAGTTGTGTGTGTCTGCTGTGCTTGTTATAGCTGTGCCTACCATTTAATTTGGTAACACATACCCCACAACATTCAGCATGAAATCATATGGGCTGCGTCGTGGGATGGAGCTCAATTTTATCCATCGACCAAAATCGAAATCACGCTTGACTTGAAACTCAAACACAACTTTGTTTTTGTGTGCTCTGTGAACCCCAAAAACTTGAAGACAAACTTTTTTTCAAACGGTTGAACTTGCAACGTGAACTCTGAGGCAAATTGGTCTGAGAAAACACATTTCAGTGAGAGCCACTTAGCTGGAAGCCCCAGACACACATATATACCCCCCCCCTCCTAGACACACACATACACACACACCCCAGACACACACACACACACACACACACACAGACAGTGTTGTTCGCATCCAACATGTTCATCCTTAACTCCTGTCTGCAGTTGGCGCCGACAGAGAGGAGGGGAAGATTTAGTCAGATTAAAAGCAGAACTGGGCGGACGGATGAAAAGAAAGCTCTTTAATCATCTCGCTCCGTTACATGGTCCTGAGTAAATATTAACATAATTAATCATTGTCCAAACGTCAGTCACGTTAAAAAGAGTTTCCCCTCGAGATTATGCAAACACTCTCCCCATGCTGTGCTGAAGCATCCCCCTTCCTGGCCTGTTCCTGCTGGATGTAATTAGTCAAGGTCATATTTTGCAGTTTTTTAGGAGCCTTACCGCAGTGAACATGAGGGTTCTATGTGGTGGGTCTGATCAAAAACACCTCGGCTCTGCTAATGTGTCATAAACATTTACACACTCACACACTACTGGTAATCATTTTGAATCATTAAGCAAACTGGCGTGGGAAACACGTTTGAGAGATTTTTGTTCCAATTAGCGGTGCGGTTGACACAGGCAGCTAAATAAACAGAAGTTGATTCACACCATATTTCGTATTACGAGCTATTTGTTTTGTCCGCCTCGACTAAAAATCGGTTTCTACAACATGCCAAGCGAATTTATTAATTTTGCATCTTCCCTTGAGCTAATTTACACATTCATAAAAAGTGGCCCACATTTCTACATCCTTGTCGGAGGAAACATGCAAGGCCCTCTGAATGCATAATGCAGCACTTTGATGAAAGGCAACTTTTAATGACTTGGGCTGTTTTGTCTCCTCTTAATAACGGACATGTCTCCGGAGACGCATCCACGGAGCCGATGGGAGTTCAGTCCACTCTCAGCAGGAGTCTGCTCACAGCAGTTAACAGTCTTATAGTTGCTCTGTAGCCCTCTGTAATGTATGGAACACCATTATTCTAAAACGTTGTTTTAGCTCAATCAGCAGGACAACACAGTGGAGTACTATACATTCTTTGCTGAGAAGAAGTTATTGAAAGTTATAGCACTTGGATGTGTTATTATGTGAAGAGTGGTAAGGAAAGAAAAGAAAATTAATATCACTTTATAGACATTTGAGTTTTATGAAGACCTGAAGGTTTATGGGAACGATAAGGAGAACAGTCTCCTCAGTAAGTAAATATCAAGGAAGGGACACAACAGAAACTAAGTCGACACATACAATGTAACTTTGGTGATCCAGATTTTCTTTGAGATATTCCTATTTTTTTCTCCATATGGGCTGCATTGGGATTTGTCATGGGTCTTAGCGCCACTCGTTTTGATCACAGGATTTATTGTAATGCTCCAGTAGAAGTTGGTTAAAATTGGATCCTGTTGAAATTTGAGCAACATCTATGCAATTTGTGTAAGATACTAGTAGTCTGGGGTAGTGTTTGTGCCATAGGGGGATTTGTTTAACCATCTAATGGTGGGACAGACAATATACGTTCATCAGTACTCTTCATGTGTGTTTTGAGGGTTCACGGCCTCCCCCATATCGTTGCCATCCATATTCCTCACCCTCATGAGATGGGTCAATGAATCTTTGACCAGTGTGAAAAGTACGCCAACGGTATTTGTATATAACGACAAAAAGGTTATTTTAGAATAAAATATTTATCAAAATCTCAAATTGTATATGCAGAACATATTTAATGAAATCCTTAATTTCAGAAAAGAGATTTAAAATATCCCTGTGAAATTCGGATAACTATTCATGCACAAAAAATCCTCACACATAGATTTTTCTCCCCTCAAAGGATTAGACTGAGCAAAGAGTGACGTGACTACAGGAATACCCATCCTTTCATATGAGGGCATCTAGAGGTAAGAGGTTGGTCCGTGAACCACTATACTTGTTTATCATTGCCTGCTGCATGTGGGATGATGGATGTTTTTGAAATGTTAATGAAAATAAACATAAATTGTTATTTCTCTGTGTCCAAGTACACACACTAGCTTTGTGTGGAGTGAGAAAGCTGAGGCAAAGAGTTACTGCTTTTAAGGCTGAATTCTACAGGTGTACTTGGTCTAGCTCTGGAAGGTTCTTTACTCTAACTTTTCCATTGTTTTCCATGTTATTTGGTATACTCAGGTTATAGTCAGGTAATGACATAAATAAATCATGCTCGCTAGGGCACTACCTCTTTGTGCTTACTTAGATATTGTGTGCTGTGTTTCGCTAGGATCTGAACCTGTAAACAGTCTGTTTCGCCCAATACTATAACCCCTAATTATAAAGTCACTTTGAAGACGAACAAAAGAAATAACCTGCAGTTCTTTCCCACACGTTCTCGCAGTCCATTTTTTATTTTCCTTGTGAAGGAAACAGGCTGGATAAATCAGCGTTAGCTCTTGGCTAAAGAGAGACCTTGCCCTTAGCTAGATTTGGCGCAGAGATGAAGGGTGCATTGGGAAACAGAGCAATGGAGATAATGAATGTATTGTAATGAGGAGAAAATAGATTAATGGAATAAAGCAACATGGGGAGATAATCTTTCAGAACTTCTGATGCAGAGCTCTGGGTGATGATGGTGTACCTTAAAATATGGAACCTATTTTTAACTGCTCCAAGGTTGGCGAGGAAGAATCATTTGGCTGTGAAACACATAGCTGCAGATACAGAGAAGAAGGTTGTGAAGGTTGTTATTACTGTAATTGCTAAATATGTATGAGCTGTCACCAATGGTATTCAACTGAACACATATATTAGGTTGTAGGTGTGCATACTCTAGCAGTACACTAAGAATTCTAGAGAGGGCACAGCATGGCAAACAGTTTTGGTGCAAAAAGCACAATTATTTAAAATTATATCATATTATATTATACTATTACTTTGAATACTTTAAACTTCATAATATATCATATCTGTTTACATATGAGTTGACCAGATTTATCTTCATTGTGCAAACTGCCAAATTGCCTGTTTAAACAGTCATAATGTTAAGTCAACATGGACTTGCAAATGGGATTGTCACCCTCTGTGTACAAAACTAAAACAAGAAACTATTCCTCTGATACCTACCAACTTGACTCAGGCAATGTTGTGATATTCAGTGGATTTATATTATCACATATGATACAGTATGATACAGTATGATGCTGTATACCTACATGCATACCAGTGCTTTTGAAACACATCCCATTAACACTCGGATGTGTATCAGTCCACACCACAGACAGGACCATGGACAGCTCACAGTCCAATGGAGGCTGGCTCTGAGCTATTGACTGTCCTCGCCGTGGATTCTTTATCAGTGCTAGTTACTAAATAAACATGACATTTGGTGCAGGGTCTTGATGAGCTTGGTCACCTTTTTTCACAAATGCAATCCAGTCTTGGAATAAGCCTGTGCGTATGGTGCCCTGATATAGCTGTGCTAGTTTCTAAAAAAAAAGAAACAAAACTTCAAAAACAGTCTATGCACACAACCATACGATACAGTATACATATTTGACCTGTTAGTGAAGCTTGTTTACAGTGGTAATATCCCTTGTTATCCTGGAAAGCAGAGCAGAAACTGTGTAGTGTGCTGAATCTATAAATGTTCTTGTAATTAAGTACCTCACTAATTCGTGCTGTCCTGCCATCGAAATGAGCCTTTGTCCCATTTAGCAATTTCCAGGCCTGTTTTGACAGCTACTTCACAGACCAGACGGAAAAAAAGGTTTGTAAATGGAATGACATCAAAGAGAGGCAGCAGTCTCTGTTGGTTTGCAGCCAAGACACACAAGAGCATGGGGATGAGCAGGAAGAACAGCCCAATAGAACAGAGCAGTCCCCCTCTCATAAGCCAGAGTCTCCCCACAGACCAGTCTACCTATACCAGGATCTCAAAGTGAAAATGTAGGTCTGTGTTCCTCAACATTTGGATCCTGGAATTAGGTCAGCCAGAACCATAACATTCTTACATTCTGTGAAACGGTGGAATGTATTGACGGATCTTGTGTACATATGGCATATACACAGGACTGGAACAGACTTAGAGAAATAGTGCTCAGAGATCTACACAGACAGAATCAGCACTGGTCCATTTGATTCTTACGGGGGCATAATTGCTTCTTCAAATTCATAAACTGAGCACATTGCACGAAAACCCTGAAAACATTCTTTCTTTTTTCTCCCAGTGAGCACGTTAGCGCTACAAAGTGATCTTAGGCTATGTTCCATATCCAGGTGAAACAATACAACACGGGCTCCTGGGCATGTGTGAGTTCCAACAGCTGTGGAACTTCAAACAACATTGTTTACTTGGTTCACTGCCTAATCCAATATATTCAAAAAATATGGAGTTAAGCTGTTTTATTTTTTTATATTTATTTTCTCTCCCCCAAACAGGATTATTCCAGTCTGTTACAAATCTTGAGGGGCTTCTGCAG